>NC_056736.1:467629907-467699907 GCF_019279795.1 Protopterus annectens | reverse complement strand
ACCTTGAACATCACCTCCACAAAAATTTTGGGGGGGGGTCACTTGGTGGAAGAGTCATATCCAGGCTACCTGATATGGAGCAACTGGGGGATTCAAGATTGAGAAACTGGAGAAGCCATGCTCAAACATTCTGATGTTCTGTGGGCCAGGGGAAGTGATAAAAAATATACATGTCTAAATAGCTGGTCCTACCAAGTATTATATCTAATTCACTGGGCAAACACTCTCCTTTAAACTCAAGTTCAACCAAAATATATTTTGTGTGCAGATAAAAATGTATAACCTCCCCATTCCTTACTTCTAAAAGTAAGGGCAGATGAGCTATTTCATTCACCATGTTTAATTAAAATAATCTTCCATCAAGGCCTTGACTTCTGTAATCTGCTTTTAAAAGCCTTGCCATAAAGGGGGGGGGGGGGACTGGGGTGAATCGTGTAGCTTCAGAGGTGATGTCAGTCTTCAGTAAATATTTGAGGAGCTTCAGTCTGTGCATCTTTTAAATGGTTATCATGACACAGTACAATAACAGCTTCAGTGTGTGCATCTCATAATTAGATATCATGATACAGTACATTAACAGCTTCAGTATGTGCATCTCTTACTTGGATATCATGATACAGTACATTAGCAGGTTTAATGGGATTATCTATTACTTGGATATCATGACACTATTTTAGCAGCTTCCATGTGTGCACCTCTTACTTGAATGTCATGACACATTACATTACATTAAAAGCTTCAGGGTATGCATCTCCTATTTGCATATCATGATACAGTACATTAACAGGTTTAGTGTGTGCATCTCTTTCTTGGATACCATGACACAGTACTTTATCAGCTTCAGTGTGTGCACTTCTTACTTGGATATCATGACACAGTACATTAACAGATTCAGTGTGTGCATCTCTTACTTGTATGTCATGACACAGTACATTAATAGGTTTACTGTGCGCATCTCTTACTAGGATATCATGACACAGTACTTCAACAGCTTCAGTATGTGCATCTCTTACTTGGATATCATGACACAGTACATTAACAGATTCAGTGTGTGCATCTGTTACTTGCATATCATGACACAGTACATTAACAGGTTTAGTGTGCGCATCTCTTACTTGTATGTCATGACACAGTACATTAACAGGTTTAGTGTGCGCATCTCTTACTAGGATATCATGACACAGTACATCAACAGCTTCAGTATGTGCATCTCTTACTTGGATATCATGATACAGTACATTAACAGGTTTAGTGTGTGCATCTCTTTCTTGGATACCATGACACAGTACTTTATCAGCTTCAGTGTGTGCACTTCTTACTTGGATATCATGACACAGTACATTAACAGATTCAGTGTGTGCATCTCTTACTTGTATGTCATGACACAGTACATTAACAGGTTTAGTGTGCGCATCTCTTACTAGGATATCATGACACAGTACATCAACAGCTTCAGTATGTGCATCTCTTACTTGGATATCATGACACAGTACATTAACAGATTCAGTGTGTGCATCTGTTACTTGCATATCATGACACAGTACATTAACAGGTTTAGTGTGCGCATCTCTTACTTGTATGTCATGACACAGTACATTAACAGGTTTAGTGTGCGCATCTCTTATTAGGATATCATGACACAGTACATCAACAGCTTCAGTATGTGCATCTCTTACTTGGATATCATGATACAGTATATTAACAGGTTTAGTGTGCGCATCTCTTACTAGGATATCATGACACAGTACATCAACAGCTTCAGTATGTGCATCTCTTACTTGGATATCATGACACAGTACATTAACAGGTTTAGTGTGCGCATCTCTTACTAGGATATCATGACACAGTACATCAACAGCTTCAGTATGTGCATCTCTTACTTGGATATCATGACACAGTACATTAACAGATTCAGTGTGTGCATCTGTTACTTGCATATCATGACACAGTACATTAACAGGTTTAGTGTGCGCATCTCTTACTAGGATATCATGACACAGTACATTAACAGCTTCAGTGGGGGCATCTCATACTTGTATATCTGGCACAGTACATTAGCAGGTTCAATGTGATTATCTGTTACTTAGCTATCATGACACTATTTTAGCAGCTTCCGTGTGTGCACCTCTTACTTGGATATCATAATTCAGTACATTCTTTGCACCTGTACATGGATGTGACTCTGGGTCAGAAAAAAAACATTGTATATGACACAGTTCTGGAATTAATTCAGTTTTGACAGCTGCATTTTCATTTTGCTCTGATGTTTTTGTGTTTGCTGCTTTAAAAGTTGCCTCCTGCTTTCTAACTAGACCTCCTACCAGTCACACTACTGAAATGCAATGGCAGCGGCCTAATTCTGCCATGAGATTGCCTTTTTCAAATTCTGAAATTATTTTGCAAAAAGCGTCACTTACCTTGTTCTCACTGCCATTCTCTTTTTCATGTGCCACTAAGCCGTCAGCGTATTTCTCTAAATATTTTTTATCTTTAGTTTTGGGCTTAAAATGATGACTGTTCAACCTCCAACATCTATGAAATTGGAGGAAACCTCTATGGAAACTGAAAATGTATTATTCAGTGCATTCAGCTGTAACTCACTGTTGGGAGTGGGTGCTTGAGGATAAACCTGAAAATATACAATGAGCAACACTCCTTCATGCTACAAGCAAGGAGCTAAACACTAAGGCATACTATAAGTAAAAAAAACACTTATGTGACACTCCTTTTTCACTAAAAGTTAGGGAATTTAGGAGGCAGTAGACCGCAATGCCACTGAACTTAAGGCAAGACTGCAAATTTGTCAGTTTAGCTGATTTGTTTAATAAACATAGAATTGTCTGTGGAATCATAAATGATAAGCGGAAGACTGTCGAGTATAGACTTAGTAATGGATAAAATCAATGATATGTACAGTTAGTGAACTAACATGCAACTTAACAGAGGAGTTAGAAGTTTTTTTTTTTGTTTAACATTTGTTTACCAGGAAAGTTCAACTTGGAATGAGTCAATTTTCAGCAGAGGCCCAGGGAGTAATGCTCCAGACGCATGTATTTGTAATGTGGGAGGAAATCAGAGCACTCAGAGGAAACCCACTTAAACACAGGGAGGACATGCAGACTCCACTCAGAAGGCACCCAGCCAAGAATTGAACCAGAGAACCTTTTGCGGCGAGGCAGCAACATTAACCACTGCACCACTGCATGTATATAAACAAATTCTTAACTAAAAAGGGGTGAAAATGGTTGACTGATTATTAGTAATGAAAATCAAACTAAAATTACAGGTAACAGCTTGCTAACAACAATGGCACCCGGTAACAAATGATCAGACAAGAACATACCCATTACAAAGTGTAGCACCTGTAGGCATGAAACAGTGAACTCCATAACATTTAAGCAGATTAGTAAACTCTATAGGGATTATTTCATTTTGCCAAAGCATATGAGAAACAGAAACACATTCTGCAATGTATTAATTTAGAGTCAAAAGAAGAAACTAATCAGAAATGTGTGATGGTGCTGCTGAAGTGTATTCAATGTATCCACTGCATACTGCATGCAGTACTGATGCATACAGTGATTGCCAGAATATTTTTGTGCATTGGTTACAAGCAGTAGAATAGAGCAAACATGTTACTTCTTAGAAAAAGCTATATTTTAAAGGTAAAACAATTACATTTATAATGCACGTTGGAGTAAAGTAACATATAATGGCAGTTTATTTTAAAAGTGTTGATCATAAATAGCAAACTGTACAAATCTCTATAGCATGTTGCTGTCATATTCTGAACAAAACATCAAGCCCTTGCATCAAGTATGCCCAAATTATGTGTGCAATGTGTATGCAATAACAAGGAATGCAAGCCATTGTTTTATATAGCGATATTATAGTCTTAATGGAATCAACTAGCTATAATAGACATAGATGCTTGTGTGGCAGTCTGTAGGATGAGGATAAGAAAAAGCTATATTTTAAAGGTAAAGCAATTACATTTATAATGCATGTTGGGGTAAAGTGCCATATAATGTCAGCGTACTTTAAAAGTGTTGATCATAAATAGCAAAATGTACAAATCTCTATAGGCATGCTGCTGTCATATTCTGAACATAACATCAAGCCCTAGCATCAAGTATGCCCAAATTATGTGCGCAATGTGTATGCAATAACAAGGAATGCAAGCCATTGTTTTATATAGTGATATTATAGTCTTAATGGTATCAACTAGCTATAATAAACATAGATGCTTGTGTGCCACTCTGTAGGATGAGGATAATTTTTTTAAATTTATTTATTTATATATTTATTTATCTTCTGTTGACACTAATAGTTCCACTAGGCTAGTAGTATCTTTTCAGAGGAGACCTGAGGTGGCCAGGGTATCAGGGAACTTCCCCTACTCTTGGTAGTCGGGGGAAGGATTTGTGTGTTACACATCCTGAATTCCTGTTTCCTGTCCAGGCATGGAGGCAACCGGGAGGAACAGGAAGAAATTATGGCTGATTCAGCTTTGGCTGAAAATGAAGTGAATATTGATAAAAATGTAGTTGAAATGGTAGAATCACTACCAGAAGTTTTTTATGATGTTGTGAATGCAATAAAAACAGTAATACTGGAATAAAAGGAGATTGTAGCTGTAACTGTTGGATTTAGAGGAAAACCTTCAGGGGAGATTATTTGAAGGAGAGACAGTTACCTCTGAGAAATGCATAATTACAACCCTCCAATCGGGAGTGTTGCGGGATGATTATTTGGAAGAAATGGTAAACCAAAGTGAACCAGAAAGTGGAGCAGCAATTTCATGGAGTGACATCATGGAAAAAATAGAAGAAGAAAAAGGAGAAGAGACTATGTCAGAAAAAGTTCCAGAGACAAAAACTTACGCACAAACTGTTGGAGAAGGAGCAAAGAAGAAGGAAGAAATAAAAGAAACAAAAAAAAAGTATACAGTACTTGTGAGCAGTAAAAAAGAAGAATGTTTGGACAGGTATAAGATTTGGGACTCTGTCATAACACCTCTGGGTGGTAAAGCAAAAGTGGTAAGAGCATTCATTTTAATTAATAAAGAGACTTTTGTGACTTGATATTTGAGTCTGGGGAGCCATGGAAATATTTTTGGGTGCATAAAAGAAAAATATTAATTCATGGTCAGAATATGTTGTGCAAGCTTTTTACAGACAAACAAAAAAAGAATAATGATCCAGTTTAAAAATGAAGTTGAAGCAAAAGAACTGAAAGAACATTTGTTAACTATATGTAAAGAGGTAATGAACACTACAAAAATATACGATGAAAGAGGACCATGGACTTGGGGATTGGAATGTGGAGTAATACTGAAAATAGAAAATGATAATGTTATGCATGTACCTAATAATATTGATGTTCATGGTAATAGGGGGTTTGTGAAATACAGGGGTCAACCAAAAACTTGTTTTTTTGTGGAAAAAATTATAATTTAATCAATGAATGTGATAAAAAAAGATGTTATTTATGTGGTAAAACAAGGCATAATGCAAAAAATGTGATTTGAAGTGCAAAAAATGTGGCAATACTGGTTATTCATGGCTAGAATGTGAAATGAATGTACAAGAAAATGAAAATGAAGTTATACAGGATAAAGAGATAGTATAATGTGTTATACAAGAAAATATACAAAAAGATGTAACTAATAAAGAGCTTATACATGAAGGTAAAGAAAGTAATAAGGAAAAAGAAACAGAGGAGACAAGTGAGGAATAAGTTGATTGGTGCACAGTAAGAAATAAAAGGAATTCAATAGGGAAAATAGTTAAAAAAAGGAAAATAAAATTCTAAAACATAATACTTAGAGAAATTAAGAAAGGAAGGGGTAAACAATTTATTATTCTAACTGTTTTTAAAGTTGAAAATATTAGCTTTAAACGTGAACAGTATGAAAAAAAATCTTAAAAGGAGAA
This sequence comes from Protopterus annectens, assembly GCF_019279795.1. NCBI lineage: Eukaryota > Metazoa > Chordata > Ceratodontiformes > Protopteridae > Protopterus > Protopterus annectens. The sequence goes on along the minus strand of NC_056736.1, from coordinate 467,693,971 downwards.
TAGGTATATTACAATGGTGTGCTGCAGTAGATGCATATATTATTGTTTTAGAAGATATCAGATTATTAACAGAGGAAGAAAGAACACAAACTGAAAAACTTTGGAATGGTGTGGTAGTTTGGAACATGGAGAAAGAAACATGCTTGGGCCTATGTATATTATGTCAAGAAACCATTAAAATATTAGATGTAACCGTAGTGGAACTAGGATCAACTACGGTAATAGATGTGACATGGAAAAATATGTGTATAGCATTCTAGCTTTATATGCATATGCAACAAAAAAAAAGAGAAATGATGGTTTAAAATATTCTTGAATATGTTTGTGTAAATATGGGCATTATAGTGGTGGGTGATTTTAATTGTAAGTTAAGGAAAAATAAGAATAATTGTGTTGTTAAAATGGCTAAAGAAATTATGAGAAGTGGAAAGTTAAGTGTATGGGAGAATAACACTAGACCTATAAAAGGAATGAAATTAGGACAGAAATTGATTATTTTTTAATATCTGATAGTTTAGAAATTATAAAAAAGGTAGTAAGGATGCAGGATTTTCAGATCATGTGGCAATATGGGCTAAAGTACAGACAAATGAAGAATATATAAGAATAGGAAAATGAATAAAGAGAATTAATGAAAATGAATTAGATTTAGAAAAGAAAAAAAGAACTTGCAGAATTCTAGAAAAATCATATGACTATGAGGGAGTTTTATAAGAATTAGACTGTAGACTGTTTGGTGGCTTAATTTTAAAGAAAAATATAAAAAAGTGTTTTTAGAATGTATAAGGAAGAAAAGAAAAAATGAAAAAAGAGAGATATAAGATATTAAGTCAAGAAACATTTAGAGACTTAGAGGAGAAAAAAAAACCTTTCATGAAAAAGAAAGATAAATATATAAAATTAATTAAATTAAAATTAACAACTTGTTATATAAGCAAAAATATTGTTTACAAGGAAAGAAAGAAAAGGTAGCACCATATCTGAGTAAAATAATAAAATAAGGAAACTAATAAGATAATTAAAAATAAGGAAGGTAAGCAAATAATACAGCAAGAAGGAATATACAAAATAATTAAAGAATATGTACTGGAATTATTTGTTTAGAGTGAAGAAAACATATAACAAATTTATAAAGGTGAAAAATTAAATAAGGAAGATAATGAGTATTTAGGACAAAAAATAACAATGAAAGAATTGAATGAAATTCTAAAAGATATTAACATGAATTCTGTGACAGGACTGGATTGAATTAAATATGGTATGTATAAAGAAATGAAAGAGTGGCAAAAAAATAATTTTTATAGAAGTTATGAATGAATGGTTTGAAATGGGAATTAAAGAGAAAGAGATATGTACAGGAGTTATAAAATTTATATTTAAAAAGGGAAATAAACAGGAGATAAAAAATTGGAGACCTATAACAAATGATTATAAAACTTTTATGAGAATAATAAAAAAAAGGTTACAGAAAAAATGGATAGAATATATGACCAAAATGTATTTGGACGAAAAGGAAGTCAGGAGTTGTTATGGATAATAAGATAAATAATTGATGATATCTTAAATAAAAATGTATAAACGAAGGTTATGATATAAGTAAAGCTTATGATAATATTAAATATAAATCATTATAGGGGATTTTGCAGGCATATAATGTAAGCAAAAAAATAATACAAGTAATAAAATCTGTTTATGAAAGAACTATGTGAAACTAAATGTAAATGGCCAGATTGGGGAAGAAATAAAAATAGAATGTGGGCTAAAGCAGGGCTGCCCAGGTAGTGTAATTTTCTCATTAGTTATGAATGTAATAGTGAAAGAAATTAATAAACTGTCAAGTAGTGGTGGATACAAAATGATGAAGAAAGTACAATTGCCAATAATGCATAATTGTGTGGATGATATCGTATTCATTGTTAAAATTAAAGTATGGATGGAAAAAGTAAATGAAAAATTAAGTATAAATTTAAAAATTGGTTTACGTATAAATAAGAAAAGTAAAGGATTTGGTTTTGAAGGTATGATAGGAGATGTTGAGTTCAATGAAAAATATATAATTCTATTAGGAATAACATTTGGAAGGAATGAATACAGACAACAATGGGATAATGTACTCAAGTAAAAAATGACTAATCTTTGGAAATCATACAGATTTTCATATAGAAAACAACACTTGTCAAACACCATGGTGTTGCTTATGTTGCTAACATCTATATGATTCCTATTAAGTATGAAAAGGAATTAATGATGATTCTATTCTCTTTTATATGGGGCTCTAGAGTTATTCCAGTCAAAAGAGGGATTATGTATATGAAAGAAGAGCAAGGGGGTTTGGGTGTAATAAGCCCAATAGTGTATGCAGCATCTTTAATTTTATGTAAGGTATTAAAAGGAATTATGAGGGAAAATAAAAACTTGATAGAAATGATACTATATTATAAATACAAAGAATTGTGGGAAGGAATAGAAGTTAAAAAAAAGAAGTAAAAGCATTGTGAATGAAGAAATGAAAAAGTACCAAGACAAAACTGTACTATGGAAAGTAAAAAAATATATATGTGAGAAAAATAGAAAGAAATGGTACTTAAGTATTATGAAAGCATTTTATTGTATTGATCCATGGAAAGATTTAGAAATAGATAAGAAAAAAGCCATAATTATGAGATATAATAACTTTAAAAAGATTAAAGAATGTAATGTTTTTTTTTATGAAAATTGTCTATTAGAAAAATGTATTTGGAAGAAATGGAAGTCACGAGTTATATTTTTTATTTTATTCTATTTATTATTTTGTTATTTAAGAGAAATAATTGATGACATCATAAATAAAAATGTAGAAGTGAAGGTTATGATAGCCGATATAAGTAAAGCCTATGATAATATTCAATATAAATCATTATGGGGAATTTTGCAGGCATATAATGTAAGCAAAAAATATTACAAGTTATAAAATCTATTTATGAAAGGAAGTATGTCAAACTAAATGTAAATGGCTGGATTGGGGAAGAAATAAAATAGAATGTGGAATAAAGCAGGGCTTCCCAGCTAGTAGTGTAATTTTCTCATTAGTTATGAATGTAATAGTGAAGGAAATTAATAAAATGTCAGGTAGCGGTGTATACAAATGATGAAGGAAGTACAATTGCCAATAATGTATAATTATGCAGATGATATTGTATTAATTGTTAAAAATAAAGTATGGATGAAGAAGTAAATGAAAAATTAAATATAAATTAAAAAATGGTTTAAGTATAAGTAAAGAGAAACATACAGGATTTGGCTTTGAAGCTGTGATAGGAGGTATTGAGTTTATGAAAAATATATAGATAAATTAGGAATAATATTTGGAAGGAATGAATACAGACAACAATGGGATAATGTACTGAAAGAAGTAAAGGATATGACTTTTTTTTTGGAAATCATATAGATTTTCATATAGAAAAAGCACACTTGTTGAACTCCATGGTAATAGGAAAAATGCTTATGTTGCTAACATCTATGTGATTCCTATTAAGTATGAAAAGGAACTAATGATGATTGTATTTTTTTATATGGGGCTCTAGACTGAATCCAATTAAGACAGGGATTCTGTATATGAAAGAAGAGCAAGAAGGTATAATAAATGTAATAGTACATGCAGCATCTTTAATTTTATATAAGATATTAAAAGGAATTATGGAGAAAAATAAAAACTTGATAGAAATTTTACTATAGTATAAATACAAAGAATTGTGGGAAGGAATGGAATTTAAAAAAAGAAGTAAAAGGATTCTGAATGAAGAAACGAAAGAGTACCAAAACAAAATTGTTTTATGGAAAATAAAATATATATATGTGATAAAAAATAGAAAGGAATGGTACTTAAATATTATGAAAGCATTTTATTTAATTGATCCATGGTAAGATTTAGAAATAGATAAGAAACAGCCATAATGATTATTTATGGAGATTGTCTATTAGAAAATTGCTGGTTAAGGCAAATATGCCATAGAAGGAAAAGAAAGAATACGTAATAAATGTGAAAAGTGGGAGACTACTGAGCATGTGTTTTTGAAATGTGAAAGAGATAATAATTTGTAGCAAGAAATATGTAAATATAATATGGTGAAAACAAATGTGGACATAATAGAATTTGGTTATTATGGTGCACAGAAACAGGAAGAAGCGAAGAAAATGGACAGCGTAATATTTTATGTTTCATGGACTATATGGAATGAGAAACTAAATGAAATTAAATACAATGGAAAATGGACTTTGACAAAGATTCTAGAGAAAATAATGTTTTGGTTATGGATAAAAGAGTGGGGATGCTTAAACTGAAGTTTATAATGTATGGAGATTTGTAAGTATACGTAAGTAATGTAAATATGTAAATATTTAAATAATAGGGAATGCATATATCAATAAAAAAACTGCACATCATTGTTGCAAGTGGGTCCCATTTTCCAGGCACAGTGATGGCCCAGAGAAGCAAGCAGGCAGATGGAGAGAGAGGGATATAATGGAGTGGTGAGAGAAATGGAGGAGAAATTAAATATCAAGACCAGGAATTGTATCAGGATTCTGAGGAGATGTTTCAAAGAAATCTGTTTTGTTTGAAATGAGTCAGCAAATGATGACTGTGTAGTTATAACCCTCCAGCTGGGAGGGTTGCTGGATTATTTACTTAAAGAAATGGTGATTCAGAATGTGCCAGAAAATGAAGGTGGCATTTCCTGGGGGACATTATGGAGAAAATACAAAAGGAGGATTCAGAGACGATCAGAAACAGTAGTAGTGAGATGGGAAAAAACATATGCAGAAAAAGTAAAAAAAGGCAAAATGGGAGTAGCAGAAAATACGGCAGAAGAAAATGATTTATGAAAGTATGTAATAAGGATTCAGATTAAAGAAGACAAAGAAATGGACAGATCTGAAGTGTGAGGCAATTTAATAGCTCCTTTAGGCATAAAACACATGCAATAAGAGTATTTATACTTATTAATAAAGAGACATAGACATTTTGTGACATTATATTTGAGCCTGTTTATTCAATTGAAAATTTTCTTAGAGAACATAAAAAAGAAGGATTGTAACCCATGGGATCTTTATGAAATATAACAATTTAACAGGGAACAAAAAAGAAAATGCATGTACAATTTCGAACAGAGGTGGAAAGAGTGACTTTGAAAAGACATTTGAAAACTTTATGTTAAGAAGTACTGAACATTGAACAAGTTTATGATAAAAGGGGTTTATGGACTAGTGGATGGGATTGTAATATTGTGTTAAAAATAGAAATACCAAGCATGATAAATGTGAAGGAGAATAGGGGTGACACAAGATACTGGGGAAAACCCAAAAGTTTTTTTTTTTTTTTTTGTGGAAAAGAAGGACATTTGATAAGTAACTGATATAAGAAAATGTTATATTTGTGGAGAATCAGGACATGATTCAAAAAGTGTGAATCGATAAGTTATAAATATAACAAAACAGTACGTTTATGGATGGATTTCAAAAATGAAAATAAGAGTAAGAAAGAGAAGAAAACGAACAAAGAGAAGAAATTTTAGAAGAAGCAGAAATAGAAGTAAAATTAGATGAGATAAACCTAATAAAGATGACATAGAAGAAGGTTTTGAACTAAGTGATAAAGAAGACATAAATTGGGAGGTAGTAAAATAAAACAAATTATATTGGTAAAAGGTTTAAAGACAGAAAAAGACAATGTAAATGGATAAGTACAAAAGGAAAAAGAAAGGAATTGGATTAAAAGGGATATATACAGCTAATGGTTGAAGACTGATATAGTGGTAAAGGTATTTCTCTCACAGACACAGGGTACAGTGTTTAATTCTCACCTTTGGGAGGGAAAACTGGCTAGGCTTAGAATGGCCTGTTAAGAAAGCTAGCCTAGTATTAAACTATGAACTTTTAAAACCATGAATCTAAGGGAAATGAAAATTTTATAGAGTATTCTGTAAATGTGATTAGCATTAAGAATATAGTAAGAAGAATAGAGATTCTAGAGTTGTGCAGTACAAGTAATGTAGATGTAATTATATTAGAAGACCGAAGGTTCTAATGGAAACTGTGGGGAGGAAAGATAATCTAGATGTTCTGATAAAGCCATATTGTGTAGAAAGCAGTACAGACATTACATGTAACTTTAGTAAACATCTAAGATTTACCATTGTTGATTTGAAATGGAAAGAACATGTATATAAAATTATAACATTGTATGCTTACACTAATTTTGAAGAAAAGGAAAGCTTATTTCATCAGAGTTTAGACTATGTAGATATAAATATTATAATAACAGGAGACTTTAACTGTGATTTAAGAGGCAAGTGTAAAAGGAAAGGAAATTATATAGTAACAATGTAAGAAGTTATAAAATGTGGTATGTGAAAGCTTTGGGATAAAAACTCACGGACTTACAAAAGGGGTGTGCAAAGAACTGAAATTATTTTAAAGTATTAGAAGATTTAGTTAGAGGAGAAGGGGATTTTCTGATCATCTTGCAATATGGCTCAACATAAAGGAAAACAAGGAATACATAAAATAAGCAAAGGAATAAAAAGGATAAATGAGAAAGCAGGAATGAAGAAGTAAAGAGATTAGTAATACAGTTATGGAAAGATCATATTACTATGAGAACATTTTATAAAAACTGCTCTGAATGGTGGATGATATTTAAGGAAAAATACAAAAAAAATGTTTTCTTATACTGACAATATGATGTGTGAAAAGTGGATGAAGAAAAATGTAAAAGAACATATAACGATGCATTGGAAGATTTAGAACATAATGATAAAATGTACTTTGACAAAGAAAAAAAGAAAAATAATTATATGAAACAAATCAAGAAAAATACAAGAATTGTTGTATAAGCAAATATACTTTTTTACAAGAAAAAAGGGAAGAAGTATAGAGTTACTTAAGCAGATTAGTAAAGGAAGAGGGAAATAAAAAATGTAAAAGGAGAAATAGAAAGAACTTAGGAAAAGATTATGAATAGTGTAGAACAATATGTACAAGAAATATTTAAGGAAAGTAATGAAAAAACATCAAAAGTAAAAAAGTCAACAGAAAGAGAGAATAAAGAGTTAGAAAAAGAGACTTCTTTAAATGAGCTGAAGTATTAGGACAAGTAAATATAGATTTGGCTGCAGGTCCAGATGGAATAAGGAGTGACGTGTATAGAAATTTAAGGGAATGGCAAAAAATATATTTATATTTAAAGATTTTGAATTAATGGTTAAATTAAGGTTTTATGTATAAAGAATTATATGTAGTCGAATACTTGAATTCATATAGAAGAAGGAAGATAGAAGACAATTAAAAAATAGAGACTGATAGAGTTTAATAATACTGATTATAAGATCTTTATGAAATTATACACAAGAAATGTGAAGCTAAAATGGACAATATTATAGAAGATAGTATATATATATATATATATATATATATATATATATATATATATATATATATATATATATATATATATAGTATAAAAGGGAAGGGTTGTCAACAATTATCAATGATAATTAGAGAAATTGTGGATGATATTATGAATAGAAAAGAAAAAGCAAAAATCATGATAAGAGACCTTAATTTTATTTAACATTTGTTTACCTGGAAAGTCCGATTTGGAATGAAGCCAATTTTCAATGGAGGCCCCGGTAGAAATGCTCCAGACACATGTCTTTGTAATGGGGAGGAAACCCGCACAAATGCAGAGAGGATATGCAGACTCCACACAGAATTTGAGAATCGAACCAAAGAACCTCTTGCTGTGAGGCAACAACACAACTGCTGCACCATTGTGCCATTAATAAGTTACTTGATACAACTTGACATGAAATATTATGGGTAATTCTGAAAAAATATAAGTGAGAAAGTTAGGAAATTATGTATGTCGGCATATTATATTAATAAAGTAAATGTCTGGATAAGCCAATAGGTACATATGAAGAGTGGTGTAAGACAGCAATGTCCAATGAGCTGTACACTCTTAATATTAGTTATTAATGTAATAGTATGTGAAATAAATTACAAAATGAAGGAGGCAGGATATATAACACCTGAATGGTTAAGTATTCCAGTTCTGTTAACACTTGCAGATGACATTATAATAATTGCAATAAACAAAATTTAGTTAAAATAAGTAATAATTTTCACAAATGAGTGCTTAGAGATGATGGGGGTGGTCTTAAATAAAGAGAAAAGTAAAGGTTTATCTGATGTAGAAAAGATAGGGATTATATATATATTACAGTTAATGACATTTCTGTGTTAGGTGTAAAATTTGTGAACAAAGATGTAAGTAGAATTCAATGGGATAAATATAGAAGAAATTAAACAAACCTGCTTTTCTGTAAAACTTATAAATTATCATTCAGAAAAAAGGCTTATTTGATAAATCAATACTGATGGAAAAATAGCATATTTACAACTGTTTTTATGTTGCCAACAGTATTTGAAAAGGATTTATTTATGTATTTATTTATTTATAAAATAAAAAATAAAATAAAATAAAATAAATGTTGCCAACAGTATTTGAAAAGGAATTGTTACAGACATGTTTTCATTTGCATAGGGTTTTAGATTAAACTCTGTAAAAGAGGAGTTTTGTAAATATATAAAGAGGAATGAGTTTTAGGGTTAATTAAACTAGTGGCATATGCTGCTTCATAAAATGTGTACAAAGTGTTAAAGTGGAAAAATAAAAAATATGAGTGATTAGTGTTAACATTATATAAATATAACTGTGATAAATTTGGAGGGGGGGTATGGTAAAAAGAGTAAAAGAAAAAACAGCATATAAATGAAGAAATAAAATGTTACCAAGAAAAAAATATGTTTATGGAAAATAAAAATTGATGATATAGAAAAAGATATGGTATAAGAATGTAATGATAAACATTACTATAAAAAACCATGGGAAATCTAACAGATGAAAAAATAAAGCTATAAAAATAAAAAGCAAATGATATAATCAAAAACAGCCCAACACTATGCCTATTCCACATTAAGAATAAGATGATCATGTCTTCTTGCATTTCTTCCTACCTTCTGTAGAAGGCACTATAATCAGTAAAAAGTGGCTTATTGGGCTGCTGTATAAAGCAGGGAAAAAACATTTCTATGGTCTCAGGCTGCCTCCGGTGACTTGCTCAGTCTGCAGCAGCCTGCGATTGATTGATTGATTGATTGATTGATTGATTGATTGATTGATTGATTGATGTGACATTTGTTGACTGGGTTATTCTGATTGGGCAATTGCCCTTTTTGAGTGGAGACCTGAGGAGAAAAGGTCCAAAAGATACAATACATGATATAAAATGACATAGGAAATTTGGTATTAGGATTATCAGATACAATTACTTACTATACACATACACAATCATCACATACAATTACTTATTATACACACACACACAATACAATTGTTATAATGATTACATATTTACATAATATTATATGAAAGAAGAGCAGTCACATATAGGTAATTCTCAATCATCATTTGCAGTACAATTGTTCAGACTGTTCCTTATATATAGATATGAAGTAAGTTTGCGATAAAGTATAACATCACTTTAGAGCAGAGAGTCTGTAGAATTGACTATTTTTTTTTTGATCAAGTATAACATTATAATATATTTAGATATCAGAGAGGAGAAGAAAGAGAAAAGGAATGAAGGAGGGGTTAGTAGTAACAGAGTGGACAGGAAGATTAAGTAGGGTCATGGCAAGGGCAGGTTCATGAGTTTAATAGGTGGTCTTTTAAAGTGTTTTTGAAACAGTTATTGTTTGTGATCATTCTTACATATAGAGATAGTGTATTTCATGTACTGGCAACAGAGTAATTGCACAGAAGTTTGCCAATGTTTTTATTGGGCTTATATATTTCAAGGGAGTGTTGGTCAGAACTACAGAGAGTACAATTTGGAGTAAAGAGAGAAATGAGTGTAGACTAGAGAGAGCAGGACAGAAGTTGGGTTGTTTAGAATGGAGTCATCAGATTTAGTTGGGACAGAAGGAGCTGTTGGTGGAATTCTATCCACTGTAGGAATTTTAGAGATAGGCAGTAGTGTGAGTGATAGGGTTGATTTGCTGTACTGCAAATCTGACTATTTTATTATATGTGAGTTCTAGCTTAGTTGAAAGATTAGAGTGTAGGTTAGTAAGGATTGGGGTGGCTTATAATAGGAAGCATAGTAGATAAGCCTGTGCAAGAGAGCGTTTAGATTCATTAATGAGGAATTTTTTGTTTCTATTGAGCAGGCCAAGTTTTATATTCATCTTTTTAATAGACTGTTCAATGTGAGGATCGAATTTTAGTTGGTCATCAGTTATGAACCCAATAGTTTAATGTTAGGTTCTACTGTGATAGTTGTGTTGCTAAGGGAGGAGACAGTGAATGTAGATTTGAGGTGTTGGAGAGTTTTAGGGAGGAAGAGGAAGAGTTTTGATTTCTTAGGATTAAGTAGGAGTTGCTTGATTCTTAGCCATTTTTCAACTGAGTGGAGAGATTCTTGAGTAAGGGTGAGGAGGTGGGGGAGATTGTCAGAAGAAGAAATTATTGTAGAGTCACCCACATATTATATTAGAGAAGAGTGAGGACAGGAAGTGCAGAAATAGTTAATGCTAAATTGTAGGGGACCTAGAATGGAGCCTTGGGAAACCCCAGTTTGGACTGGAAGAAAGGGGGGAAATGCTGAGAGCCATTTTACAGACTGAAATCTGTTGGAGAGGTAGATAGTGAACCAGGAAATAGCAAAGTTGGAGAGATAAAGGTTGGATAATTTAGACAGAAGTAGTTTGTGAGAAACAGTGTCAAAGGCCTTAGAGAGGTCAAGGAATACTCAGGAGACTAGCTTATTGTTGTCCCAAAATCTAAATAAAGTCTGTGTGAAAGATATTAGTGCTGTGGAAGTACAGTGGTTAGAGTGAAAGTCATGTTGAGTAGGGCTTAGGAGATTTTCTTGCAGAAGATGACTAGGAGCTGTTTGTAAATGCAGTTTTCAAGAATATTTGATGGGGAGAGAGTATGGCTATAGGTCTGCAATTAGAAGGGTCAGTGGATTTACCTCCTTTATGTAAGGGTACTACATAAAATTTTTACCAGATATCAGCAACTATGGTTTCTTGACTAGATCTATTTATTAGTATGGATATGGGATATGCAATGAATTTTGCTGCTAGTTTAAGAAAAAAAAAAAGTAAGTTATCAGCAAAGGGGAGCCTGATTTGTGTTTACTGAGAAGTGATCTAATATAAACAGTGGGAACCGTCTTAAGAAAGGAGAGTGTGTTGGTGGACAGAGAGGGGTAAGTTGTGGGGTAGGTAGTTGTGTCTTTCTCAGTTAACTTCTGAATGGAGTCAATGAAGAAGGAGTTAAAAAGAGTAGCAATGTCTAAAGCAGATGTATTGGAGGAGGGAGTAGGTCTGGAGGGCTTACCTGGCTGTAGAAGCTTATTAATTATATTTCAGAATTTTGGGGGGCTGGAGTGGGTGTTGTTTTGTGGCTTTAGGTAGAAATTTCTTTTGTCAAGGTTAGCTTGTTTTTTGGTTAAAGGAGAACTGCACCTACAGACTAAAAAAAAAAAATAAAACATGTTTATTTCATCGTGGTTTGGTGTTTCCTACATTTTAACACCACTCTGGGGCTATTTAGAGATTTTTAAATATTGTTATACATAATTTCTGAGTCTGACAACATGGGGTCTAGCATCTTGAGGTGATCTTGATTGTTTAGTCTGCCTCTATGTATCCCACAATGCAGTGCTTGTCTGTAAACAAATCACATCATGCATGCCTCTTTCTTCCTAAAGTTCCTGTCACTGCATTGATTTTACATGCATACATTGCTGTCTTTCAGTCAGTTAGTTTTAAGTAACTACCATTGCCACCTATCCATTTTTTTGCCAGACTATCCAGAAATCAAACTGATTGTCCGGTAGTCTGGAAAACACTGTACAAACTGCGGTATTCTGTTTCATAAAAAGAAACAGAGTATCGGAGTTTATTGAATCGGCAGAATTACTATGTTTTTTCACAAAAAGTATAGTAAATCCGACAAAAAGAGGCATCGCAAACAGAAAAAGAGGGCATTTCCACTCAAATTACATGCAGATAATGTCACAAAAATGGACGTGGAACGGGTCAGGGGTGGGGTTGTGGATGGTGCAAGAGGTGTGACCTAAATCCAGTTCTAGCCACAACAAAAGGTGGCAGCCCTATAAGTAACATTTCATGCTGTTCAATGAGCACTTAAAACACAAAGTGCAAATGCCACATAACAGACTTTCAAAGTGCTTTTTACTGCTGCTTCTTTTTAGAATGGCTAAATTGCAGCCTTTTGTGAAGCCTGAATTGCACTACTTTGACTCATCTCTCATCCCCTTTCACATCTAACTTCCCTAGCTGTCAAAATGCTAAGGGTAATTTGAGCTGTTGCCTGCTGTGACAGCTCACAGCAGAAGACTTGACTCATGTACTGTTTCCCTGTTTTAGCTTTTACTTTCTGTATGGGTCAGGGATGGATCAAGGAGCTGTGACATCACAGCATGGGTGGGTTTTTAGGACAGTTGTGATAATGTCAGTTTGGGCAGGGAATTGGCCAGAAAACTGCCTGTATTCATTGGCCGTGATGACATCAATGAATTGAAGACTGCAGAAAGCATTTCAGGGTGGGATAGAAGTTTTTTTGAAAGTGAAACCACCACAATATGGTAAGGTACTGTTCTAGTGGAGATAAACAGTCAATTTAAAATGTTTTAAATGCTGTATTGCTGTTTATTCATAGCAAGGGACTGTAAATAGGGAGAAAAAGAACAGAGAAGTTGAGCATTTAATAATAGAATCCTGTTGTTGTCCTATGAATTACAGAGTTATCTGTAGCATTGTAAATTGTAGGGGATTTGTTTTTATCCAGTTTTCCAGGAATTCTCTCTCTCTTATTCATTAGGGAGTGAGTGTCTTGTGTTATCCAAGGAGCATAGTTGGATTGTATTCCAATTTTCCTGATGGGTCTTATGAGTTAAGAGAGTGTTTAGGAAGATGCTGTTAAATTTAAGACCAGTATCTTCAAGGGGAAGGTCATGGAGGAAGGACCAGTTGATTGAGGAGAGTATATGATTAAAGGTGTTTTGGTTGAAGTTAGAAAGTCTGTGACAGTCTTTATATTGATGGGATTTGTACAACTGGGGGGTGTCTTTGTATAAAGGTTGGAAGGTGGTCACTTAGGTTATCAGGCAGTGTAAAGGGGTTGTGGTAGAGGACAGGATTGGAGGTGAGGATCCAGTCAAGCATGGAGCTGGTGTTAGTGTTATTATTCAGACAAATGGAGGATGTGATTAGTTGGGCAATGCCATAAAGGTTAATGGTGGTGTTTGGAGAGTCTGAGGTTAGAGAATTCCAATCAAGGTTAACATCCCCTAATATAATTTTTTCATAGGAGATAGTTTGTGCAATCCATTTAAGAAATAAAGAATTTGAGGGTAGGGATATTATTTCCTGGAGGTATATGTATGGCAGCAATGGCAATCTTGCTATGATTGTTTAATTTGCAGTCTACTAACAGGACTTCTGCAGAATGGAGATTTGGAAGTGCGATTGACAGAGGCTAGAGGTAGTGATTTTTTGAGTACAGGATAGCTACACCTCCCCGTTTTTTCTTAAGTCTATCCTGGCAGATGATATTGTAGCCAGTGGGCAATATTTCACTGTCAGAAATGTGGGGTTTAAGCCAAGTTTCAGAGAGGGTGAGAATGTTGGGGGATGTGGAGTGACATCCAAGAGTGTAGTTCAGTGACTTTGTTTAGGATACTTTGAATGTTGAGAGATAGTATAGCTCCGTTTTTGGTAGATGAGGAGGAGTAAGTCTGAGAAGAGGGAAGTGTGGAGGAGAAGGAGGGAGGAAAGGGATGGGTGGGAAGAGAGGAGCTGGTGTTTGGTCCTGGATTGGGATGCACACTACCTGAGAGTAGTAAATTTAGTATAGCCAGTTTAAGTTGTGAATAATTGAGGTTAATTAAGTAATATTTTGGCTTTGTTTTAGCTGATAGAGTGGGCTGTTGATGAAATTTTATTTTGTGTAGGTGAGTGTCATTGTGGGTGAATAGTGCAGGGGCAATGAGGAATGTTTGAGTGGTTGTGAATGAAAGCAAAACATACAAATAATGGATTACTGCTTCTGTATGAGCATGGGAGATTATGTTTTTAATGTATTTGTTTTAATTAGCTCTACATGCACCACGTATCTGGCATGCTGGAAGATCAGTAGTTTATTGTGTGCAAATGTGTGTTTGTGTGTGTGTGTGTGTGTGTGTGTGTGTGTGTGTGTGTGTGTGTGTGTGTGTGTGTGTGTGTGTGTGTGTGTGTGTGTGCCCATGCACATGTGTGTATTTATGTGTATGTTTGGAAACTAAACTCTCTGAACTGCCCCTGAGTACACATAATATGTCTGATTTATTCTTATAGTTTGGCCGGCTCCTTGCAAACATCAGTGAGGAATGTAGTCATTGGTAGCTAATGTCAAATACTAAGTTTCAGGCAGATAAAAAGCATGTGTAACACCAGAGAAATACTGCCAGTCCAGCTATCTGGAATTTTGTAAATAAATCCAGAGGGTAACCTCTTTCTAAGAACATATGCTGTAATGTTTGAACTTCATTCAAGAAGTCAGCCTCTGTGCTGCACATTCTGGACGCTCTAATTAGTTGTCCTTTAAGAATGCCCTTTTTCTGTGAAAAAGGGTGTGCACTGTGAAAGTGAAAAAATGAGTTCGAAAATGAATCTTTTCTATGAATCTTTGATTGAAAAGTTTTGTTAACATGATCTTTATAAAGACTGACGTCCAGATAATGTAGTTCGTTTGTTGCTATTGTGTGTGTAAACCTAAGGAAAAATGTAGTACTGTTAATGTGTGCCAAAAAATCTAACAGTGAGTCACGTGTTCCATTCCACAGAATACAAATGTCATCAAGAAATCTCCTGTAGAAAAGTATGTGGCATTCCCAAGGCGGTATAAATACAAATTCCGATTCCCATCTGTGGAGTATCACATTTGCGTAAATACTGCACATGGTGCCCCCATTGCCACTCCTTTAAGTTGTTTGAACATTTCGCCATTAAAAAACACAAAGTTGTTCTCCAGTATAATGGTCATAAATTCCACAATCAAGTTAATTAAGTTCCCACTTAGATTGGTTTCTTGAATGAAAAAAACATTAAACCACTGTAATCCTATTTCATGTGGTATGCTTGGGAACAAATCCTTGATGTCAATCGTTACCATTAGAAGATCTGGATCAAAACTCTCACAGGGGACCCTTTTCAAGAACTCCCATGAGTCTTTGCACACATATTTCAATAAATGAGTGTACTTTTTGGTTACATAATCTACAAATTTGGCTAGTGGCTCAGTAATACTACCACTACCAGCTACTATTGGTCTGAATGCCAACGGATCAATCCCTTTGTGTGTTTTTGGGATTCCAAATATTAGTGGAAGCTTAGGTTTAGGAACATGTAAAAAATTAAAGGATTTTTCACTAATCACACCCTGAAGCAAGTAATCATTCAAAGCATATTTGATTTTGGACCAGGATATGTTGACTTCGTTTCTAGACACTGTCATGTATTGTTCATCATTTTGGAGCATTTGGTGGAGGTGTTTCTCATAATTACTATTGTACATGAGAACAATACCTCCACCTTTGTCCGGTTTCATCACCCTTATGTTGTCCCTTTTCAATGTTTCAATGAAGTCCATTTCCACTTATTTAAAATTGTCCTTATCTGTTCTTGTGTGTGATAAAGCCCTAAGTTCAGTTTCCACTAGTTGTTCGAACAGTTTGATCAACAAATGCATTGGGGGGTTAAATACACTTTTCCTGTCTAACCCAGAATAGTTCTGTGCTTGATGTTTGAAGAGATGCTGTAAATTAAGGCTTCTGGTAAAGAGTTTTAAGTCAATTAGGGTGGAAGGCAAATTACAATTTCTGTTAGGGACAAAGTGTAAACTCTTAGTAAACACATTAAAAGCAGTGTCGTCAGGTGTTATCTCTGTATAATTGTAAATGGTAAACTTAGACCTGACATATAGCTTACATGCCCCGTGTGTAGTATTAAAAATTACTTCTTCCAAATTCCCATTGTTTCCAATGCTTTCACTACCAGTGTGTCCTGCGCTGTTACCTAATGAACAACAGGTTCCTGTTTGACCTAAGTGTTCCAACTGCGAGGGTGATTTTGTCTCCACCCCATTGGTCTCCCAGGGTGTTGGTAAAAATCCTGTGTAGACCCTTTATGTTCTTTTTGTGCTAACCTTGCACTTCTCCTAGGGAGTTCATTAGCCCAGTTATTGTTCAGGGTTTCATTTCCATCTTTGTTGGTGTTTTGGCCTTCGCCCCTAAGTGGTTTATGTAAAGGGTAAGCCAGACCCTCCCTGATCTCTCTCTAATTTACGCAATTTCCTATTGATAACCTTATTACAAAACATATCAACATCCTCGAATACTTTGTTGTATTCCAGTTTAACTGTACCAAAATTTTCATCAGAAATAATGTTGTTGTTTAGTGTGTTTAAATCATTCATTAACACATTTTGTTTGGATTCATACTCTTCAACCATTACACATAACAATTCTAAACCTGCTCGGTCAAAAATCCCACACAATTTTTGATAATACTGTGTCCCACTTTGAACATTATTTGGGAATTTGAATAATTTCAAACCCTTAGGTATGCGCTTCACCTTGATACATTCTTTTAAATAATCAACCTCTAATTGCTTGTTTTTCAAGGTGTATAATTTCTTTTTAAAAATGTTAAATTCATTTTCTATGATTGCTGAACTATTTATGACAACAGTACCTTTGTGGAAAGAAAATTGTTGCTCTGCCCAGCTTGTAAAGCTGAAGTCCTTATTTCATTGCTGCCGTTTATCTGTTTTTGAAGTCTTTGACTTCTCTGTAGTGTCTTGCCTGTCTGTTCGGTCATTCACTTCATTATGTTTAGACCTAACAATGCTGGCGTTATTCGGACCACAATTTGGTGAAGGAAACGCGGTATTCGGGTCACTGCAAGCTCCAAACAACCTTTTTTCCATTTGTGCTGCGTGCTGCTGGTTCGCTGTAGGAGTGTTGGATCCTGGGTTGGCTCCTTTCAGAAGCCCTGTGATCTCGGCTAATGCAGCCAGTACCCGGTTGAACTCCGCTCAAGTTACCGGTGTTTCTGAACCGTTGCTGTTCAGAATTTCTGGTGTGTCACCAGGATTAAAGGTGTCAGCTTCCGCAGCCATGACGCACCCACAAAGCCAAACAAAACAAAAATTGAACCACGGACCAAGAAGCAAGGAAATGTCCACCACGGAACTAAGACACCAAGCAGTAGTTGTTTGTAAAAAAGTATAAAAATCTTTTATTCCACACGAAAGTAAAACAAGAATATCCACAAGCGCTTTCACCTGGATGTTCCGAGCTTTCTCAAGTTGTTCTTCTGTTATCACGCAACTGTTTATATAGTTGCTAAGCTCCAATTAAGTCACACAGCTCGTATTTAATTAAACAATTATACCAAATGAATCGGACTCTTGTAAGTCCGTATTAAAAACTGCCATTAAATAACCATTGTTATTCTCTTTGAATTTTGCACCAATCTTTACATTTGCCAAATATTTTTACTTAAAAAACAAGCACATAATAGTGTCATTTAAAATAATGAACCAACAATTAATAATTGGCCTAAATTTAAGCCTTAAAGCAGTTTAAAACCATTTCATTGCATAGATGTGCACTGTGATTTTTGTAACTACTCATGAACATGAACATAAGATAGAACAAATAGTAAAAATACATCTCCCCCCCCTCCCACCCCCACCCCCAAAAAATCCACCTGGTACAAGTGTTTGTCCTTGCCATATTGGAACACAAAAAGTGACTGAACATGCTTTGTGAAATTTCTTTGGTGAAATTTTATTGTGGCAGAGAGATTGCAGTGAGTGTATATACCTTAAGTTAACATTTAAGCTTAAATTTAGGCCAATTATTAATTGTTGGTTCATTATTTTAAATGACACTATTATGTGCTTGTTTTTTAAGTAAAAATATTTGGCAAATGTAAAGATTGGTGCAAAATTCAAAGAGAATAACAATGGTTATTTAATGGCAGTTTTTAATACGGACTTACAAGAGTCCGATTCATTTGGTATAATTGTTTAATTAAATACGAGCAGTGTGACTTAATTGGAGCTTAGCAACTATATAAACAGTTGCGTGATAACAGAGGAACAACTTGAGAAAGCTCGGAACATCCGGGTGAAAGCGCTTGTGGATATTCTTGTTTTACTTTCGTGTGGAATAAAAGATTTTTATACTTTTTTACAAACAACTACTGCTTGGTGTCTTAGTTCCGTGGTGGACATTTCCTTGCTTTGTGAGAAACAGTGTCAAAGGCCTTAGAGATGTCAAGGAATACTCAGGAGACTAGCTTATTGTTGTCCCAAAATCTAAATATAGTCTGTGTGAAAGATATTAGTGCTGTGGAAGTACTGTGGTTAGAGTGAAAGTCATGTTGAGTAGGGCTTAGGTGATTTTCTTACAGAGGATGACTAGGAGCTGTTTGTAAATGCAGTTTTCAAGAATATTTGATGGGGAGAGAGTATGGCTATAGGTCTGCAATTAGAAGGGTCAGTGGATTTACCTCCTTTATGTAAGGGTACTACATAAAATTTTTACTGGATATCAGCAACTATGGTTTCTTGACTAGATCTATTTATTAGCATGGATATGGGATATGCAATGAATTTTGCTGCTAGTTTAAGAAAAAAAAGAGGTAAGTTATCAGCAAAGGGGAGCCTGATTTGTGTTTACTGAGAAGTGATCTAATATAAACAGTGGGAACCATCTTAAGAAAGGAGAGTGTGTTGGTGGACAGAGAGGGGTAAGTTGTGGGGTAGGTAGTTGTGTCTTTCTCAGTTAACTTCTGAATGGAGACAATGAAGAAGGAGTTAAAAAGAGTAGCAATGTCTAAAGCAGATGTATTGGAGGAGGGAGTAGGTCTGGAGGGCTTACCTGGCTGTAGAAGCTTATTAATTGTATTTCAGAATTTTGGGGGGTTGGAGTGGGTGTTGTTTTGTGGCTTTAGGTAGAAATTTCTTTTGTCAAGGTTAGCTTGTTTTTTGGTTAAAGGAGAACCGCACCTACAGACTCAAAAAAAAAACATGTTTATTTCATCGTGGTTTGGTGTTTCCTACATTTTAACACCACTCTGGGGCTATTTAGAGATTTTTAAATATTTTTATACATAATTTTTGAGTCTGACAACATGGGGTCTAGCATATTGAGGTGATCTTGATTGTTTAGTCTGCCTCTATGTATCCCACAATGCAGTGCTTGTCTGTAAACAAATCACATCATGCATGCCTCTTTCTTCCTAAAGTTCCTGTCACTGCATTGATTTTACATGCATACATTGCTGTCTTTCAGTCAGTTAGTTTTAAGTAACTACCATTGCCACCTATCCATTTTTTTGCCAGACTATCCAGAAATCAAACTGATTGTCCGGTAGTCTGGAAAACACTGTACAAACTGCGGTATTCTGTTTCATAAAAAGAAACAGAGTATCGGAGTTTATTGAATCAGCAGAATTACTATGTTTTTTCACAAAAAGTATAGTATATCTGACCAAAAGAGGCATTGCAAACAGAAAAAGAGGGCATTTCCACTCAAATGACATGCAGATAATGTCACAAAAATGGACGTAGAACGAGTCTGGGGTGGGGTTGTGGATGGTGCAAGAGGTGTGACCTAAATCCAGTTCTAGCCAAAACAAAAGGTGGCAGCCCTATAAGTAACATTTCATGCTGTTCAATGAGCACTTAAAATGCAAAGTGCAAATGCCACATAACAGACTTTCAAAGTGCTTTTTACTGCTGCTTCTTTTTAGAATGGCTAAATTGCAGCCTTTTGTGAAGCCTGAATTGCACTACTTTGACTTATCTCTCATCCCCTTTCACATCTAACTTCCCTAGCTGTCAAAATGCTAAGGGTAATTTGAGCTGTTGCCTGCTGTGACAGCTCACAGCAGAAGACTTGACTCATGTACTGTTTCCCTGTTTTAGCTTTTACTTTCTGTATGGGTCGGGGAAGGATCAAGGAGCTGTGACATCACAGCATGGGTGGGTTTTTAGGACAGTTGTGATGATGTCAGTTTGGGCAGGGAATTGGCCAGAAAACTGCCTGTATTCATTGACCGTGATGACATCAATGAATTGGAGACTGCAGAAAGCATTTCAGGGTGGGATAAAAGTTTTTTTGAAAGTGAAACCACCACAATATGGTAAGGTACTGTTCTAGTGGAGAGAAACAGTCAATTTAAAATATTTTAAATGATGTATTGCTGTTTATTCATAGCAAGGGACTGTAAATAGGGAGAAAAAGAACAGAGAAGTTGATCATTTAATAATAGAATCATGTTGTTGTCCTATGAATTACAGAGTTCTCTGTAGCATTGTAAATTGTAGGAGATTTGTTTTTATCCAGTTTTCCAGGAATTCTCTCTCTCTCTCTTATTCATTAGGGAGTGAGTGTCTTGTGTTATCCAAGGAGCATAGTTGGATTTTATTCTAATTTTCCTGATGGGGGCTTAGGAGTTAAGAGAGTGTTTAGGAAGCTGCTGTTAAATTTAAGACCAGTATCTTCAAGGGGAAGGTCATGGAGGAAGGACCAGTTGATTGAGGAGAGTATATGATTAAAGGTGTTTTGGTTGAAGTTAGAAAGTCTGTGACAGTCTTTATATTGATGGGATTTGTACAACTGGGGGGTGTCTTTGTATAAAGGTTGGAAGGTGGTCACTTAGGTTATCAGGAAGTGTAAAGGGGTTGTGGTAGAGGACAGGATTGGAGGTGAGGATCCAGTCAAGCATGGAGCTGGTGTTAGTGTTATTATTCAGACAAATGGGGGATGTGATTAGTTGGGCAAAGCCATAGAGGTTAATGGTGGTGTTTGGAGAGTCTGAGGTTAGAGAATTCCAATCAAGGTTAACATCCCCTAATATAATTGTTTCATAGGAGATAGTTTGTGCAATCCAGGAAAGAAAGAAAGAATTTGAGGGTAGGGATATTATTTCCTCGAGGAATATGTATGACAGCAATGGCTATCTTGCTATGATTGTTTAATTTGCAGTCTACTAACAGGACTTCTGCAGGATGGAGATTTGGAAGTGCAATTGACAGAGGCTAGAGGTAGAGATTTTCTGAGTACAGGATAGCCAGTGGGCAAGATTTCACTGTCAGAAATGTGGGGTTTAAGCCAAGTTTCAGAGAGGGTGAGAATATTGGGGGGTGTGGAGTGACATCCAAGAGTGTAGTTCAGTGACTTTGTTTAGGATACTTTGAATGTTGAGAGATAGTATAGCTCAGTTTTTGGTAGATGAGGAGGAGTAAGTCTGAGAAGAGGGAAGTGTGGAGGAAAAGGAGGGAGGAAAGGGATGGGTGGGAAGAGAGGAGCTGGTGTTTGGTCCTGGATTGGGATGCACACTACCTGAGAGTAGTAAATTTACTATAGCCAGTTTAAGTTGTGAATAATTGAGGTTAATTAAGTAATATTTCAGCTTTGTTTTAGCTGATAGAGTGGGCTGTTGATAACATTTTATTTTATGTAGGTGAGTGTCATTGTGAGTGAATAGTGCAGGGGCAATGAGGAATGTTTGAGTGGTTGTGAATGAAAGCACAAAATACAAATAATGGATTACTGCTTCTGTATGAGCATGGGAGATTATGTTTTTAATGTATTTGTTTTAATTAGCTCTACATGCACCACGTATCTGGCATGCTGGAAGATCAGTAGTTTATTGTGTGCATATGTGTGTTTGTGTGTGTGTGTGTGTGTGTGTGTGTGTGTGTGTGTGTGTGTGTGTGTGTGTGTGTGTGTGTGTGTGTGTGTGTGTGCCCATGCACATGTGTGTATTTATGTGTATGTTTG
This sequence comes from Protopterus annectens, assembly GCF_019279795.1. Classification (NCBI taxonomy): domain Eukaryota; kingdom Metazoa; phylum Chordata; order Ceratodontiformes; family Protopteridae; genus Protopterus; species Protopterus annectens. The sequence goes on along the minus strand of NC_056736.1, from coordinate 467,671,994 downwards.
GAAACTAAACTCTCTGAACTGCCCCTGAGTACACATAATATGTCTGATTTATTCTTATAGTTTGGCCTGCTCCTTGCAAACATCAGTGAGGAATGTAGTCATTGGTAGCTAATGTCAAATACTAAGTTTCAGGCAGATAAAAAGCATGTGTGACACCAGAGAAATACTGCCAGTCCAGCTATCTGGAATTTTGTAAATAATTATGTCACTTGAAAATATTAATATGATTTATATAGAAATGTGACACTGCCAGCCTAGATCTCTGAAATTTTGTAAATAATCATATGTCATTTGTGAATGACATGACATGATTCATATGCTTGTCCTACAAATGTAAGACAATTGTATGTTATATACTTTACTTTAAGAATGTAATCACAGTGTACCCTACAGGAAAAGAACAGAAATGTATGTAAAGTATATACCTGTGCAAATGTATGTTTTAATAGGAGAAGCTGGAACATGCAGAGTTAACTTGCAAAACTTAAAGAAAATAAGTTGAAATAAAAAGTGTGTTACGATGTGCTATAAATGTTAGTTAATGCAGTAAGGAGACAGGATGTCTAGAGCTAGAAATTTTTTCTATTGTCTTGAAACATAAATAATTGCTAGGTTTAAAATGTAAAGTGTTTTATTGCTCTGCGCCTTCCTAGCAGTTGCACATCTGAGAGATAAATATTTTTATCACAAAATTATGTTAGTTTCTGTTAACCTGGGAACTGAAGGCAGGTGACAAAGAGTGATGCCATCCAGGCTAACCCAGCAGTAATGTGTATTATTAATTTAAGAACTCTCTCAGAGAGAAAGTCTGTGCATTTTGTATCTTGTCTTGGTCGTAGAAACATTCACTCAGCACTTCTGCCTGCATGTTGCTCTGTATGCAAGATTTAGGCATAGTATCTCTTTTAGAGATAGATAGGAATATAGTAAGATTAGTTTAGATGTTTTCTGTATTTATTTCAGACTCTCCTGCAATGTCGTTTTAAAATATTTCCTGTGATTCCAAACTCTGCAGTTACTGTGTTGATTGATTATTGTCTTTTTCTTTTATTATTTATTATTAAATATATTTAAACCTTTTAATTGTGGCTGGTTTGTTTAGAGATATTTAAGCTCTTAGAGTACTTCCATATGTATTTGGTGACACTGTATAGGCCACTCAAATAGCCTTAGTCTTGGTCACACTTACTATTTTGATAATAGTAACATTACACAGTAGGATTGGACACCCTTTGATAAGGGCCTTATAGTAGCTGATAAATAAGAGGCTGGTGGCAACTGGTGCTACCTTATAGTCTGGGCAGAAAGGGGCATAGCTAGTAAACCTGGGCCGGCCTTTTCCAGGTGTGTGTTTGTGTTTGTGTGTATATCAAATCTCAAAGTGTGTATGTGTCAGCTACTTGGTCAGGGACACTAAGCACTGGTTAGACAGAGAGGGTGCTGGAGGTTTTGGCTTGGCCACTCAGCTGAGATCTCAACCCTATAGTTGTGCCAGTGGGGAGTCTTATTGGGTATCTAGAAAAAGAGAGAGAAACCAGCCCCCAGACTGACTGTGATCTTTGTGTGTGTTCTTAAGGGAAATTTTACTTTACTGTGTGCACTTGTCATCCTCCCAATGTGTACGTCCATTACTGATGCTAGTAGTGAGGATTGAGGCTCCTAGATTACTGGGCCAGTGCAGGGGCGTCATAACATGCTCATGCAAAACCTGTTAGTTTGGTCTTTTGTCAGTCATTACTTTAAGCACTGTGCACGATTTTTGAGCTAAGAAGTTGGAAAGCATATAGAAGAGAAGAGGTTTACAGGCAGTGGACTGCAATCTGTATTCTGATAGTAGCACATTAAAAAGACACCTTTTGTATGGCAGTTAATTAATGTATTTAGTCATTAATTTGATCACAGTCAAATTCCCGATGTGTACAGTCACAGGCATACAAGTGGCTGTAATTGGTGATGGTGGTGATGTGTGTGTGTGTGTGTGTGTGTGTGTGTGTGTGTGTGTGTGTGTGTGTGTGTGTGTGTGTGTGTGTAATATATGTTTGTGCAGGAGGTTTAGATGCTCTCAACTGTCTCTGATTTCAAATAATGTGTATAGTTTGCCTCATATTTCAGTCTGTTCCTTCTAATATTTGTGGTTTCTTTAGAAAAAGAATAATAATGCAAAGCCTATTATTCTAGCAACTTTCTATGTATATAACAGAAATATTTGTGACTGATTTTGGCCCTTTGTTCACCATTATTTTACAACTTTCTTCTTAATCCTTGGGCTAAGAGGTTTACAAGTATATGTGAGTGTGTATATGTGTGTTGGAGGGATGGCAGATGCAGAGGCTTGAACAATGTATTTTGACAAAAGTGAGTCAAGAACTTACATTCCTGTATGTTAGTTATTTATGCCTTTATTCATTCATCTGATTGCAAACTTCTGAAGTTTACAGTCCCTGATTTCACAAAATGTATCTTGTTTTTGCCTCACATTTGATCTGTTCCTTATATTGTATGGGTTTTTTTCTTGCAAATCATTGAGGATTGTAGTCACTAAATAATGAGAGATATTTGAGTTTCAGACTTAATAGCATTCATAAAAAGCATGCCAAGCCTGTTATTCTAGAAATGTTTTACTTATATAATGGCAATATCTAAACCTGACATTGGTCTTTTGTCCTCCATTATTTTTTTAGCATTCTGTTTGATTCTTAAACTAAGATGTATATGCAGGGGGTGTTGCAGTTTACTCTAACAACAGTGAGGTGAGACGATGTATTCCTGTATGGCGATTATGATGTATTTATTCATGCATTCATTTGATTGTAATAAAAATTCTGAGGTGTGACTGTAATGGATGGTCACGGCTGTGTGTGTGTGTGTGTGTGTGTGTGTGTGTGTGTGTGTGTGTGTGTGTGTGTGTGTGTGTGTGTGTGTGTGTGTGTGCGTGCGTGCGTGTGTGTGTGTGTGTGTGTGTGTGTGTGTGTGTGTGTGTGTGTGCATGTGTGTGTATGTAGGTTTGTAGGTGGTTTACGATAAATTATTGTGGCCAGTTGTCACTTTTGTTGTATTGCAATATCATATCTGAGATGTTGAGTTGTATGCAGTCAATTCACTTGGCTTGAACTGCTGGGTATGGGGGCTGTTAATGAGTACAAGTGACTGTCCCTGCTGTCATTTGGTCATTTTAAGGAGTCATTATTCTGGCTTTGCAGAATTATTGTGCATTTATTTGAAGCCAGTGACTATCTGTGCTTTTCTGGGCAGGAACTATGTGAAAGCAACTGGTCATTAGCACAGTGGTACAGGAAGTAACATGGCCAGCTCACAGGGCTTACTTCTGTGGTTGAATTTATGGCTGTAATTCCTTCTACATGGAGTGTGCATGTACAGTCTGTCCCTGTTTCTGTGGGTTTTATCCAAGTACTCTAGTTTCCTCCTAAAGACTATTAGCTTTATACTGTATGACAGTGGCCATTTGTTGCTTTTACTTTCATCCCACTTTAACATCAGACGGTTACACAAAAGGTGGCTATGTTGTTTTGCAGGAGTAGGCAGGCATACATGTCTTCCATATAACATTTACGTATCTTTAAAACATTTGCCATCTCAGTTTACTGAGAACTATTGTTTTGTTAGCTTTGAACATTAAGCTTTAGGGATAACTTACTTTTCCATGAAAGAATAAATAAGACTGAATTTCTTTCCTTACTCATGACTTTCATTCAGGTCATCATTGAATCAGTAGAGTAAATAAAAACTTCTAACAATGGACCTCAAAGAATCTAGAACTTTATGACTTCTGGGGTCAGTCCCCCAGCTTAATTCAGTTACTACCATCACACTTATTACAACAGTATCTTGGCACATTAGGGTGTGTTAAAAGAATGAAAGAAAAAGCTAAAAGTAAGACAAAGTGAGAAACAACAAGAAAAAAGTACTATATCTGGATTGTGTGGGTCCAGGATGGACAGAAAACAAGGGGGAGGGGGACAATGTTGAGGTGCAGGATGAACCACTGTGTGCAGTTTAGGACATAGAATCCTTTGTTTGGTGTTACATTTTTACCTAAGGCTGCCTTTATTAAGCAGACATCTCAGGTGCATATAGTCGACAATGCAGCTATAATGTGTGCGTACTAAGGTAGTCTGTAAAGTGACTGGTGTCATCTGCTGCTTAATTACATGTATTAGTCACTGACCTGTTGTAATAGAGACCTACACCATTCCAATTAGTCCTCACCTATTCATTTGCATCTTGCATCCCCCCCCCACACACTTTGAAGTCACCAGTCACCACTGGGTGGGAGGCTTGGATCCTTAATTCAAACGATGAAGAGTATGAGCTGCAGTAGAGGTAGAGAATAATGTGTTAGCAAACCAGTTAAAAATTCCCATCACTTTTCTGAACTGAACTTCTGACGAAACATGCAGCAGAACTCTATCAGAAAATATGTGGAGTAAATTCACACCCATATAATAGGATTCAAGAAAAATCATTAGCACAAACTATCCTATAAGAACACTGCTGCAGCTAGTATCTACTGTTTATGAATCTATAGACAGACTTAGAGGCTGCTATGATGTTTGTTATGGGGGTGCAAGTAATGTTTCCTGCATCACAGTCCTGGGTGTAGTTGATCCTTAAATTAATTCAAGGGCAAACTATCCCTGAACTATGGGCAAACAAAAGCTTGGATTTCTCATTTCAAAAGTGCAAGGGGCTTGATGAAGCCTTTTTAATAAAATTGTCTCTTTTCAAAGTTCACTTCAACTAATTTAAAAACATTTTCTGACCAGTTTGATAGCCATTTATAAATGTTATTATTACCTGCAAGACTGTACGTTGATACCCTGATATTTGTTAAATCTGACTGGACTCAAATCTTGCATGACTGTCAGTTTCCAAAGAGTTGATGCTTGTGTAACTCTCCTTTCTAAAAACAAAGACTCTTGCTGTCTGACTGCACAGACTACATGCTGACGAGATTCTTTCATTTTAAAACTGCCTTCTGGCATGATCAGAACAATGCAGTCTCAATGCAGATATGTAAGCACACACACTGATGTGGCCAGCAGGAAGGCAAACAATATCACAGGCAGTAGGACGCCACCCGGAAAGAACATTAAAACAATCCCTGTAGCAAGTAGTAGGCTCAGTCAATCAGTATGGATGTTTCTTCACCAGATGTACTACAAAAAAAAAATCAATAGTCATCTGACCTAAATGGCAGCACAAATTAATTTTGAGTTACAGATCAGTAACTAGATGGATGAAAATAAAGTGTAACGGTAAATTTTTAATTTTAAAATGAGCTATCAGAAAAGTGTGACTGCCTACATACTTAAAAATACTTTAATGAAGTTGCAGAGATAAAGTTGTATCCAAACTAAAACAATTAGTTATGAAATATATCAAATAACATGTACACCCATGCTTTGTCCAGAGTTTGTGAAAAACTCAAGATTCATGTAATTTAGAATAGATTTTATTGAGAGCACAGAAGTGTAGGAGAATAGTAGTGTTGGGGAATACAAGAAAAGTATTGACAAAATGAGTGAATATCACATGCTGCAGTAAATGTGGTTGAGAAATGTTGCATATATTAGAACCAAATCAGCACAAAGACAAAATCATCATGTCGCAGAGAGGATTACAATACACTAGAAATGCCTCTTCTTATACATAATGAGCAACCATGGTTTTAGCAAGCAGTTATAGTTAGACAACCATAGTGTTGGTGTAAACCCATTGACATAATGCATACAGTGCTGTTATGACTTGTGGTTTCACGTGGTTATATATGGTGTACTATCACTGCATTAGTTAGCAGACTGATCAGCATATAAATGCAGTAGCACATACCTATATGACAAGCCATGTACTACATTGCAGTGGATAAAAAAAGCATAACCAGGATGCGGTGTCATTCAATGATATAACGTACAGGATTTATAACATAGAATGATATTCCTTAGACTAACTAAACTGCAAGGGGAGATGCATGGCTTCACATAACTGCACAATGCACAGAAACAAAGAACGTTAGTTAAACACAATGCCAGCACTCATGCAGTTCCAAAATAGCAACCAGAAAGTAGTGCTGTCCAATCTTTTTATTCAAGAAGCAGTGATGATCTGAAAAACAAAAAGTGAAAAATGGTTTCAACAAGCTTTGATGCAATCTAGTTTTAAAAAGAACTATTCAATGACATAGTTATAAAACATGGGATGACATCATGGTAAAAAAATATATATACATTTATACACAGTCAATTGGGGCGGCACAGTGAATAGTGTTGTAGCCTCAAGCAAGAGGTTCTCTGGTTTGATTCTCGGCTGAGGTGCCTTCTATGCAGAGTCTGCATGTTGTCTCTGTGTTCATGTAGGTTTCCACTGGGTGCTCCATTTTCCTCTCACATTTCAAACACATGCGGTAGGTGAAGTAGACACTCTAAATTGGCTATGAGTGTGTGGTATGGAAGAACAGCTATGTACAGTAAAGTGCTTTTTATTTTTTTGCTCTTCACTTGAAACAGGAATGACACTTGTCTTGAGTGCTTGTCTTCAGTGTTTTTTTGCCATCACCCAGAATGATGGTTTTATTCTAGAGGGATCCAATATTTGTCAGTATGGAATGAGAAGGCTGACAAACCTTTTTGCGTTGTCATGGATGGCCTGCACTGCTATTACCAAGGGTTTCACATTCTGACAAAAGTCTTTGCTGTCCTCATAGTGCCTTTTTAGGCAAAGGCTATCAGATGGACATTTGATCCTAGTAAATTCTAATTTGGAACATATTAATATGGCTCTACTCAATACGAGGAGCCTTAACAAACTTAAATTTGACCATCATATTCACCAGTGTATTAAGAAGACTAACCAAAAATTAGGATTATTGTATCATAACAAAACATTCCTTACTTCAGAAGGTAAACTATCCCTAGCTAGAGCATTCCTTCTACCAGGCCTTCTCTATGCTGCCCCCATTCTTACAAACCTACAATCCACCTTAATCTCACAACTAGAGCAAACCTATAATAAAATCGCCAAATTTGCAACTAACCAACCTTATAGATCTCACCATTACATTGCATTGAAACAACTGCAATGGCCAGAATTCCCTCACCATCTTCTTATAGCACAAGTTCAAATCACCCACTCCATACTATACAAACCTACTGCTTGCCCCTCCCTCTCAACGCTAGTTTCATTCTACACCACCACCAGACCTCTCAGAAGCTCTGACCAACAACTCCTTGCCATACGTAAACCCAACAGAAACATAGGTAAATTCCTCTACTACCACAATGTGTCTTTAGCATGGAACAAACTTCCTTCCTACATTAGAAACACCTCTAACACTAATCAATTCAAAAAGCAACTAAAACTCTTACTCCTAAGATCATGGATATGTCCATATCAGGAACCTACCCAAGTCCTTCCATCTTTTGCCAAACCTTACCTCTCATTTCCCAACCTTTCCCTACCTTACCTCTTTTCTCTCAACATATCTTTCTCTCCCCACTCAACCATCTTCACAGTTTACTTTTCCCCTTAATCTCCCATTATAAGCAGTTTTACTATACTAAGTAATGTCACATCTTAGCTTCCCCTGCATCTGCAAACAGTGTAATTCTTGTTTCGTATTCTGTTTTTAACTGCTACTGAATCTCTTAGTGGGCTTCCCTCTACACCTACTCTATCCTCTACTTACCTAGACTCAGTCATAAATATATACTGTACACAGTCAAAGATGCTTCTCAGTTGTAAATAAATACTGTACTCATTCAATGATGCTACCTTCTTTAAATTGTAAACCTTGAAACTATATTAGCTATACTAAACTATGCTTGTTTTGTTTTTCACTACAACTACTATTTATAACTCAGCTTATATCCTTCTGTATGTAATTACCATAGAGTTTTTCTCCTCAGGTCACCACTGAAAATGAGCTTCTGGCTCACTGGACTAACCCAGTTAACAAATGTCAAATAAATAAAATAAATAAATTAACAAACACAACTCCAGACCTTGAAATCACTCCCTCTATTCATGGGCATGGTGCCTATTACATCTTCAAACCCACTGGGAGTTGTGAAGGAGTATCAGCAGTGGCCAAGGATATCGTCATCCCCATGGCAGATTTATCTGAACACTGTAATTCAACTTCTGGATGTCAAACTCACCATAATTACAACATCTTAGCTAGTTACAGAATGCCCTCAAAGAGCAGGACATCTAGATTAACACATTAGCTGAAAGCCCTATTAAACTCCAAACCTTTCTTTTTAGGCACATCAATTATCCATCAATAAACTGGATGACCTACACTGCCAATGGTCATCGTACCCAATGCCTCTTTGACATTATAAATGCTAGTTAGCCAGTTAGCCATCCAACTAGGGCCCAATATATTTGATCTTGTCCTCACAAATATGGTCACAGTTTATACATGTCTTTACATATCATCTTGCCCTTTAAATCAGACCATAAATTAGTAACCTTGTCCTTTAAAACTAATGCTACCTTCCCTGTAAATACCTCTTTGTTTAGGGACTTGTGGGAAGCAAACCTTCTCCACTTACTTAATATCCAAAATACATTCTGCTGTAATCCTCCTCTGATAGATCGCAATGTTAAAACTAATGCCTATGACTCTGACTTTAACTCTCTTTCTCATATAGTTCTGTTGATAAGACAGTCTCTATCTGCACCAGATATGAGAAATTTAAAAATAAATGCTTATAGTGGAATTTTCATATAAATAAATATGTGTTAAGAGGAGCATATCTCATTCTACCTACCTTAAGAACAGACTTAAGCAAACTAGTAAAGAGCTTAAAGGAATCAGTAGGATGTTCAAAGCTGAGTATGAACTTAAAATAGCCATTAAAACCAAAAGATAAGTAGAAATATTTCTTTATGTATGCCAGAAAGTTAAGAACTAACAACCCAATAATATCTGGAGCTATTCTGTAATAATAACTCACAGTCTGACTCAAAGGAAATACCTAATATCCTAGCTGACATATTTAGTACAAATTTTACTCTACCCACATTTATAGCTATTCTTCAGATTCCATAGTCCCAATCACTCTCTTTAATGACTATATAATTAGTTCTCTCAGCACTCTTAAAAACTAAGAACACCTCATCCATGGGCCCGCATAATATACCAGGTTAACTGATTATTAGTGTGAAAGATGGCCTATCTGAACCTATAATCAGTCTCTTTAACCTAAGCTACTCCATTGGTCACATTCCTGAAACCTAGAAGCAGCCAGTGTAATATTATTACAGAAGGGCAGACCAACCAAGGACCTTGGTATTTGTAACCCTATTAGTTTCATTAAACTCCTATACAAAGCTGTGGTGCATATTATCTCAGACCTCATTAATCTAGACATTGAAAATCTCTTAAACCTCGGCCTTCATCAATTCAGCTTCATCAAACTAAGGTCCTGACTCTTAACCTCATTAATTTCTTTGAAAAAGTAACCAAAGCCGTGGATAGCAATTATGTAGTACATACAGCATACCTGGACTTGGCCAAGGCTTCTGAAACTATTGTCAGTATTGGCAGACTGGCAAATCTGAATATAAATCCTTATGTTGTGTCGTAAACATCTTACTAGTTGTCTGACAGAACTCATGTTATTAAAGTCACAAGTGCTACTTCTGAAAGCAAAACATTTATCAGTAGCATACCTCAAATCTCTGTATTGGGACCTCCTTTATTTGGCATCTATTTTTCAGAACTTCTGGCGAACATTCCAGGCCTGTAGTTATATAAATTTGCAGTCAAGTGTAAATTGGATGTTGTTATTATATCTTCCACAAACTCACAATTTCTCCAACATGGCTTAGAACATGTTAACAAATGGTGCAAGGGCAATGGTCTCAAATTAAATATGAAAAACATGTAGCATATTTAATTTTGGTAAATAAAGCATTTTCTCATATCATATAGCCAATACCAACATTAGCCCACGCACTTCCCATTTCCACTCACTTACACCTTTTCAATCACAATTTCTCTCCTACTGTTTTCTTAGCATGCCCTCTTCTTCACTCCACCTGCTGAGATCAGCTTTACAAAACCATGCCCAGTTCTCATTATCATTGTTTTATTATACTCTACCACTGATGTTCACATTTTACGCATGTTTTTCAGTTCCTCATTTTCCTCATCACACTCTTCTTCTCACTTTTATCTTATTATCTTCCCTGCCTCTTATTTTTATCTTCCTCCAACTGCAATGCTTTCTTTTAACTCTTTCCCACCCCTCCAACTCTATCCACTTCTTTACATTTAACTTCATGTTTCCTAAATATCTTTCATCTTCTACTCCATTTCTCAATTCGAATGCACTGATATACAAAGCACAGCTGTTAACTAGATATTTTTCAACTTCAAAATTGTTTGACTTCATGTACTTTTAGTATTAGGTAAGACCAGGATTTTGGTATTATCAACCATAAAATTGTTATGCTACTGTGTATCAAATTACTGCAGCACTACTATACAAATCATGGAAACCTAGCTCAGATTTTTTGCATTACACTATAATATAATATAATATAATATAATATAATATAATATAATATAATATAATATAATATAGCATCAAACCATTTCAGATATTAAACTCAGCTGGAAATATTTGTTTGGTGACTTCTATAAATTGTTCTAGACAAATACATGCAAAACATTTTGTATTACTGAATTATAAAATGTACTGGAGCTTTTCTCCCAGCGCCTCTACTGAAAGGTAGTTGCTTTGTTGTCCAGTTAGACTTTAAGACCAAACACATGCAAATAAATAAATATGGCTAGTAATCCACTGGTGAGAACATTGGTTCTAGGCGACGGTCACAGTTGATGTGATACTATGATCCTATGTACAAAATGGGAAAAGGGGACTGATGCTGATGCCAGTGCCATTTGACTATCATGTCTCCATAGTAGTTGAGAATTTCCACTACAGAACATATGGTACATCAAATACCCTTTTGAAGAAGCTAGGCTATCATTAACAGATTAATAAGGCACATTAGCATGACAGACTCATATCCAATCCCAAATGTATCCCTCACCTCTGGAACAAACCTTCACTACATGTGAAGCAGAGTATCACCCTTGCCGTTTTCAAGATAAACTTAGATAATTGTATGGATAGCCTCAGACTCCCCCCTGTTTATCCTGTCTTGCCCTCCTGGAGGCTGAGGGAAACCTTTGAAGTTTTTTTTTTTTTTTTTGCTAGGCTTGTAATGGTCTTCAAACTGATTGCCTAGTACTCACCTACGAACCTATGAATCTGAGTACCAAAATGCTCATATTTCTAGTCATTTGTTTAATAATTTGGTACTGAAAGCAGTAACTTTGAAAGAAATCAGCATCAGGTGCTAGAAATCAAATTTTCTTGGCTACCTTATGTACACATACACAGGTCAAAATTCCCATCATCACAAAGGGAGAAGAGTTAATATATCATAAGAAGACATACTGTAGCCATTACAGTTGTGGTGTCTGTTTAAACTCAGTGGCACATTTGATTTCATTTTGTTGATTTACTTTTATCTTCCTTGAGAGACTGACAAAAACATTTTTTTCTGAAACAGGAACATTGTACTGCTTTTAGATTTCAATTTCACTAAAACAAAAATTTTGTCCAGTCATAAAGATGTTTAGTAGTATCTTGTTTGCTCCAGGCTAGCCCATCTGACTGCCAGCCCTTGGCATCTTGTTTCAATTATATAGCAATGCTTGTCATGTCAGGGTCACACTTCTGAAACACAATACATCTCACCTTTTCTCTGATAAACACACAAGTGAGCCAAGTCAGCAGTATTGACAAAATATAGCAGAGTATATCTATTGGAAACAAGGGCATGCTGTATGTTGTGCCCTGTTATCTGTCTTTGTTTTATTCAAGCCTTGCAGCTATAATGAGAATAGGCAACCAAAGAATATCCTTTGTGCTCTTGTTTTTTTTTTCCCATACCCTCTAAATTATCTACAGGGCACTTAAGAACAAAAATCAGCAAACTACAAAATGGGAAAGAGCCTTAGTGAAAATGTTTGAATTCTATTAGTTATCTAAGGCTAGCCATAATAACTGTGGGTCCCAAGTCTAAACAAACACAACCAGTGGAATGTATCAATGCATAAGACAGTTATGCCTTTTTTCAATGTCAGTATCAAGGTACATAATAATTGTACAATCATTTTGGAGTAAGTTATGCAATGAAGTATTTTCCATTCCATCTAGTAGTCTATTCCACTTCATTTAAGATGACAGATGATGGGCAAATCTGTACTTTTTCATAACTGATACCACCGGATTATAGCAAACTTTTATAAGTGCATGTATCCGCCAGCAGTAAGTATAAATACAGATAAGCAATAGTGGATGATAAGGACCTATGTTCTACTAGTCTGCCTATCAGAGTATAAAATGTATAACATTTTATAAAAAGCACAGAATCATTTTGCCCATACTCCAGTTTCCATCCCTCATGACAATCACAGACATATTCTAAAATGTTTTCTTTCTTACTCTTAACACTTCCCTTGTCAGTGTATTCCATCTGTCCTGTGAACAAATTCTTACTTATAGTTCATCTAGAATGACCATCCCTACAAGTAAATCTGATTTTTCCAGTCCTGAAACAGCTTTTTTTCTGAAGAAAACAAATGCATTCCTGTACACAATTATGCTGTGCAAATGTTTCTCTATGGTACATGCCCACTTTTGTTTTTACTTTACCTGTTTCTTGACTGGGTGAGTCCACAGGACACATTGTCCCATTTCAGGGTTCTGATTTACACAGTAGGCAAATGCAAGTGTAAAGAATCAAACTTTGTACCATGGAAACAGTAAGCAGCTCATTAACCACCCAGTACTTTAGCCCTTTCTACTAGGAATAGTATTCACAGTTCAACATCACCTTATATAACTTGTGGCTGCCTGTTGCCCTCTCTGAGTCCTTGTTAGGTGATCTTTGTCCACCTCATTAACACTCTGCCTGGCAGTTGCTGCACAAGGTTAAAGCTGTGAGCTGTGGTACATAATTTGAATCCTTCAGCTTTTGTTTGCCTATTGTGTGACCTTCAGCAAATTACTTAACCAATCATTCTTCCTACTCTGTTAAGTGGACTTACCTGGTAAACAAATGGGTATTATTATTAGTCACTATTAATATTTACCTGATGAGATCTCTAGTGCTGTGCATTTTCAAATTAAGTTTAATAACTACCTGATATGGGCGGCCATGGTGGTGCAGCGGTTAGCATTGCCGCCTCACAGCAAGCGGTTCTCCGGTTCAATCCTCGGCTGGAGTGCCTTCTGTGCGGAGTCTGCATGTCCTCCCTGTGGTCGCGTGGGTTTCCTCCGGGTGCTCCGGTTTCCTCCCACATCCCAAAGGCATGCTGCAGGTGGATCGGACACTTTAAATTGGCCCTAGTTGTGAGTGTGTGCATGTGTGTGTCTTCTGTGGAAGGTTGGGCACTGGGCTGGCAACTTGACACTGTAAAACTCCACTGCCAATCATGAGTGGACAGGTGATCCGCTGTGGCAACCCCTAACCAGGAAAGCCAAAGGAAGAAGAAGAACTACCTGATATGATACAATTAGAAACATATGTTGCCTGTACCAAGAAAAATGCTGTATACTTTATTAACTGCCTAAATTTGTTAATGCTCAAATGATCTGAATAATCAAGCTTCTCAAGAATTCAAACTGAGGAGTACCATGTCATTAAATTTTGGGACATATCACAGAATTTGGCTAATTTAATCTAAGTTTACTATTCAAATTGCCTAGGTTTGCAGGAAGGTAATGTTGACTGTACCTCATAAGTCAGAGGTAGTATCATCTATAAATCGGTGAACTGAATGTGAACCAATCTCTGCTCTAGAAATTAAATATAATAATTATATCTTGTACCGCAAAGAATAATGCAGCTGCAGACAGCTACCTAGGCCATTTATTATGACTGTACATAGCAACTCTAAAATAAGAACTTTCTCTACATTGTATAGTGTGGAAATAAGAAAAAATGAAAACATTTAAGGCACTGGATATTATACTTTCCAAAGATGAATTCTGCTGTGTTATCCATATGCTGTGTATTACTTAGTGGATTTTTTCATATGGTATAAACCTTGTAGCCTTTGTTAGTTCCCATTCAAAGTTTGAATATCATTAATAATAATCTTCAGAACAGCAAGATTTTAAATGTAAATTGGAGAACATTTACCAATTCCAAGAGTGATTTATTTTAGAACATTCCGTATTCCAAGGTACGGTGATCTTGGTATTAGTATGTCTAAGTAGCTAGAGTGTGGGGGTACAGGGGAGTAAAGCCCCCTGAAAGAAAACCTACACAGTTTAAATGGTATAACAGCATGTTTCAGAATTTTCATTTTATTTTTTTCAGGAGTTCCACTTTAATTTTTGACATGTCAAAACTGAAATTATCAGATCCCACACATTTAAAACAGAGCATGTTGTTGTTGTTGTGTGTGTGTGTGTGTGTGCGTGCGTGCGTGCGTGCGTGCGTGTGTGTGTGTGTGTGTGTGTGTGTGTGTGTGTGTGTGTGTGTGTGTGTGTGTGTGCGCGCGCGCAAGCGCACACTTCATTGGCTAACTTTCATTGTACTTACTCTTCCTCACAGTGAATACTTAGTTGGGATTGGCTATTATCCAATATTATGATCAGTGATAGGCCAGTGGTTATCTTAGATGCACAACCAACTCTAAATGGTAGAATCAAAAACTTTGAGCAGTATGGCCTCTTTCTGGTAGAGTCTGCTTTAAAAAACATTTGACCTAAGCTCATCGATGTCTCTGAATGGTATTAGCATTGCAGTTTGGAAAATAAGTTTCTACTTTTAACAAAAGGCAAACTTGGATCCAGTGTTGATTTTGGATTGATGAGTTCCAGGAATCAATAAAGTTTCAGAAAATGTCTGAAGAGAACAGTACTCCCTAGGTGAATAAGTCATAAACTTAAAGTGAATACTGCATTATAATTGTATTTTTCTTTTACCAATTTTGTATTGTTGAAGTTTTTGTAGCAATATTTTTTGAAGTTCTCTTCAAGTTGTATACTTGCCCTTCTGCAATAATGATACTAGCATCTGCAGCATAGAAATTAAATAAAGCTCTCTTGTAAATAACTTGCTTTCAACAGAAATTCCTTGTTCAAATGCTATAAAATTTTATTTTTGCGTATATTTATGTTTTTGTACCAAGATTTCAGCACAGTTTGGGGTATACAATTAATACAGATTAATCAACATCAGTAATATCTCTGTAGCTGAATAAAAAATCTATAAAATATCTTCATGCATATGTCAGATAACATAGTCTGTTGCTGCAGTGTAGTAATGAACCAATGTGCATAATCTCTAGTATTGTAGGTTTGTACTGTTGATGTAAAGAAATGCTGCTCCCACCCTGTACCAATGCCACAGGTGTGGCTACTGACACAACATCTCTCACCCAACTATGTAGGTCCCTCTGGTATACAACTGGGGTAGCAGCCTTTAGCTGGTGAGTATGGAGTTGTTTTGTTCAGGTTTGCCAATACACCGGCCATGTTATGGCCATGGTATTTGCCATGCACACATTTAACACACTTACCCATAATGCATGCTGTACATGTTCACTTATTGCTGCTGTTAACTGCGCTGCATCACAGTGGTCCCCATGGTGGCATATCTGAAGGTGGGGTCTATATTATAACATCGAATTTTATAAAGTTCGAATGTTATAATATCGAACCGGTTTTGTCGAATGCTGAAAACAGCGAAGGTGCAGGACACCAAATACTTTCCCAGGGAAAGAATTCAGTGGGCTGTTGCTGTGGCTTTGCTGTTTTCAGCATTCGATATGTTGGAACGTTACGGGTCGGGTTCAGGTAAGTGTGTGATTGTGTGTAGGTTAGGGATAGGGGGCGGGTTAGGTGAGTTAGGGCGCTGGTCAGGTAACTGTGTGGTTGTGTGTAGGTTAGGGTTATGGGGTGGGTTAGGTGAGTTAGGGTTGGGGCACAGGTGAGGTGAGTATGCGAAAGTGACGGACCTTAGGGTTAGGGTTGGGTTAAGGTAAGTGGATAGCTAGTAGTGTATGTAAAGTTTAGTTTAGGTTTAGGTGTAGGATTTTAAGTGTATGTGTGTGGATTGCTGTTTTTTGTGTGTGTTTATGTTGTGTGTATGTTTCTTGGAATAGCGATTCTTTTCCCTGGGAAAAAAAATCGCTATTCTGACTGTTCCGGTGTTTAGGGTTCGATATTATAACATTCGATCGATATTATAACATTCGATCTTTGTAGATTTCGATGTTATAATATAGACCCCTGAAGGGTATGTAAGAGTCCTGCAGTATACCTAACAACCTGTCAGTACAAGATGTGTGGACAGAGATAAACATAATGGTGGGACAAATGCCCTACAGTAGGGACATGTCTGATACATTACCCTTATACAGTGACTACAACAGTGTATATACCACTATTACAATGGAAACTGTTACAGATCTACACAACAGCATATCACAATACCAAATTCCACACCTTTTACAACCTGTAATGTGATCCTAACATGAGCAATGAATGTGTAATATGGAATCCTATGTTAGGACAACAAATATGAAGAATACATACCTTAACAAACACTGGAAGCAAATGTGTGCACACACTCCAAATATATTGTGGAAGCAGCATTTGAGGTGCTGACATCATTCACTCTTCTTGAGTACATACCTTCCAAGTACAGGGCCTCAATGTCACACCAAGTAATGGTCTGCTGTCCAAGAAGTATGTCCATGACATTTGCCCACTCACCTGCAACAGAGGCAGCTGTGGCTTGCACTCATCTTACAAACCATGGAATGGATCCCATATCCGAAAGGTAGCACTCAGAAGTGGGAGACATAGCCTTATCTCACCATTGCATATACCATGGCAAACAGTGCAGACAGTCATGTATGTGAAGTATGGGACAACATTAATGTAGAAAATAAACAGATGCCCATCCAGAACAGATGACAACACATGTTGCAAACTGGCCACAGAGGCTGCCCAGAAACATGCAGCAAAACTGAGGAACTTGCAGTAATGTCTAGCAAGTACTGCCTGTGCAGTACCTGTGTCGACAATTGCCTGGACTCTGTATAAGTGTGGCCTGTGTGTTAGGGTAATCAGATGGAAGGGTTGTTCCACAGGAAACATCATCCAGGGCTCTCTACAGGTAGCATATGCATAACATCAAGTCTTCCAAAGGCATGTATTGCAATTTGTAATGGTGTACTGAGACCGAGGCTGAAACCTACAGACAGTATTAATAAAGATACATGTGGTACATAAGCAACACCTCACTCCACCTCAGGCCCACCATCCCCATCTGTACCTTGCTGGTGCTAGTATACACCTTTAGGTTTGCTGTTCATTAGCAGGAACTAGGCTGGTAGACATGGCATTCTGAATTTGGAACACTGCAAAATAACACCATGTGTGGCCCATAGTTGTCAAGCATCTGCAATAAGGCTGAGGATGGGGAGAGGTGTCATCCTGAAACACAACAGTGAACTGAAGCATACATCCAAACCTCGCTAAGAATGGCTGTATGTGAACACAGTCAAGGTCATGAATTGTACCAGACATAACCTGACTCCACAGCAATAGTGAAGGCACTGTGTGACCTCCAAGGGCTGTGCATATGAGCTGACCTTGCAATCTGGCAGAGTTGGGGGACATTTGTAAGGTGGAGTGACCAAATAATGGCAAGTGAAGATGGGCCATGCTAGTATACCCCTTCCAGGAATAGTGACTGCTGTAGTTCACTTAACAGGTGCTGCAACAAACCATCGTGTTAAGGGTGTGCACACTTATGCAACCCACATATTGTATGCATCTCAAACAGCATCTGCACAGCTAACACATTGATTTGATACTGCATTTGATTGCACAGATCATACGTCACATAGGTGTGTATAATGTTAACATGTGCAGTATTGTGGCCCCATTGCATATCAAGGAAAAGGCTGGCATGTAAATAAGGGTGTGTACACTCCTCATAGCCACAGTAAGCTTTGAAGGTTGTCACTGTAATTGGATTTTATTGCTCATACATGCACTGCTGATGATGAGATCTGCAAATCAGAGGCCAGGCATTCATTATTGACATCTGTTAAAAAACGCACAAAGCAAAATTAAAAGAAAACAAATAATCAAAGCAAAAATGTCACCAAGCACCAATTTATTAACCATTGAGCGCTTTCGTAAGAACAATGTCAAACTTCTTCAGAACACTCCATAAAACCACAATAAAGCTTATATACAGCAATGTAAATCACATGAATTAAAATACCCACCCCTTAATTAATCCTTAAAACAATATGTGTACCAAATACAAATTTACTGACGCCTTGACCACCTTTTAAAACCATATAAACTCATACATCAAAAATAATTTTTACTGTATAAATACCCACATACATATTGAAAAACTCTAAGGAAAAATAAATTCAGCTTTTAATTTTAAAATATTGTTAATAGTTATGGCTTCATTTAATCCTGGGGGTACAATAGCATTACTCCTCAGCTGCCAAATCATTTCTTTATATTCTAATAAAATTTCATGTGGCCCTCCCCTCTGGTCAAAACTGACTTTTTCTATACAAGAATATTTAAATGAATGCGTGGGAAATTTGATAATATGCTTGGCTAATGCATTTTATCATCCAGTTTCTGAATATCATATTGGTGTTGATAAATCCTTGTTTTAAACTTGTTCTTGGTCTTGCCTATATAAAATGAGGCACATTGTTGGCACAAAGCTATATACACTACATTGGCACTCTGACAGTTCAATCTATGTTTTAAATACATATTCCCCCACCTAGGTATAGACACTTCCTGACCTTCCTTAATAAATCTACATTGGTTTCAGGGGCCACACTTATTAATGTGCCCACACTGTAAACCTTTCCTACATCTCTCAAGCATAGATTTAAAACACAATTTTTTTTTTATAAACCACCATTGGTTTATGCCCATTTTTAAGGTACTCTTCATCCCCCCTGAAAGTAATCCAACTGTGGTTGATAATATTTTTTATACCATCAAAATGTAGGTTATAAGGTAAAATCAGTGCACGATGAAAATTAGTACTTTCACTTCCACCTCTCACCCCTACCATCTGACAAACCACTCCTGGGTTTGTTCCTAGCAGGGGGACATACACTCCTTCCTGTCTTTTCCTAACAACCTCACTAATAATACAGTCAAGAAACCAAAGGGGGTAACCCCTATTCAACAACATTTCTTTCAGAACTGTGCATTGTTCCTCAAACACTGAGTCATCACTAACCATATGGGCAAGCCTTACCATTTGCCCCCTTCACTAGTGATTTATTTTGATCAACCAGGTGGAAACTTTTATAGTGCAATAGGGCATTAGAGTAAGTTGGTGTCCTGTAGAGATTTGATTCACATCTCTTGTCCACCCATTTTTTGACAATAGAAACATCTAAATAATGCAATATATCAATATCTACTTCTATGGTAAAGTTAAAAACTAAGTATTTGAATTTAGAAATTCAAAAAATTCCTTCAACCTTTCTCTCCCTGCTACCCAGAAGATGACTATGTCATCCAGGAAGCGTCCATAAAATGTCCAACATCTCCTGTAATCTGTATTAAAAATCTGTTCACTTTCCCAGTTATCTAAGACAATATTGACAAACGTAGGGGCACAAGCTGCCCCCCATCGCCACACCTTTAAGCTGGTGAAAAAATTGATTTTCAGAAATTATATAGTAATTCCCTGATATCATGCCCACAAGTGACATTATAGTTGAAAGTTAGGTTCATAGATTAGTACTAGGCTAACTGCCCTTGCAAGCCATTTTAAGCCTAGCCAATTATCCCTTGTGAGACTCAAACCCTGCACTTTGTGTTTGGAAGGCAAACACCTTAACCATTAGGCCACCCTCCTAACCCCCTCATTATGTACCCTTGGATGTTTGAACAAAAATTCTTGAAACATTTCTAACCCATCCTCATGTGGTATTACAGAATATGTCACAAACATCTATGTTTATGAACAAAAGTTCATCAGAATACATTTGGTTAGCTACCATAGACAAAAAGTCCCATGAGTCTTTAAATATGTAACTGCATTCTGACAACAACCCTTTAATGTTAATTTTCACAAATTTAGCTAAAGGGAGCATCTTAGAGGCTTTTGCATCAACAATCGGCCTCAATGGTGGATCACTGATGCATTTGTGAATCTTTGGTATACCAAATATGGTGGGGGTCCTTGGGTAGGACACCTTAAGAAATTCCTAATTACTCATGGTAATTTGGTTGTTCAACATCAAATCTTCAAGCTGTAAATCAATCCTATGATAAGCAATATTAATTTTGTTACTTGAAATTTCCTCGTACGTGTCTCTATACAAAATAGTTAACATCTTATTCACATACTCATTTGAGTCCATCACCCACGTATCCCACCTTTATCAGGTTTCATAATCCTGATCTGTGTCAGACCCTTAATCTCAGTTAACAATTCTTTCTCTTGTAAAGTTAAATTATATACATCAAAATTTCCCCTACTCTCTTCTACAAACTTCCTGATGTCATATTCACACATTTTTTCATAAATGCTTAATAAAGGGTGTAAAGGTGGATTAAAAACACTAGGTCTTTTACATACATTTGTAACCTGTACCACATTGTTGCCATGAAAAAATAAACCTAGGTTCAATTTCCTTTCAAACAGTTTTAGCTGTATAATTGCGTCTTCTACACTCCCAGCTCTCGCTGGTACAAAAGTCAGCCCTTTGTCAAACAAATCAGCCTACGCACTAGTAACGTCCACAGAACTATAATTAAAAATTTTGAAATCTCCAATTGTGTTAGGAATAATTTTATAATGCACTAGGCCATCTACCATCTGTAATTACCTGTCCCACTCCTCCTGCCATTCCAGTGGGATGAACCTCTCCAATGTTGGTTCCTCTGGGAGTATGTTACTTGTACTGCTTCTCCTGTTTGTGGTTCCTGTCTCTGCCCCTGAGTCATAAGTCTCTCCGACCGCCTCAGAGGCTGAGACTTTAAACAGCAAGCAGGTGTAATGTCTACATCATCCCCATCAGTAATAATACCCATGGTTCACACATTTACATTACTATCATTGTTATTATTATTATACCCATTTGGGCCCCAGGGTGGACTAGGGTAAGCTTTCCCTGCTTCATAATCCCTTTTGTCCCTCCACAATTTATCTGCTTTCTTATTCTTAAGCACCACAATCTTACTTTTAATGTCTTTAAACACATTCAAGTAATCACATTTCCTAGATTCAAACAGCAAGTCATTCTTCAAATTAATGTCCAGCCTCTCAGTATTCACTTTAAGTTCATCAATTTTCTTACTGTTCTGTCTTATAAGCAAGTTTAAAAGTTCACATCCTTGCTTATTAAAAAGTTCTAATAACTCATGGTTAAATCAGAGCCTTTTACTGATCCATTGGGGTATTTCCAGCTTCTTAGAACCTTTGGTACATGTTCTCTCTTGATACATTCATCCAAATATGAGTTTTCCAGTTGTAGTTTTCTCAACTGGAATGTAAGTTCTTTAATATTTTTGATTTGTGAGTTAAGGCTGCCATAATCCATTTCACGAGCAGCCGCTCTGAAAGAAAAGCCACTTCTGTCCAACCAGCCATGCAAAGAAAATGCCTCTTCCTGTTCCTCTTCTTTCGCTCTTCTGTTGCCAATGAAACCAATCTATGATTCATCTGAAGCTCTTATATCATGCTGATCCCTCTGGGCAGGAGTTACAACATCTTGGCTAGATGCCTGGGTTGAAATAATATTAAATCCTCTTCCCAAACCGGCAAGGTTGTCAGACAGTTTCCGATTCAAAGTCTCTAAAAGCACTGATAGGTTACCAATAGAGGAAGCCAAGTCTTGGCATGTACAATTGGAGCTATGAGCTCCATTTTCACTCCCATTCATCCTTCAACAGTTAAAAAACGTACAAAGCAAAACTAAAAGAAAACAAATAATCAAAGTGAAAACATCACCAAGCACCAATTTATTAACCGTTGAGTGCTTTTGTAAGACCAATGTCAGAATTCTTCAGAACACTCCATAAAACCACAATAAAGCTTATATACAGCAATGTAAATCACATGACTTAAAATTCCCACCCCTTAATTAATCCTTAAAACAATACATGTCCCAAATGCAAATATACTGACATCTTGCCCACCTTTTAAAACCATGCAAACTCATAGATAAAAAAAATGTTCACTGTATAAATACCCACATACATATTGAAAAACTCTTAAGAAAAAATAAATTCATCTTTTAATTTTAAAATACTGTTAATAGTTATGGCTTATTTAATCCTGGGGGTACAGTAGCGTTACTCCTCAGCTGTCAAATCGATTCTTTATATTCTAATAAAATTTCATGTGGCCCTCCCCTCTGGTCAAAACTGACTTTTTCTATAGGTGTGGGAAGTTTAAGTCATGTGATTTACATTGCTGTATATAAGCTTTATTGTGGTTTTATGGAGTGTTCTGAAGAAGTTTGACATTGGTCTTACGAAAGCGCTCAACGGTTAATAAATTGGTGCTTGGTGATGTTTTTGCTTTGATTATTTGTTTACTTTTAGTTTTGCTTTGTATGTTTTTTACCTGTTGAAGGATGAATGGGAGCAAAAACAGAGCTCATAACTCCAATTGTACATGCCAAGACTTGACTTCCTCTACTGGTAACTTATCAGTGCTTATAGAGACTTTGAATCAGAAACTGTCTAACAACCTTGCCAGTTTGGGAAGAGGATTTAATGTTATTTCGACCCAGACATCTAGCCAAGATATTATAACTCCTGCCCAGAGGGATCAGCATGATATATGAACTTCAGATGAGTCATGCATTGGTTTCCATGGCAATGGAAAAGTGAGAGAAGAGGAACAGGAAGAGGCATTTTCTTTGCATGGCTGGTTGGACAGAAGTGTCTTTTCTTTCAGCGCGGCTGCTCGTGAAACTGATTATGGCAGCCTTAACTCACAAATGAAAAATATTAAAGAACTTACATTCCAGTTGAGAAAACTACAACTGGAAAAGTCATATTTGGATGAATGTATCAAGAGAAAACAGGTACCGAAGGGCCTAAGAAACTGGAAATACCCCAATGGATTAGTAAAAGGCTCTGATTTGCACAGTGAGGTATTAGAACTTTTTAATAAGCAAGGATGTGAACTTTTAAACTCGCTTATAAGACACAACAATAATAAAATTGATGAACTTAAATTGACTATTGAGAGGCTGGACATTAATTTAAAGAATGACTTGCTGTTTGAATCTTGGAAACGTGATTACGTGAATGTGTTTAAAGACATTGAAAGTAAGATTGTGGTGCTTAAGAATAAGAAAGCAGATAAATTGTGGTGGACAAAAGGGATTATGAAGCAGGGAAAGCTCACCCAAGTCCACCCTGGGGCACAAATGGGTATAATAATAATAATAACAACAATGATAGTAATGTAAATTTGAGAACCGTGGGGGTTACTACTGATGGGGATGATGTGAGCATTACACCTGCTAGCCTTTAGAGTCTCAGCCTCTGAGGATGTCAGACAGACTTATGACTCAGAGGCAGAGACAGGAACCACAAACAGGGGAAGGAGTACAAGTAACATACCCCCAGAGGAACCAACATTGGAGAGGTTCATCCCACTGGAATAGCAGGGGGAGGGGGAGAGGCAATTACAGATGGTAGTTGGCCTATTGCATTATAAAATTGTTCCTAACACAATTGGAGATTTTAACTTTTGTAATTATACTTCTATGGAAGTTACTAGTGCGTAGGCTGATTTATTTGACAAAGGGCTGACTTTTGTAACAGCGAGAGCTGGGAGTGTAGAAGATGCAATTATACAGCTGAAACTGTTTGTATGGAAAGTGAACCTAGGTTTATTTTTTCATGGCAACAATGTGGTACAGGATACAAATGTATGTAAAAGACCTAGTGTTTTTAATCCACCTTTACACCCTTTATTAAGCATTTATGTAAAAATGTGTGAATATGACATCAGGAATTTTGTAGAAGAGAGTAGGGGCATTTTTGATGTATATAATTTAACTTTACAAGAGAAAGAATTGTTAAATGAGCTTAAGGGTCTGACACAGGTGGGGGACTTGTGAGGATGGACTCAAATGAGTATGTGAATAAGATGTTAACTATTTTGTATAGTGACACATACAAGGAGGTTTCATGTAACGAAAAGAATATTGCTTACCATTGGATTGATTTACAGCTTGAAGATTTGATGTTGAACAACCAAATTGCCATAAGTGATTGGGAATTTCTTAAGGTGTCCCACCCAAGGACCCTCACCATATTTGGTATACCAAAGACCCACAAATGCATCAATGATCCACCATTGAGGCCGTTTGTTGATGCAAAAGCTTCTAAGAAGCTCCCTTTAGCTAAATTTGTGGAAATGAACATTAAAGTGTAGTTGTCAGAATGCAGTTACATATTTAAAGACGCATGGGACTTTTTGTCTAAGGTATCTAACCAAAAGTATTCTGCCAAACTTTTGTTCATAACCATAGATGTTTGTGACTTATATTCTGTAATACCCCATGAGGATGGGTTAGAAATGTTTCAAGAATTTTTTTCAAACATCCAAGGGTAGATAATGAAAAAGTTTCAGCTATAATGTCAGTTATGGACATGACATTAGGGAATAATTATATAATTTTTGAAAATCAATTGTTTCACCAGCATAAAGGTGTGGCAATGGAGGCAGTTTGTGCCCCTACGTTTGCCAATACTGTATTGGCTAACTGGGAAAGTGAACAGATTTTTAATACAGATTTCAGGAGATGTTGGACATTTTATGGACGCTTCCTGGATGACATAGTCAT
This sequence comes from Protopterus annectens, assembly GCF_019279795.1. Classification (NCBI taxonomy): domain Eukaryota; kingdom Metazoa; phylum Chordata; order Ceratodontiformes; family Protopteridae; genus Protopterus; species Protopterus annectens. Next base: position 467,647,045 of record NC_056736.1, on the reverse strand, counting down.
CTTTTGGGTAGCAGGGAGAGAAAGGTTGAAGGAATTATTTGAATTTCTAAATTCAAGTACTACATTTTTTTAAATTTACCATGGAAGTAGATGTTGATATATTACATTATTTAGATGTTTCTATTGTCAAAAACAGGGTGGAAAAGAGATTTGAATCAAATCTCTACAGGACACCGACTTACTCTAATGTCCTATTGCACTATAAAAGTTTCCACCCAGTTGATCTAAAGAAATCACTAGTGAAGGGGGCAGTTGGTAAGGCTTGCCCGTATGGTGAGTGATGACTCAGTGTTTGAGGAACAATGCACAGTTCTGAAAGAAATGTTGTTGAATAGGGGTTACCCCCTTTGGTTTCTTGACTGTAGTATTAGTGAAGTTGTTAGGAAAAGACATGAAGGAGTGTATGTCCCTCTGCTAGGAACAAACCCAGGAGTGGTTTGTCAGATGGTAGGGGTGAGAGGTGGACGTGAAAGTACTAATTTTCATCATGCACTGATTTTACCTTATAACCTACATTTTGATGGTATAAAAGATATTATCAACCACAATTGGATTACTTTCAAGGGGGATGAAGAGTACCTTAAAAAATTTGGGCATAAACCAATGGTGGTCTATAAAAAATATTTGTGTTTTAAATCTATGCTTGAGAGATGTAGGAAAGGTTTACAGGGTGGGCGCATGAATAAGTGTGGCCACTGAAGCCAATATAGATTTATTAAGGAAGGTCAGGAAGTGTCTATACCTAGGTGGGGGAATATGTATTTAAAACATAGATTGAACTGTCAGAGTACCAACTTAGTGGATATAGCTTTGTGCCAACAATGTGCCTCACTCTATATAGCCAAGACCAAGAACAAGTTTAAAACAAGGATTTATCAACACAGATATGATATTCAGAAACTGGATGATAAAAATGCATTAGCCAAACATATTATCAAATTTCCCATGCATTCATTTAAATATTCTTGTAAAGAAAAAGTCAGTTTTGACCAGAGGGGAGGGCCACATGAAATTTTTTTAGCATATAAAGAATTGATTTGGCAGCTGAGGAGTAACGCTACTGTATCCCCAGGATTAAATGAAGCCATAACTATTAACAGTATTTTAAAATTAAAAGCTGAATTTATTTTTTCCTTAAGTTTTTCAATAAATATGTGGGTATTTATACAGTAAAACATTTTTTTGATGTATGAGTTTGTATGGTTTTACAAGGTTGGCAAAGTGTCAGTAAATTTGTATTTGGTACATGTATTGTTTTAAGGATTAATTAAGGGGTGGGAATTTTAAGTCATGCGATTTACATTGCTGTATATAAGCTTTATCGTGGTTTTATGGAGTGTTCTGAAGAACTTTGACACTGGTCATATGAAAGCGCTCAACAGTTAATAAATAGGTGCTTGGTGATGTTTTTGCTTTGATTATTTGTTTACTATTGACATCTGTCCTCATATCATCCCAGGTATGTGTCAGACAAACACTTAGGGTCTGTGAGCAACAGAGCAAACATAATTGCCACACATATACACATTCAGCAATGGTGTGTACACTCGTGAGGTATGGTGCACAGTACATGCCAGGGTGCTGAACAGGTACACAGCAATACTATGTACATGGGTGCAGTGTGTTCACGGGGAAAGGGCATCACCTACTAACACAGCTGATTCATCACAGAGATGCATAATGTTGGTAACAAGGATTGTGTATAGCTGCAGTGCATGCTGCTGAAGGCCATATGTCATGCATGTTGACTGTTGGGTAATGAGAGGTCTGTGTAATATCTTTGTGCCACCTCACCTGTAAGTAAGTGTGAGTGTGTTTGTGTGTGTGTGTGTGTGTGTGTGTGTGTGTGTGTGTGTGTGTGTGTGTGTGTGTGTGTGTGTGTGTGTGTGTGTGTGTGTGTGTGTGTGTGTGTGTGTAGAGGCAAGCAATGATGTACAGGTCTTTTTGTTTTCCCCTCACAGGTGGTGAGGTGGGTCAGGCTCCCTCCTGCAGACAAACGGATGTTAGTGTCCATACAGACTCGGACAAATGATGATAGGTATGGTGAGGCACAGGCAGAGTTGTCAGGGGCTGAAGCAGTGCCATCGGTTCACATCCCACTTTTATCCACCTCATCCCCACACACAGTCACAATGCCTATACATACTCCATCACCAGTGGCCATAGATGAGGGACAGTCGGCAGGTGGTGCCATGGGACAGGACAGTGTGTTGACTATGGCAAGTGTGCCTGTACACAGTGGCCATAGCCAGATGACCGACAAGGTACTACACAGGCATATGTACAGGGGTGCTCGTAGGAGGGCTGCTGGCCATCATGCCTCTGGTAGAAGTGCCACAGCAGGTGTCACCAGATGCTTGTTTCAGTCCATCATGGAGGCACAGGCATGTATGGGATGTTTTAGAAGACAGAGTCTGAGGCTCCAGAGGGCTACTCATTTTGCTATACTTGACAACATCCATGATCTTGCAGATGCCCACCATTATTTTGCAGAGGTCCTGGATAGACTGTTGGGTGAGATGGTGGGAATCCTTGGCCATGCAATGTCTGTGTTAGAGCATATGGTGGGAGTAGGGCGACAGCCACATGGACATAGGTCAGCAACACCAACAGGAGAAGCTCTATGTGGATGTGCAACAAGTCACAACCGCTCCCGTAGTGGCAGTACCAGCACTGCGGGGGGGGGGTGCTGTCCACACCACAACACAGCAAGCCACATGCATGTGGTTCTGTCTAGTCCCAACAGGGACCCGGATCCAGCGGACATTTGTCATCATCAGAGGAGAATACCTTATCTGGGCTTGTACCTGGAAGTACCCGTGGAACCTCTGGCAGGCACAGTTCTCATGTCCATGGCTGGACAGAGTGAACTGTACACCCTGCCATGTATGGTCTGCAGATGTCCAACAAACACCTGTATAGGCAGCCACATGGCAGAACTGTGTGCATACATACACACACACACATCACCAACACAACTAGGGCACCTCTATACCTACACACACCACATCTGCACAGCCCAATTGATAACAAAACCCCCTAACACACACACATGTCAACTAAATGTCTCAGCCCAGGTCTCTGGCAAACCCACAACACACCCTGTGCATATGATACATGTGCCACATCCCTGTCATCTATACCATCGATGCAGGGACATGCTAATATGGTTCTGATGCACAGGGTGAATGTACTAAGGTTTAGCAATGTAATGCTGTGTAGCATGTTTTCAGCTGGAAAGTTTAATACTTACATGTCAGGATGTGTAGCTGTCCAGCCATAATACATTAGAGCTGTTATTAACACTGACTGATTGTGGTTTCCATGATGTATTCAGTTTGTGTTGTAGGTGTCTATGTGTCAGGAGGATGTTGGTCTGCTGTTGTTTCCTATAAGGGTTATGGCACTGTGGTGATATATTGACTGTGTCATATCCTGGGTACAGCTGAATACAAGTAGCAGGTCTGTATAACAGTTACTACATATGCCACGTGGTTGATAGCTCTGAGGGGTGTATACAGGTGAGTGCATGGTGGCTGATGTCAGCAGCTCTTCTACAGTGGACAATGGTAAGTGTACTGAGTGGCACACACCAAATGTTTATGAATAGCACACACACACAGAGGCTTTGGTACTGATGCAATACACATAGAATACTGCACACATGGATGCACTTAATGCTGCAGTGAACTCATTTTAGCCAATGTAATTCCACCAAGACAAAATAGACAAAACATCACATCAGTTTACTGTCATTGATGCTGGTACTGGCAGGTCATATGTCCTCTTCCCCAATGTAGTGCAATCCTGGAGTTGGTAAGCATAGGTATGCTGGTGTGGATGGTACAGCCCTCCACTTTGGAGGGTGTGGGGTGGCGTAGAATCACACACAGTGTGATTGACAACTACTTAACCTATTAACATAAACTGAACAGTATTACAGCAGACAAAACGGGGGGATACACACAACAATATCCCCAATGAGGTTGGCTATGCCTACAATATCCACACCCAACTATATATACCAACTGCAGTATCACTGTACAGCTGTACAGTGGTGAAGAGGGTATTTACACATCTACTGCTAGTTTTGATGGAATGAATTTCCACAAGGTGCTTCCTTTAGCATTTGCCAGTCAGTTTTCGGACAAATGACCTCCTGGGACATGTATTTTCTGCAAACTGAAGTAGATCCCTTCACATACACACACACTTACATGGAAACACTGAGAGTAGAACCCCTACCTAGGTACTTATTGCTACTAATGTGTTTGGCTTTAATTGCACACACCACACAGCTTTTAGGATGAGGTGTGTCCCGAGTTTCTTGTTAAGTGAAGAACATCACCAGGCCTTGTACTATATGGTAATGGGAGATGTACTGGGTGTTAATGAACAATACATAGTATGACATACTGTCATATACACATTGACAAACACATAACAGTCATAGACACATCTGAGAGACCTGGGCTTATCAGTGCTAACTACTTTGTTAGTGAGTCAATTCTGTTACAGAGAATTTGCACACAGCACATGCATAATTGGGATGGATATTGTAATCAGTTACCTGTATGGGTGATGAATACAGTGGTTCTCATACAGTGGCCCTTGGGACATGTACTGGGGTACCATGGTGTAAAGACAGTATACCCAGCACCCACACACCACATTGGACATTTTACTCACTGAAACCCATGATAATGCTCTGACATACCCACAATCACACGTTGACCAGGACTGCAATACAACCCCTTGTCTATCTAATCAGTGCTACTACAGGGATATACATTTATTCCACATGCCACAGGTATAGTAGGGTGAGGGTTTGTCATGGCTCTCCTAATGTCAGTAACATCCCTATCCCTTATAATGTATGGCAAGGTGGATTGTATTTGGAGAATGTGGCCTCAGAATGCTGTATCCTACAAATATACACACTTGCACACATACACACACTTGCCAGGACTCAGAGGGTAACCCATGCCTATCTACCCATTTGTACAACAGTGTTATGCTGGTACGGCAAACTCCAGGAAGCCCATAGGGTGAAGAGTGTAATAAGGCACATTTAAAGTCTATTACAGCAACAGCCATTTTTAACTATGGCAATGGGGGGTGAAGTGGGTGAGAAGGCCCTCAGGGTATTATCAAGTACAAGTTTACAAACACACTGACACATTTGTTAGTACTGGAGTCCATAGGTGCAGGTGTTCCTGGGTGTGTACCAGGCTTATGTCCATGGAGAGATGAGAAGAGTATTGGATGTGGGTACACTGGTATCATGCCACCTGACATTTGTCAGCAGGCCATCTATCAACTTGATGCCATTTGAGTGATCCCCAGGGTGACAGTTAAATTCAACATTGATTCATCTGGTTTTCTCTTGCAGAGGGCCAGTGATGTGCTCCAATTGACATGTATGCAACATATATTACATAACATGGCCAGTGTACCCAAGCATGTTCTGTTGAATGTGGTAGTCTAGTTGAGCTATCCATGGCATGTGGTTTATACAGGGTAGGGTTTCCTAGCTGTGGCATTCATAACACAGCTGGGCAGACATGTCAGTGTCAAGCATAGATTGCCTGTAAGCAGCCAAGATGGATACCTGGCATCTGCACATCTGTACAGAGGACAGACAGAAATCAGTTAGCCAACAGGTTATGCATTAGGATGAATGTTTTGACAGATAGACATCTGACACTGATAGGTATGGCATTACTACATGACAGCAGCCCTCAATGACATGTCCTATCCACATAGTAGTCTACAGTTAATATCCACATATCAGATCAATATCCAGTAGCAAATACTTAATAACACACAGCTCACACACCAAGAACATGATAGTCAGTACTCAGAGTCCAGCTTTGCATGCAGGGGTGTATGGTTCCAGTACTACAATCTGCAATCTACTCTTACTTAGGAAAGCACTGTTAACAGTAGTAACATAATGATACAATACATGCTAGTCTGACTGCATATAACTTGGGATACTACCCATGTATGAAACACATACATACTAGCCATATATACTCAGGTGTGTCATACAGTATACTCACACCCCTTGTTACTGTAATGACAGCACATAGAAGCATGTTATGTACATGGAATTAAATACACTTATTAAAGATATCATTACCCTGCTATTTCATCAGACTGGAATGTGATCATTTGTTACAAGGGCTGAGCTATAGTTAGCAGGTGTAAGCATTGCTTAAACATAAATGCTAAGCTCATTTGTGCACTGGTAAACGAAGAATACATGGTGTAAGTGCTTTTTCGTCTAACCGTATGTTAGCACCGCTTACCGTCTCGCAAACCGACACAAAACCACTTAAAGCTGCTCAAAACTGCCTTAACCACTCTGTATCCAACAGTCCTTGTTCTGCATAGCAACAAAATAAACAACCCCTGCAGGTCTTGAACACAGGACATTGTATACTTTAGTCATAGCAGTTAAGCTCTAAGCCATCAAAGCTGTGAAGATGTCTGCTTTTTAAAATATATCTTTCAGTACACATACTGAATAGTAGTGAACAACTGCTTTGACTTCTACAGTTGTTTAGTACTTGTTAGTGAAAATAGTGTTGAATCAGTATATTGTTATATCTATATATACACATATCAGATAAATATGGTGGGCTACATCTGGGAAGGTATATACAATACTCATGTTTACACATAACAAGGATATGGATATATATATAGGATATGGATATATATATAGGATATGGATATATATATATATATATATATATATATATATATATATATATAGAGAGAGAGAGAGAGAGAGAGAGAGCGCTACAGAATCCTGAAAGCTCAAAATCCTGAGACCAAAATCCTGAAAGTTCAAAATCCTGAAAACTCAAAATCCTGAAAATACACAGGATACCAACACTTACTATATTCCAGTGCAAGTACATATCTCATTGTCACAAATATGGGGACAAAATGCTCCACACCAGAAGTATATCCCTCATTGGTGAGATCTGATCATAAACTAATCTCACTGGAAACCCCCCCCCACCCCCAAAAAAAAAAACCAAAGGGAAGAAACTTTCTTAAGCAAAATTCACACTACACAAAACTGGGGTGGTATCCTTCAGAGGAAACCACAACCAAGCTGCGGAAGCCCTTACAAATGCCTTCTATGAACACCTCCAGGACTGCATGGATCAGGCAATCCCAAATAAAACCAAGACTCTTTCCACAAAGGGCAAACGTCCAGTCTGGTGGACCCCAGCCATTAACAAACTTTACAATAAGAGGAGAAAGCTATTACATGATAGAACAAAATCCATAAAGGAAGTCACCCTGATCATTATGAGTAAAAATTACGAGCACTCATAAAATCAACTAAGGCCAATTTTGAGAGAAAAATTGCCATGGATTCAAAGGACAATCATAAGGCCTTTTCAGCTATGTTAGGAACCTGGGTGGAAACTCCCAGATATGCTCAGAATTAGTCCAAAATGATACAAAAATCACTGAACCCACAGACATTGCCAACATACTGGCAGACAGGTTCAGTGCAAACTTCACCCCTCTCCCCTAAAGGAGAGATAACTATCCCAGCCGAGTGTAGCCTCCCGGACATCTCAAATGCGGGTGAAAGCTACTCTCTAAAGCTAAAAACACAGCATCAATGGGACCGTGTCCTCCCCCCGTGTGTGTGCTACACGAGGTATCCCCGGCTGTGTGCTGCTGCAGGCTAAATGAGGAATTAACCCCGCACATAAGGCAGCTGTTTAATCTCAGCCTTACCACAGGATGATGACGGCAACTGTGGTCCCACTCCAGCGCGGGGCCCACACGGACCCTGGTAATTACTACCCATAAGCTTAACAAGACTAGTCTGCAAAGCTATGGAGAGGATCATAATGGAGCTCATAAACAAAGATATAGGGGACTTGCAGACATTGGACTCGACCCAGTTTGGCTTTGTCAAGGGAAGATCATGCCTTTTGAACTTGGTCGACTTCTTCAAACAGTCACCAAGGCCATTGTTGAGGAAGGCAGTCCATACAGCCTACCTTGACCTTGCAAAGGCTTTCGACACAATACCCACTCAGGTATTGTAGAAAACCAGCTTACTTCAGCTTAAATGTAAACCCATATGTCACAAGATGGGTCAACTGCAAAAGGACACAGACACAAGGGTTAGGTAGTTGCTGCTGGCTGTTGTCAGACTCCAAGCGGTCAGTGGTAAGTGTGTCCCCACATATCGGTCTTTGCCCCCTATTGTTTGGCATCTACTTCTCAGAAGTACAGGCCAGCATGGGAGACTTTAGCTGACAAAGTTTGCAGATGACTGCAAACTGGCCATAGTGGAAAGTGCATCGACACGGATATCCTTCAGAAGGACTCACGGAAACAGATAGCTGGTGCCAGAGCCATGGCCTGAAGTTAAGCCAAAAAAATATAGTGATACCCATCGGGAAAAACAAGGTAACCCCAAGCTACCATATAGGTGGCAATCCACTAAGCACAGAAGAGGTCATCAGGGACCTGGGGACCCAGGTTGACAGTGGCCTTTCTTTGACACTCACATTGCTAAAGTGGTTAGAAAGACCTTCTACATTGCCCACCTGATCATGAAGGGATTCACATCAAGATCTAGTGAGGTCATTGTTCCTGTACTCTTCACTTATCAGACCAATGATCGAGTACAATGCCCCATTCGGGATGTATCTCACCCGACATCTGCAGCAATTGGAGAGACCCCAAAAGTTCCTCACCAAAGAATAAAGACTCCAGATAGGGGACTCCAAAATCTGTCATATGCTGCCAGATTGAAGAAACTCCAGCTCTACTCCTGCTCAGAGGTGACATGTGCCTGACATACAAGGCCATGTCCAACCCGAATTAATGGACATGCTCCACCTCAAAAATCCAAATCCACCAAAACCACTAGAGCAAGCGACTTAAACCTTAGCACGGATATAAATAGACGGCTGGAGGGATAGATTTATCAATCAGAGACTCCTATGCTGTGGAATAAAATCCCGGTCCATGTGAGGCAGAGCACCTCGTTGACTCTGTTCAAGAGAAATCTAGACCTGTGGATGGGAGATCGTAGGTTTACCCCGGGAATCATCTCTGTGTCACTGCTGGACAGAGGCACAACAAACTAATGGGCACAGTATTTTTTCATATAAGGGGGCGAAGCCACAAAAATTTGGGCTAGGCTTATAAATGCCTTAGGGCAGATAGCCTAGTATAAACCTATGAACCTATGAACCTAAATAAAACACAAACCATATTATTCTTCTCCAAGTATAACTAGGGGGAAAGCCCATGCACCTGCCCCATGTGGGGGACTGCATCCCCAACACCCCCTGCTACTTAAATATATTAACTCTGAGATTGTACTTAGTGTACTGAAGTGCACATGGGAGGGTGCAAGGGGGGGCTTGTCCCCCTGCGTATAGTTGAAGGGTAATATGTTTCTATATGTACTTGTGCTGGAATATAGTAAGTATTGGTATCCTGTGTGTTTTCAGGATTTTGAGTTTTCAGGATTTTGAAATTCCAGGATTTGTTTGGGCTACAGAAGCCTATATATATCATATATAAATATATATATATATATATATATATATATATATATATATATATATATACATATGGATCTAGGACGTTTGATCGAATGATCAAATGTCCGAATCCATAACCACCGAACACACTTTAACATAAGCGCTTTAACCAAAAAAGCACTTTTGTTAAAGCATCACTAAAAAAAAAAAAAACTACATTTACGTTTATATATATATATATATATATATATATATATATACATACACATATACATACATATCTATATATATATATATATATATATATATATATATATATATATATATATATATATATATATATATATATATACATATATATATATATATATATATGTGTGTGTGTGTATGTATATGTAGATATATCTAACTATATATATATATATATATATATATAAATATATATATATATATATACATATGGATATATATATATATATATATATATATATATATATATATATATATATATATATATATATATATATATACACACACACACACACACACACACACACACACACACACACACATACACACACACCCTAGGTTCAGTAAGGATCCATGCAGGAATAGTTGCACTAAAACGTCTGTTTAAGAGCAGCACGGCAGCATGCCATGCATAGTAATGAAGGTGCGCTGTCTCTGCCCCTAAACGGACATGGAGTATGGACGAGTGCAGGGGGTGTGTCTGAGAGCAGAGCTCTCACAATACACATGCCCCTGCACTCTGGAAATGCCGCCCAGCTATTATAGTGAGCCAGAATGCTCATAGGAGGCTGCATACCTCCCAACTGTACAAATCATCTCAGAATGTCCATATTCACATCCATACAGCACTCCAATTGTCCTGGCAAATTACTTGGATAATCTCGGGATTGAAGTTAGTAAATAATTGCGTACATTTCAGTGTCAGACTTCAAATCTGTCAAAAAATGTATAGTAAAACAAATCCTGTTATAAGAGCAATAATGAAAATATGTCCGTAGTTGTACTACAATTTGTCAAGCTTTGTCCAGATAGTGTGCCTGAAGAGGTTGAGAGGTATTGGAGTTTGCTAGGATGTCTGCGAAATTTGCAGATGCATGCAGGAATCCACAGTAATAAGTGAAACCTGTCTCACCAAGAGAAAATAGCAGTAGAGAATTCTTTTTATCAAACAGTTTAAAATTAACTGTAGGTGCACAGGTTTGCCCATTGCTTAGCTATGCATACTGTAGCTTAAGTGGCACAAGAAGATAAATAGCAAGATACATGCAGCTGAAGCAGTACTGTAATAGTGTAGTGGTCAGAGTGTTCGCTTTGTGAGTAATCATTCCCAGTTCGATTTTCATTGTTGTAAATTCCACTTTCCATGTGAAATCACTTTATGAACATTTTTTTCTGCATAACCTATAAACAACATATATTTGTAAACTGGAGTACTGCATTAAATGCATATATGAGGTGTCATTGTAATAATGTGATAAAATCCACAGATAAACGTAAGTTCCCCATGCAGTATATGCATACATGAATCAGGGATACGAAATTAAGGTATAATGTGTAAAGAATGATGAATCCATAGATTGTCCAAATCTACCACTTTCCCAAGAGCCATGTTTCATTTCTGCCTAAATTAGTGCGGGGGTAAATGGGAGTAAGCAGGTTTAAGCAGTAGTAAGTGCTTTTAAGCCCATTTGTGCGGGGTAAGCAATGAACACACAGGTTAAGCAATATTGAAGGTAACTCCGTGTAACCATATTTAAGTGGAAGTTACCATTGCTTACCATCGCGCAAACCCACTTACAACTGTTTAAAAGTGTCTTAATCATTCTGTATCCAACAGCCACTATTCTGCCCAGCAACAAACTAAACAGTCCTTGAACCCAGGAGCCTGTACACTATAGTTAAAGTAGTTAACGAGTAAGCCATCACAGCAGTACATGAGACTGAGGTATCCCCAAACAGATCCTCACTAAAGCAAAATCACAATTTACATGTGAAAGGAATCTATATATACAGTTTTATGTTGTATAACCTACTACATAACATACATATGTGAACTGGAGTACTGCATTAAGTCCAGATGTGAGGTGTCATTGTAATAAAGTGGTGAAATCCCCCAATAAGCACAGGGACCCCATAAAGTGTATGTACACATGAATCATGGATACTAAACAAATATATAACATGTAATTAATGCTAAATCAATGACAAATAGAAATAGTCTGCAAATTTAAAATTAAGCAAAGCTAAGCATTGCACATCCAATTTACCCATTGGTATACCCCTTTAAGCAATGCCAACCTTAGGTAAGCAGGTTTGCCAATACCTTAGCATTTTCAAAACCATCCAGTCATGGCAAAGTGTAGGAAATTGGCCCTATTTAAACCCCACAGGCAGGAATACATCTCATAACTGGTTGCAGCTTCCTCCTGTAGGCACTATGGCTGGTGTGGGTGAAGAATCGCGCTTTTGGGTGCAGTGCTGGGGCATCCAGGAGTCCAAAGTCATGGCAGGACTCCTTGTTAATGACCATGACCAGAGACTGCTGCAGGGCCAGTTCCAGGGCTGCCAATATAAAGCAGAAGCCCTGGACCATCTTGCCCATGACCTCACCAGTGCCACTGGCATCCCTCGAACTGGTGAGCAGATCAAGCATCACTATGCCGACCTGAAATGGAGGAAGAGGGAGCTCTTGGATCAGTGGATCTAAGAAGCTAGGCAGGGTGATTTCCCAGCCGTGTGTAAGTACTCATCCTACTACCTGTTTAATAATTGCCAGCTCAGTTATATTATGGATAGGTATGGCTAAATATTCCTCTTATGTCTTTGACAGCGGTAGACGACCGGGCTGTGAATAGGGAAGCCCATGCCTGTAGGCATCGCGAGGCAGGTTAATAATAATCTTGCATGTACTGTCATAAGAACTAAATCTAAAAGTAGTAGAAAGTTAATTGCCAATATAAAACCTGTATTGTGTATGGCATGTCCTGAATAAACCAGACAATATGGCAGGAAGAGTCTCATATAGGTTGTATGTAAATAAAAGGGTAACAGCCTGGCAATAAAGGTCTAATTCCTGGACTGCTTGTGTTTACCCTGGTATCATATGGTAATGTAGTGTTGCAAACTCTTAATAGTACTGTTGTATTAAGCACTGTTACCCACACTGTGCTACATAAATAAAATGTGTAGGAATGTCTGTATACAACTGTTCTAATCACAAGGTCAAATTGTACAACTGAGAGAGACTTAGACAGAAAACAGTGAAAAGATAGACAACATAATCCAAATAGCACACTCAACTGAGACGTGAAGTGTTGTATTTCTAGCACACACAGCCATGGTTCTATTCCTAGGAATGGTAGTAAGCTTTATGCATAATCATACCCCACAACTATACAGATATTGTCAGAAAGTCCAGATAATTGGTGTAAGTCCAATGCCTGTCACCCTGTCTCCCTGGCAAACCAGTGGGATGATCCCAGAAGTTTAGGCAGCAAATAATGATATACAACTGATTGTCAGACATAATAACTGTCAGAAATATATCTATAAGAACAAACCCATCACTCTAACAACTCACCAAAGTGTCATGAGAGTAATAAGCAAAGTATGTTCCATCTCCACCCCCATGTTGTGAAGCTATTACCAGAGTGTGTGCAGTAACAGAGTGAGACGTATGTGCATAATAATGTGGAATCTGGAAATATGTGTGGCAACATTTAGGTAGTGTTAACAAACATTCCCTCCACAGGTCTGTCAGATATGAAAACTGCCTAGAAATAAAAGATTGAAATCCTGGACTGGTACTGTTTAGTCTGGTATTTTATGGCAGTGTTAGTGTTGCAGTATCTCTGAATAATAAGGTATTACTCATCACTGTCGTCCACACAGTGCTACATAATAAAACTGTCTAGGAAACCCTGTATAAGAGTGTTTTAATTACAAGATCAGACTGTAAAACCATGGGAGACTTATAGACAGAAATCAGAGAAAAGATACACAGCAATATCTATATAGCACACTTAACTGTGATGCACACTGTTTTATTTTTAGCAGACAGCCATGGTTCGAATCCTGTGAGTGGTAGTAAGCTGTATGCAGATTCATACCCCTCAACTGTGCAGATCTGTCCAGAATGTCCAGATAATTGGCCCATATCTGCTGCCTGTTACCCTGTCCCCCTGGCATATCAGCATGAAGATCTCTGACATTTAGGCAGCATTTAATGTCATATAACTAACTGTCAGGCCTGTAAATATTTGGAAAATGTATATGAAAACAAAACTGTCATTGTAGCAACTCACCAAAGGATTATGAGGGCAATAGTCAAAATATGTCCCAGTTTCACCTGCATGTTGTCAAGAAATGACCAGAGTGTGTGCAATAAGAGATGGAGAGGTATGCGCATAACATCAACCTGGAATTTTGGAATATGTGTAGAAATAGTCAGGTAGTGTTAACAAATAATGCCTCCACAGGTATACCAGGTAAGAGGTGTATACTGCAGGTAAAATACAGTTCCTGTATATAGTTATCTACAACCATACCACTGTCCATACTAAGGCCATATGGTAGTGTAATAATGCCTGTAAGGTACAGATCACAGAACCGACTAAGAAAGTAATGAGAACTACAGGGATATACAAGTTGTTAATTGACATCTTTCTCCTCCCCCCACCATATCAGCAACAATAAACTAAATACACAACTCAATCGGTATGTGTACAATTAAACCTACTGTCTATGTCCTATTGTTTGATAAATATTGAAATTTGTTTCTGTACATGTGCCATGTTGAAATACTCCCACATGGGTAGCATGCTGCCATCAATGTACCTGCATGCTGTTGTAATGGCCACTGTGGTTCCATATATGCATGTGTTCTGTTTGCTATGCAACTGTTCCATATCTGGTGTTTTGGGTTAATGGGAATATCTATGCATCCTGTTATACCTAATCCTGGAACATGTTAACTATTATTAACCCACATATGTTTTAAAATTGAAACACCATAGCATGTTTGGGAAGGCCAGTCCCACCGGACCCATCTCTCCCACCTCATCTGGCCATGGCACCAGTCACCAACACATCTTGGGCCCACCCCAGGACCTCCTCATCCACTGGTCCTGCACCATCATCGGGTGGAACCACCTCAGGGGATGGGGTTCACCCCCCGGGAGCGGGCACGTACAGGATACTGTCACTCATTGTCAGGTCCGGGGTCTGGTGCATAGCGAGCTCTGCAGGCAGTTTGGAGATCTGCTATGCCAGCTTGAGGGCCACGTGGCACATCTAGAGGGTCAGCCTGCCCCTCCTACCCAGACCCCAACACAGCCACCTTTGGGCCGTGAAGGTGCAGTGGTGACTGCTCACGGTAGGGTTACCTCAGTCCTACTGTTTTCACTAGGGTGTTCATGGGCTTCCAACTTCCAAACACTTCTCCCCATCCAAGGTGTTTACCCCCCCAGATGTATCATATGCCGACCTTGTATGCTGTCTTGCCTGTTTTGTCTGTTATCCTACCCAAGGTACCTCCCCAAATATAACTACTATCCTTCCCCAACCTCCCACTCTCACTTTAAAAAAATGGGCAATCTATTCCCAAATCAAAATCTCGCCCCATACATAGCTGCCCATTTCACACACACGTCCACTGGACACATGTAATCTGGTCTAATTGGCTTCAAAACATATTATTGTTGTTCTCACCCCTCTCTCAGGGGTGTGAGTGTCCAAATCTAACTCCAAATCAGTGTATATGTACAGCTGTTGCTGTAGAAGAAATGGGCAGCTATGAACCTTCCCTACACCCATCCTGCACATCCCTAGCTATTTTCCCTACTGTATTTCCTTCTTTGTGACCTTTTTTCACCACTTTCCTATCAACTCTTTTTAATTTCTTTTAAAGAAATTAGCGTGGGGGTAAGTGGGAGTAAGCACTTTTAAGCAGCAGTAAGTGGGTTTAAGCCTATTTGTGCAGGGGTAAGTAATGTCTACACAGGATAAGCAATCTAGAGGTTAAATGACTGTAAACATATTTAACTGAAAGTTAGCATTGCATACTGTTGCACAAACCTGCACAAATCTGCTTCAAAGTGCCTTAATCACTCTGTATCCAACGGCCATTGTTCTGCCCAGCAACAAAATAATCAGTCTTTGCAAGTCTTGAACCCAAGACCTTGCACATCATAGCCAAAGTGATTTACCACCAAGCCATGTCAAATACACAGAACACTGATATTTTCACAAACATTCCTGGAAACACTGGGAAACATAAAGGTCCTACCAAACACCCCGATATTGGGTGATTTCAATTACCCAAACATTAACTGGGAGAACTACTCAAGTACAAACTCCCTTGCCTAACATTTCCTAGAATTTATAAACTCAAACACCCTGGATCAACTGGTCAACACCCCTACCAGATGTGACAACATATTGGACCTGGTCATCACCAAAATGGGCGACCGGTGTTCCACACCGGAGGTCAACCCCTCGCTGGTTAGATCTGACCATAAACTAATCACTCTGGATATCCACATTCTGCCACCACCCCTGGTCAAAGAAACCACTGTGAGAAACATTTCAAAAGCAAATGTCACATTACTTAAGACCGAGGTGGGAAGTTTCAAAGCTCCCATGCTAAAGGATAACGCTGTCCAAGCTGCAAAATCCTTTACTAATTCACTCTAAGGGCACCTACAAGAATCCATGGATTGTGCTATCCCAAACAAAACCAAGACTCACTCCTCTAAGAAAAGGAAACCAGTCTGGTGGATCCATGCCATAAACAAGCTATACAATAGAAGGAGGAAACTAGTACAGAAAAGAGTAAAATCTCAAGAAGGGAAGACATCCCTGATCAGTATCAACATGAAACTACGTTCCCTCATAAAATCATCAAAGGCTAACTTCAAAAGAAAAATTGCCATGGACTTCAAAGATAACCACAAGGCATTATTTAGCTATGTCAAGAATCTAAGTGGCAGTTCTCAGATCTGCTCGGAGTTAGTGCAAAATGGCACAAAATACACTGAACCGACCGATATAGCCAACATCCTGGCAGACAGGTTCAGTGCAAACTTCACCCCCCTCTCAGCCCCAAAAGGGCCCATAACTATGCCAGAAGAATGCAGTGCCCCTGAAATCACAGGCACTCAGGTTAAAACAGCCCTCTCCAAAGCCAAAAACACAGCTTCAATGGGACTGGACGGTGTCCCAGGCTGCGTCCTACATGAGCTCAAAGATGAACTAACCCCTCACCTAAACACACTGTTTAAACTCAGCCTCTCCACAGGCTATGTGCCCACATAGTGGCGCACAGCAGCAGTCATTCCACTTGACAAAGGTGGAGCCACAACAGACACCGGGAACTATCACCCTATAAGCCTGACTAGCTTGGTCTGAAAACCTATGGAGCGCATCATCATGGATCTCATTAACAAAGACATTGGAAACCTCCAAACATTGGACCCTACCCAGTTCGGCTTTGTTAAGGGTAGATCATGCCTCCTAAACCTGGTGGACTTCTTTGAGACAGTTACCAAGGCTATATACGAGGGA
>NC_056736.1:467596123-467626907 GCF_019279795.1 Protopterus annectens | reverse complement strand
GGCACATGTATCACTTTTGGTGTTTACCCTCCTCATGTGTCACACACTGCCCCTGCCTACTGTCTTATCTGCCTTGTCTGTCTGCAATTACATCCTCTCCTACCCAGCATACCTCCCCACATGTACCTGTAACCCTTTCCCAACATTCCTGTATGTCTGCACATATATCTGGCAAATACAGTAGCTGGAGCATCGACTCAGTAGCTCAGTCTGTTAAATACCTTGCATGCAGTACATTTTGCCACACACAGTCCTGAGTTCATATCCAGTGTGTTACACTTCAATTACATTGTTGTGAAGATAGCAAGTAATGACTGAGTCATGCAATTTTAATCCCCATAGATTATTGCTACTGAATTATCTGCTACCCAGTTTTGCAAGTCAAAGGCCTGCAGATAGGGACACACTGCACATATCCATATACCCTAACTATATGTCACCTACTACTCTGCTATTGGCACTGTTGCATAACAGATGTACTTTAAGCACATGGCTTGATTGGACTGTAAAGGGTACCCTCACCCTGGCTCTGCTGTAATGACAGGGCTGCCAATGCTGCCACAGTTACATGTACAGCTTGCTGGCCTACAAAGTATTCACACTCCCCCCTATGTGTCCTAGGCTGCAGCAGCAGCAGCAACCTGGAGTATACACAGCTGTATGTTCAGGTAGCTGCTACAGACTGACCATACCTCTCAAACCCCTATAACAGGTGATCAGGACACAACCATACATAAAGGGGGGGGGGGTTCAAAAGCCCAGAGATAGGGACATGTTTCACAGTTTTCACCTACAAAGATAGTAAGTTAACATAATAGCAGCTACTGCATTAGTATGCATATTCTGATGGGTATGAAGTGTGACACTCACATGTCTCTCTCCCCTTACTCACCTCAACCCACAATGTTGGCCAATAAACTACCAGATGACCACACGGTCATGGGATACTGACCAAACATGAGGCAAGACTGTGGACATACTTCATATATCTCTACATTGGTCAGTATTTGTGTGTATCCTCTGTGATGCTGTAGTCTCCACATCTCAGTAATGTCCATCTCAAAAATTAAGAAAGGAGCCAAGGCTTACATGAAGGCATCATGCATTGCACTGTGATGCCATGCCATTGGCTAATGATAGTGCAATTCAGCTGTTTTGTATGCAATTAGCAATTCTGAGCCACAGATTGGTGCAGAGGCAATTACCTGCTAATGAGCATTACCTACAAAAGGCAAGCAACTGCTTATGGGAAACAGGTCTGTATGTGATTTTACTTACACAGACAGCATATGTGCAAAGCATTTGCAGAGGAACACTTCAAAAAAGGAACACATCACTCTACCAGTTATGTACTAGATTTCTCCATAAAATGGGATGCAGATGACAGGATGGAGGTATGGGGAATAGAGATTACAGCAGTAGGCTTGTATTAGATCTGTAATATTAACATGTCAGTGATACTGTGCTGTCCAACACCTACAGGCATGCCTCTCAACTGTCCCTGCTTTGAATCACATCTCTGCTCTGTCCCTGTCAATCCCTCCAACTGTCACCTGTTGTAAAGATAGTGGATTACATGTAAGACATAGTGGCACTAAGTAAGGGTGTACAGTCCTGTAACATCAAATGATATACTGTAATTCACCTCCTCTTAGTCTCTCAATGTCACACCTAAATACGTCTAACATTGTAACAGTGTCGCTGAATGTCCTTGATGTCCTCTGGCTAAGTCCCTGTTTCATGGACAGTCATCCCTGTCTGGATGAGAGCAATGCTTAACATTCCTCTCAACCTCCTACAGTAAGAAATCAGGACAAAGTCATAATTAACCGAGGGACAAAGTCCCAAACTCAGCCAAATGCAGCTCAACTCAAAGTCAAACCAAACTCATTTGTGAACTGTTTGGCACAGCCTAGGCATCTGGCACTCCTGCACCACATCCTGTGCATGTGAGGATACCTGGGCCACATTTCTGCCATTGATGCCATCAATGCAGGGACCTGCAAATGTGTCTGATTCACAGAGTGACTATATTACTTTACATGTGTTTGTGTAGTGCGGTAGTGTTATGTCAAGGCAGTTGTTGTGGGCCATGACAGGTACTGTATGATGGCATATATCTTGACTAAACATCAAACTTTATGTATCTATGTTGCCTATTGGTACACTGACAGTAGTGCTACAGCATGAGAGATGTGTCATGGACCTGTATATGCTTGCATCCCAGACGTCTGAGCAGTTCAACTATGGACACATGGCAATACATGGCAATACAGTGGCACAAGATGGCAAGACAGCACAGCAGAAATATGGCATCAGCAAGGTATGCCAGTATACGTGCATGATTCCCTAGGTGCATATGTGTAGAACAGTGTGTTAGGGATAACAGTGGTATTCAGTATCATCATTCTTTCATACCCTGTGACAAGGTCTGCTATACTTGATACGTGTAACCTGGGTATACTGCATGTACATTAGGGCAATTTAGGGCCAGCGGCTAGTCACAGGGCCATAAAATGCATAACCAATACACATAGACTAGTGCTGCAAGGGGATATAACCAATGCAAAGAGATTACTGTTGCAAGTGGATATGTTTATATGGGTCCACTATGTAATTCTGAAATTTCACAATCCCGACATTTTAAACACCGATACTCAGAACCTCAAAATTGTGAAATCTCGAAACCTGTAAATGGAGATCGCCATACAGTGCAGAATGAGAACATTACCATTCTCTTCACTGTAGTGCAATCTCAGAGTTAGTATATTTAAGCTGCATGAGGTGTGGGGAGGGGGGCACAGGGGGCTTGCCCCTCTGCAAAATAATTTTTGTTGATGTATTCTTGTTTTTTTGTTTGTTTTTTTTTTTTTTGTTTGTTTTTTGTTATTTCGAGATTTCACAATCTCAATGTTCTGAGCTTTGGTATTTAGAACGTATGGATTGTAAAATCTTGAAATTACATAGTAGTCCAATTTATACACATACACACACACACACACACACACACACACACACACGTTGGAGGCTGTGATATTAGAATCCCTACCTATCTAGTAATATGCACTATAGCTTGCAGTACTTATCACATGCGCCACAAAGTTTATCTGGCATCAGTGTGTCAGCCAGCACTCTTAAGGCAGATGACATCAGCAGGGCTTGTAAAGGAAGCCAATGTTATGGCCAGCAGCTAGTCATAGGGCATAAAATATATAACCATTGCACAGAGATAGCCCATACAGGCTTGTCTGAACTGCTTCATGGGGATATATTTATACACTCAAGTTGGATGATGGAAGATTAGAACCCCTACCTATTGTACACACTATAGCATGCATGGTGTTTATCTGTTATTAGATTGTCAGCCAGTGCTCTTAAGATGGATAATACCAGCAGGCCTTGTGAACGAGAGATTTTAGAGGCCAGCAGCCAGTCACAGGGCCATAAGATGCATACCATTTCACAGAATAAACCAGATAGACATGTCTGCAGTGTCACAAGGGGATATATGAACATACACAGACAGATACAGAAGTTGGGTGATGTGAGATTTGAACCTCTATCTGTCTATCTTTCCATACTATAGCTTGCAGTACTTATAACATGCACTATGGAGTTTATCTGCTGCAATATTGTCAGCCAACACTGTTAAGGTGGAAGATATCAGCAGGCCTTGCACAGGAGGCCAATGTTTAGGCCAGGAGTTATTCACATGGCCATAAAATGCATACCATTGCATGGAGATAGGCCCTATGGGCATGTCCACACTGTGAGGGGATATATTAATACACAGAGTTGGATGATGTGAGATTATAACTCCTATCAATTTGTTATTACACACTGCAGCTCACACCTAACAGTACTTATTGCATGTGCCACAGGCTATGTCTGTTGTCTATGGTGATGAAGGTACAATACTTGTGGAGTACAAAAAAGTGGCCTTGTGTTAGACAGCAAGTGCGGCCTGCAGAATGATACTGCTTGGTACTGTTATTGTGTCTAATGTCCTAGGGGTTGGATACCTGGTAACATCCCTATTATGTGTGTACATTTATCTGTCTGACTATATGTGGCTGTTTGCAGTTTGATAGGCATACATGTGGCCAGGGACAATTTGGCCTGTACAAGTCATGAAGTGCAGCCATTATATATTACACCACCTGCATACCTCTGTCTGTCTACAAGATGACAATGCGCAGGTACAGGGGTCTGTGAGTGAGTGGATTATGTACAGTTGCGGCCTTGGTCTGGTTCCATCGGACAACTGTTGTGATTTGCAAGTGTAAATAACCCCAGCATTCTGGGGTATGTGAGGACATTCATACATCCCAACTCATATCTATATAAATGTGTATAATAAGGATGTCTCCTTAAATATTGTTGTGTGTGCATGTTATGTAAATGTGTTATGTAGATATATGTGGGACATCTGTGTATCATTGTACGTTATATAGTTATATGTACCTTTTATCATATTTATATATATATATATATATATATATATATATATATATATATATATATATATATATATATGTATATATATATATATATATATATATATATATATATATATATATATATATATATATATATATATATATATATATATATATATATGTCACATACTGATAGAGACAATAATCAAGCATGAGGGGGACTAGGGAGAGACAGATATGTATATGTAGCTGTATGTATGTGCAGACATATTTCCAGATAGCAGGTCTTTGGGTGATAGAGGCAACAGCTAAGTGTAGGAGCATGCCCAGTGTGTTTGGCAGTACTGACAAGGTGACACCAGGCCAGAACTACCTGTACTCCAGTCCGGGATTATTTGTACCGTAGACCATTGGCTGCTGCACCGGTTACTACAGTACTGCAGTTCTCTGATATTGTCCAAGGCATTCCCCGACTGTTTGCTGACCTTAATATGTGACGCATACCTCACAACTGTACAGAGCTTCACAGGCTAACCAGAAATTTGCCTCATATTTTTGGTCCATTTTACATAATATTGTGGTATTCTGGCAAGTTAGTGGCAAATCAGTGAAGAGTGAAGTCAATAATGAATGGCAGACATTTGAGTCTCAGACTCCATATACATCAGGAGATTCATGCTAATGCAAGACCTGTTATTCTATTGACATTCTACATTTGTAGGAGCAAATATTTAAAACCTGTCCCTAGCTGTGGACCTTTGTCCCACTTTTATTTATTGCTTTGGCCAGATTTCCTGCTCTAAGAGGTTGAGACATATGATTTGACTGGGGTACATGATGTAACACCACACACAGGGTGACAGTCTGTATACCTCTACCTGTACATGTTTTTGTTGAATGTCCAGCATTTTCCCCATATGTGTTCCTCATTCATTTGTGGATTTCCTGTACTATACTGTAAATAGCAGTCACTGACTTTTGTACCTACTGACACATTTGAGTGATGGCATTTGCATCCTGCAGCTAATCTGACCTGTTGCAGCTTGCTGTTATACTAGCCATCTGCTAAGTTACTCAGAGCACGCATAATGTCTATCTGTATGTATGAACCTTTATGCCCCCATTCACTCTGGCTTTGTCCAGATTTTTTGCAGTAACATATTGAGGGGTTATGACAGTCTGTGGGAACACCACCATATGATTACCTGACATGCAAAAGATGTTGGATGCTGCCAGATTTGAAACATCAGCACCATCGCCCATGCTACTGTATGTCATTACAGATTTACTGTAACAGCAGTTGTATGGGGACACTGATGTGTTTGGGGTGGAGGATGACCAGCCTATATTCTACTGGCATAAACAGTCATGCAACTGTCCTATGACTCCACGGTTTAGCGTCTCCCTGGAATAATGTGGAGTTTCCAGCCATGTGGCCTAGTGGCTATTATGGGACACATACTAGTGAACAGAGTACCTGTTGTCCCAAGTGTCTGTTAGATCTGTACAAGTAGCCCAGTAGCCCACTATAGATCTCTGCAAGTAGCCCAGTAGCACACTATATATACCCCACTATATTGTAGAAAGAGGCACTGGAAGACAACCAGAGTACAATCCACTTTTTAATGAAGTACACAGCAAGACCCAAACATAAGAACGCATTAACTGAATCACCACGTTTCCAGTCCTCGGGAAACACATTTGGAGTACAGGGCGTTTTATTGGCAACTGATTTTAGAAGCCAACAACTCTCCCGGTCTGAATGACATGGTATCACTAAAACCTGTTTTAAAGCTTAGGGCAGCTAAACTTTAATATTTGTGGTGCTTTTAAATGGGATTTTCAGTTCATGCAGCAGATGGTGCTATTGCATTCCTTCTTTATGTGGTTTTAACATTATTTTAAAACATATTTTTAAATTTTTAACCATTTTAGAAGTATTAAACAAAGATTATTTGAGTTTAATATGATAAATCAACAAATATATGTACAAATTTCATTACTGGATGTCAATATATTATCTGTTTTACACATTTTACTTGTTTTAAACACTTGTATATATACACATTCAAGTACAGGCACTTTTACAGGGTAGGCATGGTAATTAATTGTTTGATTGCTTGATTGGTATTTTCTGTGTATATAAACTGTGTTTTAGATGTCGGCCCACTTATCTGATGAAAACCCAGTGATTCAGTTAATGCATTCTTATGTTTGCGTCTTGCTGTGTACTTCATTAAAAAGTGAATTGTACTCTGGTTGTCTTCCAGTGCCTCCTTCTACAGTTTATTTGCTCTGCTTTTGGCACTTTTCCACATTTTTTTTTGGTTACTAGCCCACTATATTCCCTTGCATACAGGCAGCAGGTCCATACATATGCTACCATATTGTAATACCCCTTACAAGTGCTGTATAGGAGAGTGACTTACCTGCGAATGCAGCTATTGATAGACCTGCAGTTTGGGGCTAACTCTGTGATGCAAGCAGTCCACAGCCAATACATGATGAGGTACAGGTTGTGTGGTCTGTCTGGCATCATTGTTACTAATATGTATGCGAGCCAGAGTAAGGTGTTAGCCCCGAGGGCCCTAGATTGTCAGTGCCTGTGTTATGCATTGTCTCTTGGTCAAGGCCAGGGCATATTGGGCATGCCAACATCTGCCTACAGGGACAGCCTCAGGAGGTTCCTCCTCCGGGTACCCCTGTGGGTGTGGCTGTGGTGACCTAGGCACTGGTAGGGAGCTGTGTATCCCTTCCCTTTGCTGATCCTGCTGCAGCTGTTTCCGCAGGATCATATTGTGTAGCACGACACATACTGTGAACATCTGTGCACACGTGACTTGAGAATACTGCAGGGCTCTAACAGATATATTGAGGCATTGTAAACATGACTTCAACAGCCCAAACACATGCTCTGTGATGCTCCTAGTTTGTGCATGTGCCTCATTATGGCATTCTTTGGTTGGTGTGTGTGCATTTCTGATGGGTGTCATCATCCACAGTTCCAGTGCATAGCCAGCATCCTCAAGTAAATGGCCATGTGGGATGTCCTCCCTAGCAAACATCTGGTACAGCTGTGATGCATGCCAGATATGGAGTCTTGATAACTGCCAGGGCTGCCAGCACACACATTCATGATAACGCCCTGAGCATTGCACACGACCTCAGGGTTGATGGAGTTGAGGTTGTGACTGATGTAGATTCTACCGTCTTCACTGGCTGGTGCCTCGATGTGTACATGAGTGCAGTCTATGGCATCCAGTACCTTTGGGTAGTGTGCTGCACAGTAGAAGAGTCAAATACTGTTGGCCCTCTCCTCAGGGATGTGGAGAAAATAAATGTGCTCACTGGCATGTGGTGGTGTGGCATGCAGGAACTGGTGTACCCTGGAAGCAGATGCCTGTGAGCCCCTCATCATGTCCCCAGTAGGTCTTTGGAAAGTACCTGTATCTAGTATCCTAACAGCTACACATACCTTTGTTTACTCTGGGATGGGTTCCCCTCTGTTGGCTCTGGATCTGTGTTGAGGGTGGCTGAGCTCAGTGAGTTTTTGCAGTATGTCCCTGTCCACCCTGTAGCACTCTACAATCTCCAGCTCATGTAGCTCCTGGTAGGGTATCCTAGGCCTGAACACTTTTATCATTCTGAGTGTAGGCCTAGGGTTAGCATCAGCAGCAGCTGCATTGGCCTCAGCATCTAGCACATACACATGTAGCAGACCTACAGCAGCCCCTAGCAGTATCTCAGTTAAAATTCCCATGTCTCTACTCCAGTGGTGCAAATTATGGGGAAAATTCAGATTGTAGGGTGTATGCAACATTTATAGTGCTCTGTTGTAGATGCAGCTTGTGTGGATGGCTACCTATGATGCATTCTACCTGCCAAGTACATCATTAAGGAGTTTAATGGCACAACTCTAAGTGAAACAGGCCTCATCAGTAATTAATATATCATTGGCTTTCTCAGCCAATTTTTTTGACAGCCTTCCTTGCTGGGCATTGCTGCAGGCTTCACAAACCCACGCCACAAAAATAAACAAAGCTTAGCAGTCAGCAGACACACCCCCATGGAAGGTTACACTCAGCATGGTGGTACACCATGCAAACACTTGGAAACATGATAAAACACATGCCTCAGAGGTAAACACAGCTTAGCAGTCAGTGACCACAACTCCCCTGCTCAGCTCAGCAGTGCACCACACAAACAAGCGCTGCTGAGCTCCAATGAGCTTAAATGTTTGCAGACCCCCCCCCCCCGTTGATATCAGCTTCCTCTTCTCTGGCCAGCAACATGGTTCTGTGCCTACATGGATGGAATCTGTGAACAAAGATACTCATTTGTGCTATTCAGTAACCCCAGCTCATTTGCATACAAATCCATACACAATACCTGGAAACTACAAGGTTTCAGGCCCTGCCTCATTAGCAACCACAGCGGTCTAACATTGTACATACTCCACACAGGGTCTTATACTGATTACTGTTACATACTCACAAAGTTTGTTTTTTACAATCTTTTTATATTTTTTTCCATAATGGCATGTTTGCACATGCACACTGAGGCATCCCATGCAAACACACCCAGGGTATTAAAAAAAATAAAATTATTTTACATTATTTTCCATACACTTTTGGATATATGGTGATTAGTTTTGCACATATCTGTATGCTATTTCTGACACTGTAAGTACAATTTTATAGCCCCTGGTGTCATTTTTACTTCTGGCACATGGAATTTTTCCATGTATATTACAGACACCAACACAGGGTCTGCACAACTGCCTATCTGCTTGCTGGATCACTCTAACTGCCTCGTTTGCATGCATTTCACCTGCTTATGAGGTGATTTGCATGCCACGGACACTTCCGTGTTCACATGCTTGTGCACACCCCTTAGCTCTGTTTGCTGGATAGCACATCTGCTTACTTCCATGTAAGCACTATGTCACTATGCCTACATGGCAAATAAGTCCATGTAGGCTTTATTAAATTCCTTCCATAGTTTTCTCATAACTTTTTTACTCTTTTACATTTCAAAAACACATGTTCCTTAATTTCTTCTTCTTGACAATGTAAACATACCCCAGGATTTAATAAACTCTGTGTAGGCACTGTGTAGAACCTACATATAATGTGTCAGTGTACATGACCATAGTCCCCCCTCGGCAGTGTGCCATGCATATTAATGATGTCGCCCTACCAAGGGACAGATGAGGAACATGGATATTGAATCAGTGTTGTGAAGGTTTTTTTTTTTTTTTTTGAAAATCATATTTGTGTGGCATGGTGCAGAGCACAGTAATGCCAAGCTATGCTGACATGTAGACAGCTGACACACCTGCCAAACATCTAAAAATATAAATTGCATACAATTAATAAGCATAATGACATTTTATGTGTTTTATTTTTTTCTATTTTATTTGGCATTTGAGTGGTGCTACACAGAGCACAGCTTAGCAGAACAGAGTTCAACTATACATGGCAGACATCTGCCAGACATCTAAAAATAGAAAGCAGATGTAATTAATTATTTATTGGTATGTTTAAATGTGTTTGCATGGTGCAGCACAGTGCTCAGCACTGTTAACAGGTAGCTTAGTGGTATATGTAAAGGTATAGCAGATTTCTTAATATCCACATAGCTAAATGGTTAGAGTTGTGGCTGTATGTGTAGTAGGCACAGGGTTCAAATACATGGAAGTCAGAACTTGTTTGTAGTTTTGTTGCACACATTATGGACAGCATTTTAAAATATGGCTCCGCTGTGCTCTGTGCAACTGTACTCAAACCTGTTAAGCACCGCATAAACATGTTAATGGCTGCCAAAGTTTGCATGGTGCTCAGCTTCGCTAAAACCAAAATTGTGCATGTTTGCATGCCACTCAGTTTTGCTTAGCTGGTTGTGAGTTGCTAAGCAATGCATTCTTTTTTTTGAATATTGCTCAACGGCAGGAAAACAGCCTATATAAAACACACTAGGAGGGAATTCTGCAGAATCCATTGGAGTTCAGTCATCTGTCAATATGGCTGCTGGTGTTGCAGAAGGTGTACAATTTTGGGTGCAGTGGTGGGGCATTCAGAAGTCCAGGGTCATGATTGGCTCTTTGTTAAAAATCATGAAGATAGGCTGCTGCATGGTGGTTTTCAGGGCTCAGAGTATAAGGCAGAGGCATGGGACTGGCTGGCCAGAGAACTCACAAGTGTAACTGGTATCCTCTGCACAGGTGAGCAGTGTCGTCACCACCATGATAACCTGAAAAGATAAAAGGGGGAATCTTGGACACCTGGGTCCAAGAAGCAAGGGCAGGGAATGCCCCACAAGTATGTAAGTATTTTTCCTCTGTTTTACCAATATTTAATATGAATAATAGTGTACTTCTCTCCCAACAGCTGCAGCCGAGAGTGCTCGCATTGTCAAGTCTCATGCCGGGTGCCTGTCCATGTTGTGTTGTGTGAGTGGTGAGTATGGATGTATTATGCCAACTGTAGTACAATAAGCAAGAAAGAGTAAAGCATTAACTGCAATAAAGTATATACAATAAAATCTGCAGTGCAATAAAGTTGGAATTAGAGCTGTAGTGCAATAAATGTGTAATTAGAGCTGTAGTGCAATAAATGAATAATAACAACTGTAGTTCAATAAAACAAGAAACAATACCAATAACAGCAAGGAAAGGGTGTATATCAGAATTGTCTTGTCATAACCATTACAGTAGAGCTGTATGTCTCTTGAGTCTATAAGGTAAGGTTGCTCTAGTCAAGTATAACACTGTAATAGCTGTAGAATTCATATCTAATGGTTTAACTTATAGTACTGTTCAAGGCATTCTCTAGGTCAGTACTGGTCACATAATGCTGTCTTCCACAGACGTCAGGTAATAAAGGTATATGGGTGAGTTAGTCCACTCCACAGTCAAGTATTACATGTGTGGACTTTACAGATATTGCAAACCAATAACAGTAATATGTGTTCCCCTGTATTGTGGTAATATATGCAGCATGGTTGTATACCATACATGTGTGTTCTGTTGGCACTGCAGTCTAGTAAAACACTGTAACAGTAGTAGAATACTAGAGGAAAGTCCTGTAACTTGTATTGCAGAATTCACATTATGTTTCAAGGTGGTCTCCAGACAAGTATCAGTCACCCTGTAGTCAGCAGTGCCTCAGTAACTCAGTCAGTTAAATTCCTTGTACGCTATACATTTTGCCACACATACTTCTGGGTTCGAATCCAGTGCTATGTAGCACTACATTTTCAGTATCAGTCACGTAATGCTCACAATTTCTTTCTCTCCTGACCACAAAAAATGACGGGTGAGTTAGCCCATATTATGTACAGATATTATGTTTAGATCTCACTGAATGTTACACTCAATAGCAAAAATGCCTGCATCAGCATTGTTGATTCAGAAATAAAATTGTGTAATCCCAGTATGGCTACATCTCCTGCTTGTCCATACTATGCTGCTGCAGTCAATTATTAAATTATTTGAAGATGTTCCCTGCAGTCACAGCTAGTGGGTTCTCCTCTCATGCTTGCCAACTAAGCCATGATGGCTATCTAGTTTAATTACTGTACATAAACATGCCTCTCAAGTGTTATAATTTCTTGTAATGTAATTAGAACTGACTAATCCATCTGTCACATGTTTACCAGATGAATTACCTGGAATGCAATGCATTACCAAATCTGTTTACAGAACATGCTGGTAGTTATATAAGTTCACATTATGCAAAACTGTTCTGAGTAGTTCTGTACCTGCATTTGTTAGTGTTTGCCCTTTATTCTCCCATGCTATCAGCTTGAGAGGTATGCATGTGCTACAACAGCTATAGGAGAATTGTATTCACTGTAATCACAACTGTCAGTACACACCTGTAGAAGTATGTATGACTAGTGTTGTCAGGGATATCATCTGCAATGTCACTAAGGAATGTTTTCTTTCTCTCTCCCCACCACTTATCTTAATTTATTCATTATTATAATGTATTATTATGACTTAATATTAAAATATTTTGTTAAACTAACTATATTTTGGAAAATGTGGCTGATTATTGTTATGTTTTATTATGATTCCATATTAACATATTTTGCTAGACTGACTGTTTTGTTGGCCATATGGTTTACTTCACACTGGAATGCTGTTACCATACTGACTGTTATGTTGCATTATGTTGTGTTGAACATAATATACATTAATATATATCTGGAATAATGGATATGATGTTCCATTCTGTTAATAATAACAATGTTTGTCTGTTACTAAATGTAACATATTGCTTTACCTCATGCACCACAGCATGTCAAGGTAGCCCAGTTCCGGGTGATCCCCCTACCTTGCCTCAACCAGCCATGTCACTGGGTCCCAGCACGTCTGGAACCCAGACTGGTGGTGCTCCCTCTGCTGCTCCTGCACTACCTGCAGCATCAGGTAGTACCTCTCCAGGAGGGACAGGGCCCAGTCCACCTCTGAGAGAGGTGGCAGAGGGAGAGTGGACACCCATGATGAGCTACCAGTCCTGGTGTGCAGGATAGTCCACAGTGGCTATGACCAACATCTGTGCTGAATTGAGGGCATGCTGACTGACCTGGTGGGGCAGCTTCACCCTGGTGCCCAGCCTGCAGCACAGCCACCCTCAGGGCAGTGAAGGACCAGTTCCGATGGGTCCCATGAGTGGGGACATGAGTCACGCTGCTCCTGTGTGGAGGAACATGGGACTCAGATTCCCTAACACCCTCCCTGTCAAAGGTGTTCACCTCCTCATGTGTCACACACCACCCCTGTCTGCTGTCTTGTCTTTCTTGTCTGTTTGCAAATGCATCCATACCTACCCGACTTACCTCCCCCACATGTAACTATGTCCATTCTCCAACATTCCATTCTCACCTTAAAAATAAAAATGAGCACCTGTCCCAAAAAATAAATATTGGCCCATACATAGCTCTCTATTTCATACATGTGTCCACTGGACACACATAATTCGGTCCAATTGGCTTGACAATGCAGTTATGTTCTCCTCATCCCTCTCTCCAGGGTTTGAGAATCCAAATTCATGTAGAAATTTGTCAAAATGCACAGTTGTTAGTGGACAAGAAAAGGATAGCTATGGTTCCTTCTTATACCCTTACTGCACATCCCTCCCTGCCTTTCAGTATGTTTTTCCCACTGCTTGCCCCCATTTCCCCACTTTCCTTTCACTCCTTTTTCTTTTCTTTATATTTTTTAGAGCTGAGCTGCGCACATCATGCTGCTTCATTTAGCTCAGCTAAGTAGAGCTGTAATCAGTATATGTGTTTTAACATTGTAAGACACGTACAAAATAAACACCTCTGCCATGCTTCAAATCCAAGCCCATCACACCTACAGCATACTGCATTAACCTGCCATGTCACACAACTCATAATTAAAGCAGGTAGTTTAAAAAAAGCATAGTAATTGTCAATTAAAGTCATTAGGCATGTTTCAGTAGGGCTGCATGCAGCACCACACTGTGCAAACCGGAATAAACAGTAATTGAAACAATGGGAGTGTAGCTTGGATTCTGGTGCAATAGTACACCACTAGACAACCAAACACATGATAATGGATGTAAACATGGCCTGTGATAGAAGGCAAATGTGACCTTTTATCAGCAACATGTAGAAAGTCACCTGTTAAGGCATTCATGGCAAAATACATTTTCACTTGTGACTCTGGTGCAGAAATACATCCATATAAAGCCATGCACATACTGATGGATGTAGAAAATGTTTTCACAGCCTGTATGTGTGCACATATATCTTGCAAGTACACCTGCTGTAGCAGTGTCTCAGTAGCTCTGTCTGTTAAATGACTTACATACAGTGCATTTTGCCAGACACAGTCCTGGCTTCAAAGCCAGTGTTGTGCTGCATTTCAATTACGTTATTGTGAAGACAGCAATTAATGGATCACTGATACACTCTTTATGCACACAAAGCACTGAAAATTAAATAACCACTTTTCAGTGGATGAAGTCACAGGCCTGCAAGTAGGGACACACTTCACATATCCATATAGCAGTACTATATCTTGCCTAGTACTGTGTTATTGACACAGCTGCCTAACATCCATATCTTAAACCCATGCCTTAATTGGAGTGTAAAGGGTACCCTCACCCTGGCACTGCCTCTACAACAAGGCTAATACAGCTGACACAGATACACCTACAGATTGTTGTCCTCCAAAGTGTTCACACTCTCTACTTATGTCTACTACATGCAGCAGTGGCTGCAGCCTGTGGTACACACAGCTCTATGTAAAGGTTTCTGCTACAGACCTACCCTCTGTGATGATCTAGTCTCCTCACCCCAGTAGTGTCCTTCTCAAAAGCTATGAAAGTGGCTCAGGTCTACATGAAGGCCTTATTGCACAGTGGTTGCATGTCATTGGCTAATGATAGTGCAGTTAAGCTGTTTTCACTGAAATTAGCATTTCATACCCACAGATTGGTTTAGAGGTAATCACCTACTGATGGGGAGCATGTTTAAAAGGCAGGCAGCAGGCTATAGGGAACCATTCTGTATGAGACCTTACTCACACAGAGCACACCTTTGTGAAACTTTACCAGACACACCATTCAACAGAAGAGTACTGCACTCTAGCAGGTATGTAACTATTTTTTGTGTATAACAGGATTCAGATGGGAGGAAAGAGGCATGGGGAATAGGGATTAGAGCAGTAAGCTAGTCATAGACCTGTGGTAATGATATGAGTCAGTGATTCCCTACTGACTATCACATACAGGGGACGTACAATACATCATGGTGGCATTGTTTTTTGTCAATGTGGGCACATTGGTGTTGTCGGACTGTCCCTTTATAGGGGTTGTTATAGCATGCTACTATTTGTCTGGCAGTACTTCTATGACATATTATTGTTTGGTTGTCCTTAGGAGACACACCACAATGGACTGGAGTGTTGGTTGTATGAAGCTGTCATGGCACACAGGGAAATACCTGGGTAATGGTACTATCTCAGTTGTATTCACACACGTAGTATATTGTCAAACTGTGGGTTATGTCATGTGTGAGCATGCAGTGAATAGTGCCGACCATTTTGCCCTTGCTGTATGTGTACATAGTGGATGTCCATGTATCTGCTCCTGTAATGTGTTCCTCTTGTGTTTTCTTTCAGGAATAATGTTCCACAGATGACACCCACCCCTCTCAGATGCAGAAAATGACATAATCTTGCAAGGACTAAGGCAGCATCATGACATCCTGTTATCCAGGGGGAGACACAATAGGGAACATCAGGCTGCATGGCAAAATCATGGCATCCTGTTATCCAAGGGGATACACAATAGGGAACATCAGGCTGCATTGTGGTCAGACCTTGTCTGTGACAGCAATGCCATGGGCCAGCAGGGGAGGACATATGGGCAGGTTTGATACCAGGCAACTAATATGATTAATGCTGCATGTTGATGGCAGCAGATATAGCCATGGATCATGCTGTCACTGGTGGAGGGCTTGCAGTGGAACAACAAATCTCAGCCACTGCGGAATTCCTGACATACCTAGGCATACACAACAGCTCCCAGGCATCGATCACACCGTACATCATGGAGGTGGGTACCACAGGTTCCACAGTTGAGGAGTGTGCAGGTAAGATTACTGTGATCAGGATTGTAATACTGTAGCAGTCAGTGTGTCAGGCTGTATATACTTTTATGTGCGGGTCAGGTCTTTGTTCTTTGAAGGATGTGTAACCTCTGGTATGCACTCATAGGCAGATCAGGACCAATACAACAAGCAACACAGTATCTACTGTAAATGTGAGATATATGGATGTATTACTTTGTTGTGCTGTAACATGCAGTGGTACTGACATTACCCCACCCTCAACTTTTCACAGGTCCGTCAGGTATTGCCCAAGGCTGTGGTCCTGCCTCTGGTAAGTATGACACCTCTTTTCTTAAGGAGCAATTATAGTCTAGTATGATTAAGGTCCAGAATAATGCCCTATGTACATGCAATGATGTGTGTAGACAGCATAGGATGTTTTTAAATGCCAGTCTGGAAGAGGTACCTAAGGTTTTGAGAAAGGGTGGTCACAGGAGTGTAGTTCAACAAACAGATACACATTGGTATTTACAGGTAAGAGCAGATAATGCTCCTAGTTTAAATGAGGCAAGGAGTCTAAAATGCCTTTTAAAGTACAACAGGTTGGAGGCAAATACATTAGGTAGTGAAATGTGTATTTCCATATAATTGTGAAGAGAGTTGTACAGAGTTTTTTGTGGTTTTTTTTTCAGTTATAGTGTCATACTGAGTAAGTAAAAGGTAAATATTACAGGTCATGTTTGACATGATTTACTTCAACCGATGGCTATAAAGGTCCTGAGTTGAATCTGAATTGTGCTCCAAGGTAGTGCTTTGTAGA
Organism: Protopterus annectens; assembly: GCF_019279795.1. NCBI lineage: Eukaryota > Metazoa > Chordata > Ceratodontiformes > Protopteridae > Protopterus > Protopterus annectens. Next base: position 467,610,059 of record NC_056736.1, on the reverse strand, counting down.
CAAAGGCGGAAAAAAAATTGTTTGACTATTAATCCAGTTGTGGGTCTTTGTTGTTATGAGTCTTGGATGCTTTTCTTATACAATAGTGCACGTATTAATGCACTGCTTTTTTTCATTCTTATTGCAAGTGACCATGAGGGTTGGAGTCTTTCCCCTACACAACCTGATGTCAGTGTCTCGTCGGACATTGATGATGATGGTAGCCACAGTGAGGCACAGGTGGGGGCATTGGGGGGCTGAATCTCTCCCAGAGATAGACATTACTCTTCTGCCCCCATTGTCACCACAGTCTGAATGCCCACACTTACCCCATCTCCAGATGCCACAGATATTGGATAGTCAGAGGGTGGAGACATTGAACAGGTAAGTGTGGCAACTATGGCTCCAGTGAGTGTAGACACTGGCCATAGCCAGACAGCAGGTGAGGTCCCACACTGGTGGACTGACAGGGATGCTTGTAGGAGGCCTGCTGTCTGTCCACCATCTGTTGCAGGTGTCACATCATATGTCACCTGGTACAAGGTTTGGGCCATCATGGAAGCACAGGCATGTTCTGAATGGAAAACTAGGTGTATGCTTAGGGTTATGGATGTCACACAGTCTGACATCTGTGACAGCCTCCACCGCATTTGGGGACACCCTGGATTGGTTCACTGATGCAGTGGACAGACGGCGGGCTGAGACGGTGTCTGTGCTGGAATGTGTGGTTAGAGTTGATCATCTGACCCATGGACATAGGTCAGCAACACCATGGAGTCCATGTGGCCATGTACACTCAAGGTCCCGTAGTGACAGTACGTCCTGCGCTACATGGGGAGTGTGCTGTCCACACCAAGAAGTGGCAGCCCATGGGCTCATGGTCCTGGGTGGTCCCATGGTGTACATAGTCGCAGCAGACAGCAGTCACTGTCAGGTACTAGCACCACTTCTGACCTTGGGCATGGAGGTGCCAGAGCAATGCCTGGCAGAGCCAGTTCCCATGTTGGGGATTGGAGATGATGAACTGTCATCTCTACCATGTGCAGTACAAAGCTGTCCAACATACACACATGTAGGGGTAGCACTGAGCTTGACTGTGTACATGGAGACACTCACACACCACTGTCAAATGCAGGTCAGCTACATACACACACACAGCAATTCTCTGTGGTCCATCTTACATGCTCCTCCCCGACACACACACACATGCTGTCTACCATTTGGGCCAGCCTAGGCCTCCTGCATCCCCACACAAAACCATGTGCAAGTGATGATACCTGTGCCACATCGCTATCATGCCTGACATCAATGCAGGGAAATTAAGCTATGGGTCTGATACACAAGGTGTCTCTATTACTTAGCATATACTTGTGTAATGCAGTGTTGGTTCACTATGCCACTTGTAGTGGTTAAAGAGGGATACTGTATGCTGGCATTTGCATGTGTATGCTGCATACATTTGTGTACCTTATGTTGTCCTTATTTTGTATGTTGTTGAATTGGCTATATAGTTACACAATGACAGGTGTGTCACAGGCCTGTTTATGTTTCTGTTATAGGAGTCTGTTTGGATAACCTATGGATGCAAAACAGAAATAAAGTAGCACAAGATGGCATGCCAGCACAGCAGACATACGTTGTCAACAAGGTGCAGCAATATAACTGCATGGTCCATTGGTTCATATGTGTAGAACAGGCTAAGGACAATGTTGGCATTCAGCATACTTATGCATCCCTAATCTGTGAGATGGTCTGCTGCTCTTTATAAGTGCCACCCGGGTTTTGATGGAGATGACACATCTACATATATCCTGGGTCCAGTATCAACAGTTGCCCAGCAACAGTTATGCTTGTTGTGTTCTGCTTCCCAGTGTGTAACCTGCACATGATGTGTGTCACGGCAGATGTGTGCATGCCTGTTTCATATAAGGTGTACTGCCTGTGTTACATACCTGTCTCACCAGCATGTACTATGCATACCACACTGATGTTGTTAGTGTGTAGCACAGTTGATACATGTGTTAGTCCTGTCATGGGTACACAGGAGGTACACAGTGGGAACTGACACCTCCCTGGAATGAGTCATACACATCCCCTACAAAGCATTTTGAAGACAGACTACACATGTACGGTCCTGACATGGACTCCATAGGACATGCTCTCTACAATGTGGATTGGTGTACCTTGGAACCTGTGTGGCTGCTACAGTTGTACGATATGCCTGTGTAGTGACATGACAAGGGAGCCACTGCACAAAATGATAGCTGTGATGACTGCTACATTCAGTATACCAGTGCCAGTCTGGGAAGTATGCCCCAAGCCTGTCAGAATTGGTTGTACAACAGTGAATGCATCCATATCTTTCCTACCAGTGAGAGTCGAAAGCTACCGTACTCTCTGTGTTCAATACATATGTCCCATGGTTCCACAACATGTTGTAAAATGCTCTAACAAGCTCACACAAACACGTGGCTACATTAAGGCTAGTACCTCTTCTAGTCAGTGAGTACAGGACATGCCAAGGTACACGCGTAGTGCAGGTTAGCTGTATGTAGGTGTGCACACTTGCCTATGTAATAGTACATACTACAGACTGCAGTGTGCGGTGCATGCAACACACTTCATGTCTCCTAGTGCTATCATTTTAGGACATATTATGCCTGATGACATACACTGGCCTTGTTGTGGTCAGTTCTTTGTGGGGTCACATCCCCCACTACAAATAAAACACTGCAAAACCCTACATATTTTAAGAAAGCAACATAGGGAGAAAACAGCCCAAGGGAAATGTGTATGAGAATAGCCCTCAAAACAATGAAAATATTCAGAACAACAGTTCTGACAGTGAAAGGGGATTTGATGACACCAAGTGGAATAATGATTATTCTTTTCTGGATGGTAAACAACTAAGGAGGTTGAGAGACTGAGAAATCAAGGGAAACAGACCCCCTGGGGCAGGCAGAACTACAATGTTCAAAGCAACAGGAACAACAATTATTCCAACAGGGGACAATAAGAGGGTTGGAAGAGAGACTTTCATTGACTGAGTTATTTAACACAACTGCTATGTCTGTCCAAGATTTACTGAATGTAGTTGAAAATGATTGTTCTGATGTTGCAATTAAATGTAATATTTTGGAAAGTGATGGTTTTTATTTATATTTTCAACTATAGTGATATCATTGTTAGTGAAGGACATTACAGCTTGCTTAAAAAGGGATATTTTTTGTATCTAATTATAAGACTGACATTGCAATTGTTTGATTAATTTAAAATTGTATACTAGAAAATTGAATCTCAGTTTATATTTCAAAACCAGTATTGTAAGCTTGGATACGAACTTAGTAGCCAAACATAAGAGCATATTCATCCCCCCAGTCACCCACTTATAGTGTCCTTTGAGAAATTATGTGAACAACAATTTAGAAAAATAGTCAAAGAGACCAAAAATAACACCAATAATCTTATGAGAGATGAAGCCACTATTTTGAATGAATTGGCAGGAAACAAGATGTATCGTGTAATGAAATCAGACAAGGGAGGGGGGGGGGGTAGTCATCATGTCTCATGTAGATTGCAGCTCCAAAATGCCTGAAATACTGAATGACACCACAACTTATAGTAGGACTTCAAGAAATGCTGTTAATAGAGCTTATGCCAGGATTGATGCTTTTTATTTGATGCTCAATTTCAAAATGAAGTAGAAATTGTGGACATAAAATATTTAACAGCTGAGAAACCAAGAACACCAGTAAACCAAAGATTCATAAAAATGTATATAACCCCCTTTAGACTGATAGTAGCAGCCTGAGGCTCTAAAACTGAACCAGTAGCAGCATATATAGACAAATGGGCAAGTTTAGTGGTAAGTGAGGCACAACATATACTCAAAGACTCATGACACTGTTTGGAATTATAAAGACAAATAAAAACAGAGAGCTTGGATTTTTGTTTCCTAACTGTGGATGTGTTTAACTTGTTCTCAGTAATACCCCATAATGAAGGGTTAGATTTCTTTAGGGAGAGTTTGATGGGTAGCAAGTCAATAGATCAATCCAAAGTCAATTTATTAGTTGGACTCATGGAAGTGGTCTTGACTAACAACTTTATGATTTTTGAAGGTAAATTCTATCATCAGTAAGCTTGAGTGGCTATGGGGGCCAAATGTGCCCCTAGCTTTGCAAAGCTGGTTCTTTTAGAATGGGAGAGAAGACATGTTTTTTTCCTCTGCCTTTATGGCCAATGTATTGTATGTGAGATTTCTGGCTGATATACTAATTTTATGGTGAGGAGAGGAACATGTGATGAACGACTTTGTAAAATACATCAATGGCACAACCACTTTCTTTGAGTTCACATATAAATGACATTGTGATAAGATAGAATTTTTAGATATTGAGTTGACTAAGGACATTGCTGGGGGCACCTTGGCCAGTAGTAGCCACAAAAAGGAAACATTCTAATATGTTATTGCACTATAACAGTTGCCATCTCTTCCATCAGAGATGGGTATAATAAAAGGCCAAATGGTTAGAATATCTAGGCTCATTAGTAGCAACTAAATATTCAAAAAAGAGATCTATATATTAATTGGAATGTTCCAAACCAAAGGCTACCCCTTAAGTCTTTTGCTGAAAGTGAAGAGAGAAGTTATGTTTAAAAGAAATACTACATTTAAGCCTATTTTAAAAGCAGGCCTAAACACTAATAGAACCAACATGGTCAAGCTAGTCATCAATGTTCTGGTATCACAATACAACACAGAAACATCAAACTTAGTATCAAGTGTTAATAATATATGGGAAACTCATTTTGACAATGAAATGAAGGAAAAGTTGGGGCATAAACCTAAGGTTGTGTACAGAAGAGAGTGTAACATAAAGAATATTCTTGAAAGTGTCAGCAGAAAACAAGACAAGCACAGGTCCTTGATGTACAGATGTGGTGCTTGGAAGACCTGTAAAATATAAATGATGATACGAATGTCTTTATAGGAAGTTTTGAATGTACTATAGGATGACCGGGTATGTGCAACTGCAATACCACTACTATGGTGGTTTATTTGGCTACATGCTTATCACGCCCTGGTTTCTACGTAGGTAAGACCAAAAGAAGGCTACGGGATTGCATTACTGAGCACCTTAAAGACATTAAAAATGAAAAAATGAACAATGCTTTATACGTTCACACTCTAGAATTTCCCAACTACTACGACTCTAGGCGTGGGGATGATGAATTAGAATTAGAAGCCAGAGAAACTAAATGGCAACTGAGACTAAATGCTTGTTGCAAGTCAGGTTTAAATGATTATTGTTCAATAGTGCCCTTTTTGAAGCAAAAGGCAGCAGAAGTTTAATTTCAAGTGTATTGTGAAAACACTTATCTGACTGCAACTAACAGACCAATTATGTTCTGCACTTTTAAGTCTATTTTTTAACGTTTTAGACTTTTATGTTCATTATTAGTATTAACACTAATATTTATCTTGAATGTATTGACTATTGTGGTTTACAGCATGTTATTTTGTATATTACATATTCAGAGGAAGTATGCCTTTAGGTTTAGTCAGAGTGATTTCATTGATGCAAGTAAAATCATGAATAATTGCTCAAGTAATTAGAGTATATAAAGGAAGTTACATCATAAATGAATGACTCTGATGAAGCCAATTCATGTTTTTTGGTGAAAGCACTTAGTTGGTTTTTCTTTAACAGTATTTAATGTTAAATAAACTTGTGTTTCATGCAAACACTGCCTTGGTAGCTCACTTTTGTTTATTTTTGTTATTGTTTACAAGTTTCTGAGCCATTTGGCTTGTTTTTTGGTGCATCTACATATATTCATATATGTGTGTCACAGCAGATGTGTGCATGCCTGCTTCATATAGGGTGTACTGCTTGTGTTACATTTCTGTCTCACCAGCATGTACTATGCATACCACACTGATGTTGGTGTGTAGCACAGTTGACACATGTGTTAGCCCTGTCATGGATATACAGGAGGTACACAGTGGAAACTGACACCTCCCTGCAATGAGCCATACACATCCCCTCCAAAGCATTTCAGAGACAGACTACACATGTACAGTCCTGACATGGACTCTATAGGACATGCTCTCTACAATGTGGATTGGTGTACCTTGGAACCTGTGTGGCTGCTACAGTTGTACAATATGCCTATGTAGTGGCATGGCAAGGGTGCCACTGCACACAATGACAGCTGTGATGACTGTCACATTCAGTAAACCAGTGCCAGTCTGGGAAGAATGGCCCAAACCTGTCAGAATTGGTTTTAAAACAGTGAATGCATCCATATCTTTCCGACCAGTGAGAGTCGAAGGCTACAGTATTCTCTGTGTTCAATCCATACGTCCCATGGTTCCATAACATGTAAAATGCTCTAACAGGCTCACACAAACACATGGCTACATTGAGGCTAGCACCACTTCTAGTCAGTGTGTACAGGACATGCCAAGGCATGCGCGTAGTGCAGGTTGGCTGTATGTGTAATGGTACATACTACAGGTTGCAGTATGTGGTGCATGCAACACACCTCATGTCTCCTAGTACTATCACTTTAGCACATATTATTCCTGGTGACATATCCTGGCCTTGTTGTGGTCAGCCCTTTGTGGGGCCACATCCCCCACTACAAATAAAACACTGCAAAACCCTACGTATGTCTAGGCTACCAAGGTTATGACATATGGATAAGTGCACACTCATCAAGTGGGCTGGAGTGAGATTAGAACTCCTACCTATTTGGTCTTATACACAATAGATCACAGTACTTATCACACGCACCTCTTGTTAAAACTGTCACATGTATGATTGCAGGCACAGGACTTGTGCATTACACAAACTACGCCTGTATTGACCAGCATCTGTGACCTGCAGTGTGATATTGCTTCATACTGTTATCTGCATCTAGTATCCTAGAAGTGGGATAACTGTAATTATCCTAGCTATGTGTGTACAGTTACCAGTATGGCCATATGTGGCTGCTTGCAGTTACATAGGCATACCTGTGGGCATGGACAAGTTGCCCTGTCCATACATGCATTGAAAACATTATATATTACAGCACCTGCTTACCTATGTCTGTCTATGTGGTGACATCCAGCAGGCACAGGGGTCTGTGCGTAAGTGGAATTTGTACTGTTGCACCCTTAGCTTGGATCCTTTGAGCAGTGGTATGGCTGTGTGATAGTGGAGATTTACTCACCATTATTAGGGTATGGTGGACAATACAGACATCCACACACATATTTCTGTATATAACAGGCACACACACATACACACACACACACACACACACACACACATATATATATATATATATATATATATATATATATATATAAAACTGTAGCTGTGTGTGTGTATGATGTGTTGTGTAGAATATGGGGGTGTGTATGTATCATTTTAATATATATATAGCTATATATATCAGTACATATTTATTTGGCACTACATAGTGATAGCTATACTATGCATGTAAGAGCAAGATAGTGACAGACGGATATGTATACATCTATCTGTCTGTATAGATATTTATACATAACAGGTCATTTTGATGAAAGGCCAGCATGATTTTGTTCATTTTAACTAAGTGTATGGGCATGCCCAGCGTAAACATAGTGCTTTAAATGGTAGAGAAGTTGAAACTATATATGATCTATTAGAGATGGTTTTATCTAAAAATATTTTCTTTTTTGATAATGAATTATACCATCAAGTGTCTGGTGTAGTAATGGGGACTGCGGTGGCAAATACATATGCCGATATTGCACTAAGTCAAAGGGAAGAACAATTTATCTTTGATGGAACTTCTGTGTTTAAATTAAGTTTTTCTCTGGCTTTTACTGACCATCAGTAACCTCTGCTTGTTTTTGGTTGGTTGGTTGTTTATTTGGCTTTGGTGCACATATTTTCTTGGCTATTGTGGCTCTGCATGATTTCTGATGGCCAAAGTGGAGAACAATCCTTTATTGAACTTGACAGTGCATTCTTCACCATCTATGGGTGAGAACAGCTTGCTACGGCTTTTAGTAGCTTCTATGTCTGAAATCCAAAAATCACTTAAAGTGTTGCTGTCCAAGCAAAATAGGGCTGGGGAGAGAACTCACAGCTCTGAGGATGAACAGGTGACTGTAATAGATATAAACACCAGGGAATCATTGAATAGGTGTGAAACCAACAGAAAGACTGAAATGGGGACAATGCAATATGATAGCATTCATTCAGTTTTGGACAGCCGATACGATCTGTTTGTACAAGCAGACTATAAAACTACTAGGGTAAAAACTGAAGACTATCATAATAAATGTGAGAAATTGGAAAGAATGTTGAAAAAATACAGGTTCCTTGATCTTGAAAATAAATATTTTGAAAGATGCATTGAATTGGAATTGGTACCAAAGGGCTTGAGATTTTTTTAAATGCCCTAATGGTATAACTTCCGCGGAACCTTTCTTTAATGAACTGAGCATGTTTTTTAACAATGCGGGTTTACAGTTAATGAAATTATTGATAGAAAATAATTCCAAAAAAAAATGATGCTCTTAAAGATAAAATCTTGAGGGGCGATGAAGAAGTAAATTCATTGGCTAAGGAGTTCAATGATGGGACTTATAATCAAGTCTTAAAAGATGTTGAGCAGCATGAAAATAAGGTGGTAACTCGTAAGCACAATAAATTATTGAGAGACATTACTGCCTATGAAAAAATCATTGCTTATGAATCTTTTGATCCTTTACATCAAAGGAACAATAAGAATAAAAATATATATTAATTCATTGGGTGTAAGTAAACCTTTTAATAAAACACAGTTTACTTTAAATAAGCCTGGTACCCATATTTCGCACCAGAAGATGAACAGCCAATCAAAATCTTTGGCTGTGTGACAAGGTTTTTTACTTCTGGATGAAATGACCCGACCTCTTCAGTAAATGACTGTGAAGTAGTAGAGAAAGAAACAAGGTTCTGGCAACAATGATTTTTCTGCCAAAATAGCAGATTTAGTCACCAATGGAGTTAGACCAAAGTTTTTTTTACCAAAGAGGGAGAGCAGGATCACCAGAGGGAGACTGGCGAGAATGAGGGACATGACAGCTTCCGAGTCTTCCACAGACGAGTTGTAAGAAACCAGACTGAAAACTTTGATATGATTAATTTATCGGACAGTGTATTAATGGATGCCCAGATACAGGTAGTGAAATATGGGTTTAACTTTGTTCCCACAAAAAGGGCTAACTATGATAAAACAGTAGTAGACTTTAAACAATTTACATGTAAATTAAATTTGCAATATTTGTACAAGAATGTTAAGCAAGTTTCTATTAATTTTGTTAAAGCTTCTTGTTTTGCTCCAAGCTTATGTCATACTATTAGTCTGTTTGAACCAATATGTTTACAAGATATTAAGAAGTGTTTTAACAACAAATGTAGAAAGCGGGTTGATAATTTATTGGCCATTGAACGCAAAACCTTAAAAGAGCTAAGGGAATTTAACAATTTGAGGTATATGAAAAGTGACAAAGGTGGGAATATAGTTATTATAAATGTTGATCAATATAAGGATAATATGTTACATCTTTTGAACAATGATAAAGAATATGTTCAAGTTAATACTCAGGACATACAGTGAAGTTATAAATGTATACATTCATTTCTATATGACGCCCTGATGAATCAGGAAATTGATTTGGAAATGTACAATTTTTGTTTAGTTGAAAAACCAAGAGTAGGTGTTGTAAATGTGAACCCTCCATTTAGACCTATAGTGTCTTCTTCTCAATCTGTGACCAAGGGTATTTCCTTGGTTGTAGATGCATTTTTGAATCCAGTAGTACAGAAATTAAATTCCTATCTTAAAGATTCTTGGGATTTTTTGGAGAAAATAAGTTTTTTTTCACAGGGTTTTGGATTTGATATTAATCGACATTTATTGTTAACTGTAGATGTATCTTTATTTACTAGCATTCCACATTTAGAGGGAATGGAAGCAGTGAGTGTTTCTGTGAAAGAACAGTTCTTTAGGACATAATAATATTAACTTGTTATGTAATTTGAATGAGTTGGTTTTAAACAACAACTTTTTTCTGTTCAATTATGTGTATTATAAACAGACAAAAGGGGTAGTGATGGGGTCACCAGCAGCCCCAGCATATGCCAACATAGTAATGGCTTTTTGGGAGACCACTGTTTTAGTACAATTGTATATAAAATATAAAATACACTATTATTCTAAATTTGTGGATGACTTGTATTTTTATTTTAGAGGCAAGTCACGTTGAGGTAGACAACTTTATTGCTGACATTAATTGTATGTCCAAGTATTTGAGGTTTGTCAAGAGCAGATGTGATTTGAGTATTAATTTTTTGGATGTTTATTTGAAATGGGATAAAAACAACAAGTGGTTTGATAGTAGAATTTATAGGAAACATTTACTAACAGGTATTTATATTATCAAAGCAATCATCCGTTTTTTTATTTAGAAAAATATCCCTAAAGGGCAATATATATGTGCAAGTCAGATGACAACGAATGAAAGAGATCTTTTGGATGAATTTGAAATTATAACTGATATGTTTGTGGTAAGGGGTTATGATGTTGATTGTTTAAATTTGACAAAGCAGGAAATTTTAAATAAAAGGAGTTGTATTTATCCCCCATACTTAGGAATTCCTTAGTGAAGAATAAAGTAGATTTATATAGGGGGATGAGAAAACTAGGTCAGTATTTAGTATGGCTATGTCTGTAGACTGTCCCCTTATTAAGAATATTGTTAAAAATAATTGGAAAATTTTAGAAGGTAACAATGACCTTTTAGAGGTAGCAGGGACTAAGACTAACTTTGTGTATCATAACAATTACAATATTAAAAAATTGTTAGAGAGAGATGGTACTAGGAATTCCTATACCCTTCAATACTTTAATAAAAAGGGAATGCATAAATGTGGGCATTGTAATTTGTGTAGATATGTTTTGGAGAGACCCTACATAATGCTGGCCCACACACACAACACACCTTTAAGGTTCCATTGTATTGCACCTGTAAAACCAGAGGGTTTTTTTACATTAGTTTGTGTAGTGGGTGTGATGCATTTTATGTAGGGATGACCTCACGCAGTTTGATGGAACGTATGAGGGAACACATCTACTATATTAAAGTTAAGGATAAAAAAGTATCCTTAATAGACATTCCCCGGGATTCATGAAGCTCGGCGCAAGGCCGGTGTAAGGCTTGCGCCGGCGGAGCAGTGAATAGTCGGCGTAGCAGCATCATATGCATAGTAATGAGTGCGCGCCGCAACCACAGACACGTGCGTAGGGCACGTGAGCGAGCCCAAGTAGGATGCGTCCGGAGGCATGGTCAAGCCGACAGGCGATGAGCAACCTAAAGTGCTGACTTCCACAGTCCGCCTGTAATAGTAACCACACCAGCCAGGGCCCACGGAGAATGAAACGTATGCAGACTATGCAACATAGTACCTGTTCCAACAAAACGGAGAACCAAACATTAACCCACGAAGTCCTAAGTGTACCCGTCCAAGGAACAAAGGATACGCGTAATACCGTGTCCGTCCCGCAATGCACTGTCAGTGGGCATACCCAGTGAAGGTGTACAGCAGCATGTCAGCGCGCCACACCGACATAGAAGTAGCAACATGGGCATGGTCACCAGCAGTAGTGAGAGTACACAGCCGGGTAACCGTGTCGATATAACAACAAGAAGGAAACAAGATACCCTAAACACAGGCAAACATGTGCATAGCAGCATGTACCACACCCAGCAACGTGCTCGTTGCATACACATAGGACGGCGTATGTCTAAGCGTAATATCCAGAAGCTGAACTCATGCATGCAAATGTAATACACAACAGCCCCGTCATAGCATGTAACCCGCACCCACGTACGCACTGCACCCAACCCAGCTAGCAGCCTTGCGCAGCTACACACCTGCACACGATGGGCATACCTGAAAAGTGGTAAGAAGTATTGTCCTAGGCAGTGCCATGCGGGCAAATATGTACCCCACATGTTAACAACCCGCCTCAGGTACAGATATCCAAATGGCTGCATGTGAATGTGTCGGCAGAATGTGTACATCCCGCATGTGGTATGGACCTGTCGAAACCCCATAGGCGTGCACATGCCGCGGTGCCCATAACTGCACACATCTGGACAAGGCGGTATGTTCAGCCACCGTACCGATGATTAGCTATGCAGACATGTCAAACACAACACATATAGTGGAACATTTGCCTACCAAACAGGATGCCCTAACATGGTGCCACAGGCACAGAAGGGGAAGGTGGGACATCACATGTTGAGAGTAGCGTTGCCGGATGGCCAAACACCCACGGCCAACGCAAAGGACGGAATAACATGCATATGCCTGGATGGATGGGTATGTCATAGCATGGGAATAGGCCAAGCCATCCACCATAATAGCCATGTGTACCACATACAAACAGCCAGTAACACGCAGTAGTAATGCATGAAGGCATACACGACTGTGGGAATAGCACAGGACATATGGCACGTGCCAAGTGTAGATGCATGACACAAAAGTCCAGGATGGGGCCCCCTGCAAAGAGGAACATGTGCCAACCCCACCTCCCACAGATGTACCGGCAGTGAAAATACATGCCAAACACACACCAACACCACCGTCCATCCCACGACAGCAACGGAGGCTGGTCAAAGACCACCATGACATGCACACAAACAGGGACACATGTAACCGTTGCCTTAACACCCCCCCTTAGGCCAAAGAATAATAGAATGGACATATGCATGTAATGCTGTGAAGGATTTGTGGTAGTCCTCAGTATCACAGAGGTAGGTACACAGATACACTGTAATCAACCGTGACGTATGTGCACTGTAGACAGCATACCTGCAGGTAATACACAGTTCAATCACGTACACAGAAATATACACATGAGAAAGAGGATAGGGGATAGACAAGTGTGAATGGGACAAACTATGAACATAGGTTCATAGGTCCATAGGTACAGAGTAGGCTATCTACCCAAGGGCAGCCATAACCCTAGGCCATAGCTAGGTTTCCTTTGCCAACCCTCCGGGTCTGGAGATAAATGCCTATTATATTGCTGCACCTCTGTCAAGCAGTGACAATGATGTAATCCCTGGGGTATATCTGCAATCCCCATCCAACGGACAAGATCCCCGAACAAGGCTAGCAAGGTTCTCTGCCTCACATGTACTGTGATGTAGATCCACAGCATAGTGAGTGTCTGGGATGGTGTCACTCCAACACATTCTATTAATGACCGTGGTCAAGGTTCACGCCACCTGCCCTTGTGGTTCCGAGGGATGTAGATCCAGTAGGTGAAGCATAGTCATCAAATATGGGCGACATGGCCTCAGAGTGTCAGGTACAGGTCAACACTGAACAAGAGGTATGTGACTGAATGTAGCAGGAGTCCTTACAGTGGGGCAGCAAAACACAAATCCCTGACACCCTGCATCTGTCTGACGACAACCTATGGGGCCTTCCCAGCCGCCAGGTGTCGGGTCAGATACCTCCGAATGGGCAATGTACTCAATCATAAGTGTAACGAGTAATGAGCAAGGAGAGATGACCTACCCTGATCTAGATGTGAATCCTGCACCATCAGGTGGGCAATGTAGAAGTTCTACCAACCACGATAGCAACGTGTGTCGAACAATCGGTGACTGACAACCTGGGTCCCCAGATCCCGGTAATTCCTGCTCAGTGTGTGGACTGCCACCCATATGCCGGACAGGGTGACCTCGTTCTTCCCGATGGGTATGACTATGCATCACCTGGCATTTAGCTGTAGGCCATGTCCCTGACAGTAGATATCCATATCTGGGAGGCCCTTTGAAGGATATCTGTGTCAGATGTCCGTCCCACTATGGCACCCGGTTCGCAGTCATCTACAAACAATGTCAGCCATA
>NC_056736.1:467541945-467595623 GCF_019279795.1 Protopterus annectens | reverse complement strand
CTACTTATTAGTTTCTGACTTCCTAGCCTTCACAATGTACATCCCACTGGCTGGCCTGCTGTAGTCTGTGTAGGCCTGGGGTAGGGGTTACCCATAGGGCTCATTCAGAGGCCATAGTACAGCATTTGTTTGTGTTTGTCTACACCTATCCTGCTGGCTGTGACTGTTGTTGGGTATGTGCCCCCCCAACTGACATGTGTGAGTCACTTACCTTGTGGGTGTCCCAGTATTGAGAGTGGTGCTGCAGGGCTGCCTATGTCGGATGCACATAGTACTCTCCCTATACATGGTTGAGCACAGGTAGTGTCATATTTGGCATCCATTTTGCTGTATGTGCAAGTTGGGGAGAGGTGTCATTCCCTGGGTCCCTACTGTGTCAGTGCATGTGCTATGCATTTCCTCTTTGCCAAGGCCAGGGCATTCTGGGCATGCCTCCTTCTGCCTACTGGGGCAGTCTCAGGTTGTCCTCCTCTGAGTCACTCTGCGCCTGTGCAGGCCTTAGCACTGGTGGGAGGCTGTGTGGCCCTGCCCCATGCTGTTCCTGCTGCCGCTATTTCTGCAATATCATATTGTGTAGCATTGCACATGCAAGGACAATTTGGGTACATGTAGTTGGTGAGTACTGCAAGGCTCCACCGGATGTGTCCAGGCATCGGAACCGTGACTTGAGCATCCCAAACACACTCTCTAGTATGATTCGTGTTTGTGCGTGTGCCTCATTATGGAGTTCTTGCTCGGGTGTGTGTGCATTTCTGATGGGTGTCATCAGCCATGGCTCCAGTGCATATCCAGCATCCCCACTAGGTGACCGTGTGGGATGTCCCCATTGGCAAATGTCTGGTACAGCTGCATCAGATGCCAGATGTGGGAATTGTGGTAGCTTCCAGGGCAGCTAGCACATACATTCATTATTATGCCCTGGGCATCGCACACGACCTGGCAGTTGATGGAGGGGAGGCCCTTGCAGTTCATGTAGACCCTACCCCACTCACATGGTGGTGCTTTAATGCATATGTGCATGCAGTCTATTGCACACACTACCTCAGGGTATTCTGCTGTTTGGTGGAAAAGATGCATATTACTGGCCAACGCCTCACAGGTGATGGGAAATATACATGCTCACTGACATGTGCTGACATGGCATCCAGGAACTGGTGGAGTACCCTGGATGCTGATGCCAGTGAAATCCCCATCATATCCCCAGATGGCCTTTGTAAGGTACCTGTAGCTATTATTCTTAGGCCTATACATACCTTGGTATCCACTGGGATGGGCTCCCCTCTGTTAGTTCTGTGTGTCAGGCGTGGCCGGCACAGCTCAACAATTAGCTGTAGGAGGTCCCTGCCCACCCTATAGCGCTCAACTATCTCCAGCTCATGTAGCCCTTGGTAGGTTACCCTGGGTCTGTACACTCTTCTCCATCTCCTCACTGTGAGTTGCTCAGCAGCATTCACATCCTCAACACCCTCAGCATCTTGCACATGCTGGTTTATGATAGCAAAAGCAGCCCCTAACATTTTTTTTGTCTTGCTTTCATTTTGTAAAACTTCCCCATCTGTATACACCAGTGGTACAGTGTTTCTGGGGAAAACAAGAGGGAAAGGTGTTTGCATAGTTTATAGTGGTGTGTTGGGCTGGGCTGGGCTGGTCTGTTGCCTGTGTAATTGGCTGTTTCTGATACATTTCACCTGTCAGCTAAGCTAGTTCTCTTTGATTACCTTCCTACTGCTGTTTTCCCTTTCCATTGCCTCCCTGTTTAAGCCCGTGTATGCATGCCGCAAATGGAGTGCACAAATGTGCACAGAGCTGCTTTTTCCTGGTTTAACTTCCTTTTTCTTCCTGTAAAACCTGGTATGTGGCATGCACACCCGCTTACACTTTGTAAAGAGTGCTAGACAGGTTTAGACACACCCCTAGCTTAGCTGTGCTAAGCTAGGAGCAATCCCGAGCCACAGGTCTCCAATCCGCTTACATTATGCCTGACACACACCCCCATGATGTCACCTATATCCTAGTCTTGCACCCAGCTATTTATACTCTTACACTCTTGGGACCTGCCTCACACCCTGGGAAAATCTCGGATTCACTAACCTTTCCCTCACTTGCATAGGATTGCCTGCTAATGCATAGCTACATGTCCCACACTGAGCCTCCCCACTTAGCAACCACTACTCACTGGCCAGGTTGCCTTCTGCCTGCCATTGACTTGCATGGCAGAATACTGATTTTAGTTAGAATGCTCATTTTCAGTTTATTTTCTTATTTCCCCCTGATCCCGTCTTCGCGCCGCTGCCCTATGCTTAAACAGCCGAGATCGACGAAAAAAAAATTAAAAGTTGATTTTTCTATTTTTTTTAACAGTTTGAAATGCCAATAGCCTTATACTTGGCCTTTGGCATGCTTCCTTAATGATATGCAGGCTTTATTTGGAGCTGTCATAGCTCCGTTTTGGAATTTGCAGAAATGTACTCTGTTACTAACCGAGTACATTTCTGCAGATTGCACTAGTCTTGCATGGACTATTGCAAGCTTCCTGTATTGCAAAATCACCTAATTTGCATGGATTTCTCCTGCAAATGAGGTGATTTGCATACTAGGGCTTAGTCTGTGCATGATTAGTGCTGGAGCTATCGTGCACGCCCTTGCCGGTTGTTCCTGGATTGCACGGCAGACATATTGCCTGAGTGTGCTCCTGCACTCATCTTGCACTCCGTGCAAGCTTTTGAGAATCCGGGGGAGTCTTTTGAAGCTGCCATTGACCTGTAACTGCTGCTGTTGTGAAATTGTTTTGAAATCCTTCATTAAGGTTTGCAGTTTTGCATTATTTCTCTCCTTTAACTGTTATTTACTCCAAATTGTTTTAACTTAAGATTGTTTTTGCCTTATTTTGTTCTTGCAGTTTTAAAAATAATTGTATATGTCAAGTTAGCAGATATTAGTTTTCCATTATCTGCTCTGCCTGAAAACAGATCAATTCTGGGTAATCTGTGGGAGGAGGTACGAAATAACGTTTTTTAAGGAAAGCATAACAGGAAAAAGGTTTTAGTCTTTTGGAATTGCCATTTATCTGCGACTGGTGCTGTGAGACCAGGTTTTCTACCCTACCACTCATTCTGTATTGTAATATTAACTTTTTTTGCTCCTGACTGACCTATCTCTTCTATAGAATTGATTTTGAAACCAAAAGCTCTTCCCCATCTCATCTTATCTGCTCACACTAATGAACCCTGTAAGTCCATATTAGGAAGGACCTCCCTTTACACTGTTAAAAGTTCAGTCACTATCTCATTCTTATCTTCCCACTGTTTGGTGCACACTGCACTACCTAGAGTACTAATCCATTCTCTTTGATCATGCTCTTAAAATCACAAACGTCTGAACAAGACTATAAATGACTGATAGCCTACAAACTATTTCTCAGAAATCAACTTGTGATTAATGCTTCTGTTTTGCTCATGATGAGAGAAGGTGCACTGGAACATTATTTCCTAGCCTTCCTATAAACTACCAAATCACTGTAAAGCCTGAAAATAGCTTTTTACCAGCCAGCTATGGATATGTGATACTGCTTTTCTCCTGGTGAGAGAAGGAACATAGGGACATTGATTTCTGACTGTCTCTGATTAGGCAGTGTGTGTGGGTCTTCCTTGACTGGTCTGGTTTTGGACCTTTATGCAGCTTAGCTCTCTTGCTCTGAGCTATTGTATGTGCTAACCAGGTCATCTACCAGAAGAAGGCTGTGCAAGCCTACAGATCAAACAATATTTCAGATGAGAATGTTGATCACCAAAGAGCTTGTCAACTGCTTCTCAAGATCCAGCATGGAGATAGTGCTACTGTTTTGCCCCTAATGACAGAAGGAGCAAGGACACACTGATTCTTGAGTGTCTCAGATTGGACAATGTATATGGGACACCCTTTACTGGTCTAGTTTTGGACCATTATGCAACTTATCTCTCTGGTACTGAGCTGCTATTGAGCTATCCAGGCTATCAACCAGAAGAAGGCTACAGCAAACTTACAGACCCATACGACATTTGGGATGAGACTGCTGATCATCAAAGAGCTTTTCATCTGCTTCTCAGGAACCAACTTGGGATTCGTGCTACTGTTTTGCTTTTTGTGAGAGAAAGAGCAAAGGGGCATTGATTCCCAACTGAGTGTAACTGCTGTGAAACCAGCTCTAATATTAGCTAGGTAGATGCCAATAGGTGAAGAACCACTATTAATCATGTTTCGCAAACCAAATTCTGTCCTTTCACTATGCATTTCAGGTGCTATATTAGCCTTCATCTAACTGAACATCAAATTATCGTCCTACATTTTTCATCAATAAATCTTGAAGGTCTTCTGAAGTATTCTCTCTCTATCCACCTAGTAATATAACCAGCTTATATCTACCACTTTCTGCCAGCATGACTCAACAGTCTGCTCTCTCTCCATCTCTGGCCATTTTGATCACATTAGCTGTTTTAAGGCAGTGTAGCAACTGCCTTATGCTTAGTGACTGTACACTGTGTCTATTAACGGATTGTATAACCTGATAGATGTAAAAATATTTAAGTGAAACAGCAGCAAACATCAGCCCACAGGTGAGGTTATATCACAAAGCTGTCTCCTCCAAAATAAAAATCAACTTGGAATTCCAGAAAACCTTGTAACAGTTAAGAATTATTCCACAGCAAACAACACCCCCTTAAGCAATAGTTTATCAAAATTCAATGCTCCTTCCAACCCCGAGTTCACAACAATCTATGCTGGGCTGTTCACAGAGGCCCTGTACAACCATGCGAATGGATGTATAGAGGCTACTAGATTTACTAGATGTAAGCCCAAGAGAAAGTCTAAAAATAAACCACTCTGGTAGAATCAAAAGGAAAAAAAGTCATGGCTAAACTCAGGAAGAGTAACTCCCATAATGATAAGAGCTCTCTTATTAAACTAAACAGGAAACTAAAAGGACTAATTAAGTCCAACAAGGCCAATTATGAGATCAAGATAAAGACAACCACAAGGTCTTCTACAGCTATGTATGAAACCTCAAAAGCAGCACACATCCACATTGGTGGTCAGTGGTGCTACCTTCACTGAGCAGAACAACATAGCAAAGTTGCTAGCAAACAAATTCATCTCAAACTTCACCCTGTACTCCCCCTACCTCTGTCCATGAAATACCTACTAGCATACCCCTCCCACCTATCAACAGGGAGCAGGTCCTGGCAGTGCCCGCTAAGGCCAAAACATGGCCTCAATGAGCCGTGACAATATCCTAGGATGTCTCCTAAATAGCTGGAAACATGAGCTATTAGGATAACTTGAGTCACCTTTCAATTACAACTTCAAAACAGGCTTTGAACCATGAGAACGGAGGACTGCAATAGTTCTCCCACTCACAACGGTGGATCATCAACTGACTTCAGAAAATACTGACCTACTAATCTGACTAGTCTAATATGCAAAATCATGGAACAAATTATCATAGAAATGATGAGAAAAGACATAGGTAGATTCAAACACTGGACCTGATCCATTTTGTTTTTTTTTTCAAGGGAAGTTCATGCTTACTAAACCTGGCAGATTTTTTTGATAAGGTCAACAAGGCAATGTATGACGGGAAAATGATGCATACCACCTACCTGGACATTTCTAAGGTGTTTGGTACAATACCCCGCTCATGTATAGTTGAATAACTCAAAAAAATGTGCATAAACCTCTACAGAATTCAGTAGATTGCCAACTGGCTCACAGACAGAACCCAGGAAGTCAGGCTTGATGATACCATCACCACTACAAGACCATTCACCATGCTGGGACCTCTCCTATTTGGCATCTACTTTTTGGAGGTAAAGGCTAATGTCAAGGGCCTTTGTCTGACCAAGTTCACAGATGACTTCAAATTGGAAGCTATTATAAATTTGTCCTTTGATAAAAAAAACACCTTAAAAGAGGATCTAACACAGACAAATGACTGTTGCTAAATTTGTGGACTAAAATTCAGTGCCGAAAAATGCATTATAGTGCCTTTTAGGAAAACTGATGCCAAGCTAATTATTCCATCAATAAGACACCCTTAATAGTAGACCCAGTAGTCAGGGATCTGGGAAAATATATAGACAGTAATCTGATCTTCGACCAGCATATACCCAAGGAAGTAATAAAATCATACTATGTCACCCAAATTATAAGTAAGGGCATGGTATCCAGGTTCAAGGATAGTAATAGTGCCCCTTTAATCGTCCCTTTTTAGACCCATCATTGAGTATAATGCCCCCTTTGACATGTACCTGATCTAAACGTGCAACAGCTGGAACTCCTACAAAGGTTCCTTACTAGGAGAATCCAGGGTATAAGCACATTGTCCTGCATGGATCATCTTAAAGCCCTATGCCTGTACTCTTCTCCTACAGGTGACTGAGAGGTGATCTGTGCCTGGCATACAAGGCATGCTCAGATTCAGCTCTGGTGGATCTTTTGCACATCCACAAAATGAATAGCATCAGAACCACTAGATCCAATGGTTTAAATTTTGTCACGTAAATAAGGCATTTTTGAAAGACATGTATGTGTATCAGAAGATCCCCATAGTTTGGAACAGGCTCCCCATCCTTGTGAAGCAGAGTCCATCCCTAATCCTATATAAGCGTAACCTTGACCGTGGATAGGAAATCAGAAATTCATCCTGGGTCTAACCTCCATGTTTCTGATAGACAAAGGCAGACAGTAATGCTCAAACTAAGAACCCTCCCCACATAACCACTAGAAACTTCCTAACTAACATACTCCCTCCTAATAAACAACCATGATATATAGAGATACAAGTGAATTGGATTACATGGCTAGACTTATAAAGGCCTTGATGGTCATTAGTCTAGTTTATAACTATGGACCTATGAGCTTAAACATTATACATCCACAAGACCACATCAGCCATAGTACACCACTAAGCCCATAACTTATGCCTGGGCTGTAAAGAAAAAAACTGCCAATGCTTCATAGAACATACTCTAAAAGCTCTCAACTTCAGCACACCAGGCAACACTTACTTCTTATCCACTCTGATATACTACCACTTCACACAGATCACCCAAGAGGTATGAGGAAACACAAGCCTAAGCCTGTAAGGCCCCCTAAGTCTTTTGCCACACAGAGAAATTTTTAGTCATATATGACTTTATAGTTAAGTATACAAACTGCACACTCACCAGACTGGAACAGCAGGAGATGACTGTAAGCTGCTCTTCTGGTGCCAGAATCCATGATATCACAAGGACCCTAAGGTCACATACACCAGACAAGGATGACTATGACCTAGTGCTGTCTCATGTGGGAGTGAATGACCTGAGGCACTCCACCCAGAGAGATATGCAGAGCGAGACATGATGGAACTTCCTATGCATGTGTTAGAGGGGGGAAAGACACTGGCCTTGAATAGTATGACACCCAGATACCAAGAAAAGATAGCTTGCTTTAACAATTGGTTAAGTAGCTGGTGTTATTCTAATGGAAACCAGTATATGTCAGCCTGGGATGAGAGGGTATATATGATTTCAAGTTTGATCAGGGATGGCTTACACCTTTCTTACTAGAGCTTCTGCGTAATGGCTAAAGCCTTTGCTGATCTTATAGTGCCATTTTGGGCAGAGCCTCCCTACTGGACATTCCTACATTGCAAACTCAATCCCAAACTCAGACAACAATATGAAAGTGCCAAACTGTACTAGGAGTCTAAATAGAAAGATACTGGAACATGAAGCTCTCCTGCAACTCAGATGCATTCATATCTATGTAGTTACTGAGACATGTTTTCAGTGCAATGACTGCACTCCCTCTATAATAGGGTTAGGTGACTATCATGCCTTCAGGCCCTCGGAAAAGTATCTGTATTTGTTAGAAACACCATCACCTCAAGTTAAATTACCCACAACCCTAACTTGTAGCTCCTGGAGATCCAAATCACCCTTAACAAATCTAACAATCCTTCATTGCTAGCTATAGATCATCATCAATGTCCCCTAATGATCACGTAAATTGTTTTAATATCATTCAAGGGTGAAATATCAAACCAAATGCCTTCTTATTAGGGGACTTCAATTATCAAAGCATTGACTGACACACTTGAACCTCTGTAAATGGATATTCTCAGTATTTCCTAGATTTTATTAATACCAAAACACTGGATCAAAATTAAAGCTATCCACTAGAGGCTCTGACATCCGTGACCTTGTCCTTACCAACCTAACCCCTACACATATACCACCACACATCTCCTCATCCCAGGATAAATCTGGCCACAAATCAATTACCTTCACTGTCAAGCTTCATGGTACTATCCCATCACCAAATGAATCCATTTTAGGGGCTTTTCCATGGCAAACCTACTTCAACTTGTAGAAGACCTGTATAAAATTCCCAACAATCCCCCACAAGTGGACCCAGTTAAGAGGGCTCCCACATTCACCTCCAGTTTTTACACCAGTATTTAAACAGCTATATATAAAAGTTTTTACCAGTCTACCCTAAATATAATTGTAAATTCAGGAATAAACATCTTTGGTTGGATACATGTGTTAATAAACTATATAGCAAAAGCAGGGGAAGGAATATAATGAAAAGCTATAAGATCTCCCCATTGTCCCAACTTAAGATCACACTGAAATACACAAGCAAGGGACTTAATGGCACTGTTAAAAAATTCAAAGCAGAATACTAACTTAAGGGTGCTTTAGACAGCAAAGGAAACTGCAAATCGTTATTCAGTTATGTTAGGAAATTAAGGAATAACATTCATTAATGCACTGAGGTCATCCATATAATATGTCACAATACAATTCCAATTAATCATCTTGGAACATATTTTAGAATCCTTGTCAAAGGCTGAAAATAATGTTTCTGGGGACAAGATACATAAAAGGTTGTATTATCATCAGTGCCAAGTATGTACTATCTGAGTCTCTATTTAAAATGTTCAGCCTCAGACTATTCCTAGGGTTTGTCCCTAATACCTGGAGAACAGTTACTCTTCTACACAAGGGTTGCCCCTCCATAAACAAAGGTAATTATAGGCCGATCAGCCTCACCAGCCCTATATACAAAGCCATGGAATGTATAAAAGCAGAACTCATATGTGCAGACATAGGCAACTTAACTGATGTAGATCCTACTCAGCCTGGTTTTGTATAACACAGATCCTGCCTCCTGAACCTAGTGATCTTCTTTGAGAAGGTTACAGAGAATGTCAACAGTGGTCACTCTGTGCATGCTGCTTATCTTGACCTGTCCAAGACTTTTGACACTATCTCCCATGCTGGTATTATCAAACAGTAAGACATACATTATGTAAAGCCCTTCATTTTCCACTAGATTGCAAACCGGCTATCCAACAAATTGCAGATAGTGAAAGTTGCCAGTACCCTGTCTGAATGAACAATTATAACTAGTGGGGTAGCACAGGTATCAGTTCTGGGCCTTATCCTGTTTGGCATTTGTTTTGAAGACATCCAAGCCAATACCCTGAAATGTGGTTTTCTAAGTTTGCCAACGACTGTAAGCTGGGTACTGGTATCTGATCACGTACTGATGCTAAGCAGCTCCAAAAAAGTCTGGAATATACACATATCAAGTGTAACAGTAATGGCATCAAGCAACATCCCCAAAAAAATAGAATAATCGTATTTGGGAACAATCTGTTCCCATTTTATATGTTATAAGTGGCACCTCTCTTCTAATAGATATTGTCATAAAAGAGCTGAGTACTTATAAGTTCATAAGTTTGTTTTTACAGCACTTCACCCCATAGGCCATCCAGGAATACTGTGTCAGCTACTTGTTGATCATTCACTTTTAATTCAAACCATTTATCTATTCTATTTTTAAAATACACACAAAATTCCAATTTCCTTATACTCATAGGGAGACCATTCCACAATTTCAGAAGAATCTGAGTAATGTATTCAGCTCTTAAGATTAGTGTTGACATTTTATATAAAACATACATTATGTATATGAGGTTTAGTGTTATCATTTATATTCAAATCAAGCATAGCCTGAAGCATTTCATCATTAAAAACTTTATAACCAAGTATACATTTTCCTCTTAAATATCTGTAGTGAATGATCTATTATTTTAATATAAGATATCTATCTACATAAGGAAAATCTTTCAAGATTTTAATCCTTTCTGTGAACATTCTTTGCACATTCTCAGGTTTTATAAGGTTTCTGCTGTTATAGGAACAAAATATATTGCTATATTCCAAAAATGGTGTAATAAATTATTTATATAATACCACCATGTATCTGTCATCCCTAAAATAAATATTTTTCATTAATAGCCCAAGTCTTTTTGTGGCCTTATTAACAGTTACATTGACATGCTTAGTTAATGTTAAATTAGATGAAATTAAAATCCTTATGTCTCTGAAGTCATAAACGTTATTTAAATTCATATTATGTAACATAATAGATTTCCTTTTAATAACTTTATAAAAAATGCATTATTTTACAATTATCAATACTAAAACTCATACCAATGGCATTGGCCCATAAAGAAACATCAGTCATATATTTATTTGTATTAATATCATCATTTGTAAAAGAAAGGAAGAAATCTAACTTGCAATCATCAGCATATTTTTTCATCCATCCATGTTTTGTCAGGAAAAGAGGCAAATGCAATATTTAATAAGAAGAAGCCTAACACAGAACCTTGAGGGACACCTGCAGTTATATAAGAAGAAAAAGAAATCGCATCAGGGACATTCACAACTTGTTTCCTATCAAGCAACAATTCCATAATCTGATTAATTAAATATGGATTCAAATTATCTTTTATGAGTTTTGAAGATTGAGATATATAGCAGACTGTCAAAAGCTTTACCTAAATCCAGATATACAACAGCAGATATTCCGTGATCTACTATATTAGTGGCATGATCATAAAATTCAACTAAATTCATTAAGATAGATTTACCAGCAGTAAAAGCATGTTGATACAAGTCAAGTTAATTGTTTTTCACTCTGTCTTGTGCTAACATTACCTTTTGCTTACCTAATGTTCACTAAAGTTAACTCAGGACAAGAAAGTTCACATGTACTGAGCATTTTAAAGAAAAATCTACTTTTTCTTTTATCATTGGTTATATCAGGGAAGTGCTTATTAAGTACATTAGCTATGTCCAAAGGATCTCACAATATAAAAACATTTTGTCCAATTGTCATGACTGGGTTACATGTGTTCCTTTGAGAATTACTATATTTATAAAATTTATTTTGATTACCATGGGTAGGTAACTTAATTTCAAACTTAGTTTTTCTCTGGCTAATTTTGGTTTGAAGAGGCATAGTTATTTTATTTGAATTGCTGTTTTGTCTATTTTGTAGGAGATATTTTGTACCTTAGAAAGTTCCTGTTTTTTTACTTATAAATTCTTTTCAAGGACTTATTCCACCAATAAGGAAATTTACTTTGTGATTTGTTTGCAATAATGGTATACTTAACTTCATTAGTTAATCACTTCTCTAAGGCATTATAGGCACATCCTTCACACGATGACTCAACAATCTGGTCTTTTATTTTAATATTATTTTAATTAAACTGCAATTAATATTATTATAATTATGTATCATTTTCCTAACAGAGAAATATTTTATAAACCTATTATAAAAACTTAAGGAATTGTGGTTTGATAATCTTAAAAGCATTCATGGGTTTATATTAGATATTAAAGTAATATCATTTGATAGTATTAAATCCAACAAATATTATTCCTAGTATAAACAGTGACAAGTTGTGCCAAATTATGAAAACACACTGTGTTGATAAACTTTCTTGAGTATTCATTCTTAGTACAGAATGTATTCCATTCAATATCAAGATAATTAGAATCACCCAGAAGTATTAATTTATCATACATTAATCTGGTATCAAGTTTATTTAAGAGAGTGGACAGCTCTCTCTCTTATTCAATCATCACTTTTCCACTATAGTTTGGAAATCCTTCTATTGCCATATTTCATTTCCAGGGAAATATCTTCAAGATCCAAAGAAGTCATCTCACCACTGTAGTCTTTCTTTAGCAAACCCATCATCAAATACAGTGCCCATTTAGTATGTACAAATCTACATATTTTTCTTTCAACTGGAAATGCCTAAAATATTTTTAACTCAAACAATTAGAGGACTTACATTCTTCAAGTACTCTGCTAGATTAGCAGAGCTCTCCTTATACTCAATAGCCTACCACCTGCTTCAAGGTGAACTGTGTCTTGCTTTTTGGGCCACAAAAGAGCAAATACTATTTAACACTTATTTCTTCAGAAAGTGACTCTAAAACACTCATACTATGGTCCTACATTTATGCCATCAAAGAAACATGACTGGCTGGTGGGATAAATTCCTAACTCAAAGTATTCTTAGCCTGTGGAATAAGTTACCATTACAGGTCAAGCAAAGTTTTACTTTCTTTGCCTTTAAGGCTAGTCTTGATGATTTGATGGGTACATAAATTAATAAATATTAAGTACTTGTAAAGATTGGCAAGCCCTTTTTAATGCATCATCTTAAGGGTACATATAGCTAGGTCTCTTGAGGGCCATATGATTGCTTGTCTAGTTTTGTTCCTATGTTTTTAAACAAGCAAAAGAAAGGTAGAAAACCAGTAATTAGTAATGTCGGCTTTTGTGTATTGTAGTGTCTGTGAAACACTCCTCTTATGAGATGTATTCTAAATGATATAGTGGTACTGCACCATAGTTTTCACTGCAGTGGAGGAGAAAGGGAGGATGCTTATTTCAATGATGCATTAAATATGAAAATAATAAAAAAAAATTTTTATGATAAAGAGAAAAAATATGATCTACATCATCAGAAGATTAAGAAAATGTTATACACTTTTTGCAATGGAGAAAAGAAGAGGTGGCACCATATTAGAATAAATTAGTAAAAGAAAATAAGAGGATAATAAGGGAGTTAAATAATAGTAAATTAGAAAGGATGAACACACAAAATGTAATACATGAAGTGATAAGGAAGTATATAGAGCATACTTTTGTAAAGAAAAAAATAAAAATGAAACAAAAAATGGAGAATTAAAAAATGAGTAAGGAAGATAATGAGAGAGCTTGGAGCAAAACAGAAATGCAGAAGAATTAAATGGACTATTAAAAGAACTTAATTTGGAAAACTCTGCAGGAATGGATGATATTGAGTATCATATGTATAATAATATGGAAGATTGGCAAAAAGTATGTTTTGTGGAGGTATTGAATGAATGATTAAAGACAGGAGTGGTAGATAAAGAGATACATACTGGGGTTATGAAATTTATATGGAAAAGGAGAAAAAGATGATATAACAAAATGGAGAGCAATAGTGTTGAATAACACAGATTATAAGATATTTATGAGAATAATAGCTAAAAGATTAACAAAGTATATAAATTACATGATTATACCATTTTTGGAAATAAGGGGAAAGGAATTTAGGATTTATTATGGATAATAAAAAGTAATAGATTATATCATAAATAAAAGAGTGGAAACCAATGTCATTGTAGGAGATTTGAGTAAAGCATTTAATAGAATACAATATGAATGCTTATGGGATTTACTAGTGGATTCTGATGTAAGTGAAAAGATAATAAAAATAATTGGGTCAGTATATGAAAAGTAATGTAAGAATAATATTAAATGTAAGATTAAGTGAAAAAATCAAAATAGAGTATGGAATAAGGCAGGGATGTCCTGCAAGTAGTATTTTACTTGCTTTATTTATGAATGCAGTTGTTAATAAAATGAATAGAGTGCTAAACATGGCAGGGTATAAGATCAAGTGGGAAATACGAATGCCAATAATGCATACCTATGCAGATGATATAGTTTTAGTTACTAAGAATAAGGAGTGGATAGAAGAAGGAATTAAAAAGCTAAATAAATACTTAACGATGCTTGGTTTATGTACAAATGAAAACAAAAGTAAAGGTTTTATATTTATAGGAAATATAGAAGAGATACAGTTTAATGCTGAAGTTATAGATATAGTGGGAATAGTATTTAGATCTGGCAAGCATAGGATGAAACAGTGAGAGGAAATCTTTCAGGAATTAACAGATACATGTACATTTTAGAAATCCTATAAATTGTCATATAAAATGCATACTTAAATTCTATTCTTTTAGACAAGTTAGCCTATTTAGTAAGTTTTGCATGGTTCTGTATAACTTTGAAAGGAGATTATGTCTACTGTATGTTCATTTATATGGCGATCAAGGTTAAATCCAGTCAGAAGGGGGATTCTGTATGTTAAAGACGAGAAAGGGGGATAGGGTTAATTAACCCAATTGTTCATGCAGCATCCTTGAATCTGTATAGAGCTTTGGTAGGTTTTAAAAGAGTGAAAAGACATTTAATAGAATATATTTGAAGGTTAAATATAGGAATTTTTGGGAAAAGATGGAAAATTATGTGAATGAAGATATAAAATAGTACCAAAACAAAATTATTTTAGGAAAATTGAACTTAAATAAGGTTGAACAGAATAGGAAAGAATGATATTTGAATATTATGAATGCATTATGTTTTTCCATGGAAACATTTAGAAAAGGAGAAAAGAATTTCTATTAAAATAAAATTTACATAACATAAGAAAATATATGAATGTAAAGATTTTTTTGAGGAGATTGACAATAGGCAAACTGACTGTTAAAGCTGACATGCCTTATAAAAGAATACAAAAAAGAGCGCATAATCACTGTGGGGAGCTTGAAATAACAGAACATGTGTTTCTGATATGTGCTAGAGTAAAGAAGTTATGGAAAGAAATATGTAAATATATGTTAAAAGGTTTTGAAAAGGTTGAAAATTTAAATATGAATATGAATATGTTTGAATACTGGTATTATTGTAACAAAAAAGAGGTTGAAAATTTTGATAATTTTTTTTTTTTATGGACATGGAGTATTTTTATATTTTTAAATGTAATTCCAAAATCTTCCCACATAGGGTCCAGCATCTTGATTTTTTTAGAATACCTCCAGGGTGATAAAGGACAGTGAGGGAAACATACTCAAAAGTGAGGAGAGTGTGTTGAGTAGATGGAAAGAGTACTTTGAAGGGCTGATGAATGAAGAGAATGAGAGAGAGAAAAGGTTGGATGATGTGGGGATAGTGAATCAGGAAGGGAAGCAGATTAGCAAGGAGGAAGTAAGGACAGCTATGAAGAGGATGAAGAATGGAAAGGCTGTTGGCCCAGATGACATACCAGTGGAAGCATGGAGGTGCTTAGGAGAAATGGCAGTGGAATTTTTAACCAGATTGTTTAATGAAATTTTGGAAAGTCAGAGGATGCCTGAGGAGTGGAGAAAAAGTGTTTTGGCACCTATCTTTAAGAATAAGGGTGATGTGCAGAGCTGCAGTAACTACAGAGGGATAAAATTGATCAGTCACAGCTTGAAGTTATGGGAAAGAGTAGTGGAAGCTAGGTTAAGAAGGGAGGTGATGATTAGTGATCAGCAGTATGGTTTCGTGCCAGGAAAGAGCACTACAGCTGCAATATTTTCTCTGAGAGTGTTGTTGGAGAAATACAGAGAAGGTCAGAAGGAGTTGCATTGTGTCTTTGTGGACTTAGAGAAAGCATATGACAGGGTGCCTAGAGAGGAGTTGTGGTATTGTATGAGGAAGTCGGGAGTGGCAGAGAAGTATGTAAGAGTGGTACAGGATATGTACAAGGGTAGTGTGACATTGGTGAGGACTGCGGTGGGAGTGACAGATACGTTTAAGGTGGAGGTGGGATTACATCAAGGATCAGCTCTGTGCCATTTCTTATTTGCAGTGGTGATGGACAGGTTGACAGATGAGATTAGACAGGAGGCCCTGTGGACTATGATGTTTACAGATGACATTGTGATATGTAGTGAGAGTAGGGACCAGGTTGAGGAGACCATGGAGAGGTGGAGATATGCTTTAGAGAGGAGAGGAATGAAGGTCAGCAGGGCTAAAACAGAATATATGTTTGTAAATGAGAGAGAGGATAGGGGAATGGTGAGGATGCAGGGAGTAGAGTTGGTAAAGGTGGATGAGTTTAAGTACTTGGGATCAACAGTTCAGAGTAATGGTGAGTGTGGAAGAGAGGTTAAGAAAAGAATACAGGCAGGGTGGAATAGGTGGAGAAGAGTGTCAGGAGTGATTTGTGACAGACGGGTACCAATAAGAGTGAAAGGGAAGGTCTACAAGAGGGTCATGAGACCAGCTATGTTATATGGGTTGGAGAAGGTAGCATTGTCGAAAAGGCAGGAGTCAGAGCTGGATGTGGCAGAGTTAAAGATGTTAAGATTTGCACTGGGTGTGACTAGCATGGACAGGATTAGGAATCAGTATATTAGAGGGTCAGCGCAGGTTGGACAGTTTGGAGACAAAGCAAGAGAGGCGAGATTGCATTGGTTTGGACATGTGCTGAGTAGTGATGCTGGGTATATTGGGAAAAGGATGCTAAGGATGGAGCTGCCATGTAAGAGGAAAAGAGGAAGGCCTAAGATGAGGTTTATGGATGTGGTGAGAGAGGTCATGCAGGCGGTTGGTGTGAAAGAGCATGATGCAGAGGACAGGAAGAAATGGAAACAGATGATCCACTGTGGCGACCCCTAGCGGGAACAGCCGAAAGAAGATGATGATGACCTCCAGGTATCACACAATGCGGTGTTTGGCTTGAAAATGTTACATCATAGCTCCTAATCTCCTGTCATTACATTGACTTTACATGTGTTTTCAAATATACCGTGATTTTTTTTAGTCAGGTTTAATTGACATTTCTTGCTTTTCACTGACTACTTAAAAGACAAACCATGGATAATCACAAATAATAGTATTCTCAGCACATGAACTTTCTCTCCTGCTGTGAGCTATCAGTCACAGCAGCAAACAGATCAAATATGCTACTTTGACAGATGCAAAGGGGTGGTATTTAGGAGGAGGGGAGATGAGT
This sequence comes from Protopterus annectens, assembly GCF_019279795.1. Classification (NCBI taxonomy): domain Eukaryota; kingdom Metazoa; phylum Chordata; order Ceratodontiformes; family Protopteridae; genus Protopterus; species Protopterus annectens. Next base: position 467,578,648 of record NC_056736.1, on the reverse strand, counting down.
TTAAGGGCTACAACTCAGGCATAAACAAAAGAATGATAATTGGCCACTTTAGAAAGAAAAAGAAGTAACAGGCACTAAGAATACTGTTCCATGTGACTATCCCTGTTTGTCTTTTAAGTAGTTATTGAAAAGCAAGAAATATTAATTATACCTGACTGACTAAAAGAATGTAGGGTATAAGTGAAAATGCATGTAAAGTTAATACATTGAGAGGAGCTTAGGGGCTATGATGTAATATTTTAAAGCCAAGCACTGCAATTTGGGATACCTAAAGTTAGACTGAAAAAATCAAGATGCCAGAACCCATGTAGGCAGACTCTGGAATTACATTTAAAAGTATAAAAAAGTATATAGAGCCCAAAAGTGGTGTTAACATGTAGGAAACATCAAGACATGATAAAATAAACATGTTTTTTTTTCAGCCTGTGTGTGTGGTTCTCCTTTAAGGAAAAATATAAAAAATGTTTTTCTTACAGTGGCAATATGATGTGAGAAAAGAAGAGAAAGAAAAATATAAAAGAACATATAATGATGCATTGGAAGATTTAGAACATAAAGATAGAAATATTTTGACAAGGTAAAACATATGAAAGAAATCAAGAAAAAATACAACAACTGTATATAAGCAAACATATTTTTACAAGGAAAAAGAAATGCATTACATTACTTAAGCATATTAGTAAAGGAAGATGTTAATGTAATGAGAGGAATAAAAAATGTAAAAGGGGAAATAGAAAGAACTCAGGAAAAATATGAATAGTATAATACAATATGTACAAGAAATGTTTGAAGAAAAAAGAAGGTAGTGTAAAAACATGGAAAGTAAAAAAGTTAACAGAAAATGGGCATAAAGAGTTGGAAAGGAAGCTTTCTTTAAATGAGACAGATAAAGGTGGAGATTTAATAAACTCTGTGTAGGAATAGTGGAAGGCCTACATGGAAGGTACCATGGCCGTGTCTGTGGCTACCCCTTGGCAGCACACCTTGCATATTAATGAAGGCACACTAAGAGAGAACCATGTAAGATGATTACAGAATAAGTGTAGGGGGTGTGTTACAGTATCCAGAGATGAATAACACACACCCTGCACTGTCAAAGTGCCAGATGGCACTGAAATACAACATTTAAATGTTTTTTTGTTGCAGTTTTTTTGTGTTTGCATGGTGTGGCATGGCACTTAACAATGGACACATGCCAGCCATCTAAAAATAGAAACCAGATACTTTTAATTGTCATCTCAAAAGTCAAGTTTAAGCATAGCTAAGTGTGTTTGTGTGGTGAGGTGCAGTGCTCAGCAGCACTTAAACGTAGCTGAGAGCTGTATAGAAATGTATAGCAGTAGTTGACATATCCATATAGCTGAATGGTTAGAGTCATGGCTCTATATGCTATAAGTGCACAGTTCAAATACACAGACATACTATTCAGGTTTTATATTTAATAGCAATATTTTATAACTTATTTATTTCATTGATGTATTTATTGACATTTGTTAACTGGGTTAGTCCAGCTGGGCTAGATGCCCATTTTCACTGGACACCTGAGGAGAAAGATCCAGTTACACACAAGTTTACAGTACATAACATTCACACTCCAAGATAAAGAAATTAACATACATAAGGTCAGGAAATATAGAAGTAAAATACATACACATAATAATAAACTAGTAGTAATGAACAAATAATTTAATTTTTTTTCTTTATTTTTTTTAAATCTGAACTGCGGTGGTGGTGCTGCGGTAGCATTGTCGCCTCACAGTAAGATGTCGTCCTGTTCGATTCTCAGCTAAAGCGTCTTCTGTGTGGAGATATGCATGAATGAGCGTACCTTTGTTGAAGGTTGTGTGTCAGGGCTGGCAACTCGGCACGTAAAAATCTACTGCCAATCATTAGCGGACCGGAGTTCTGCTGTGGCGACCCCTAACCAGGAAAAGCCGAAAGACACAACAACAACAACAACATTTTTTTTTTAAATCTGGTTTGCCCTTAGCTAAGCTCTGCTAAGCATTGCTAAGCCAAGCCAAGCAGTGCTTAAACAGGACCTGTTTTTGCAGTACTTAACAACACACAGCTCCACTTAGTTAGATTGGGCACTGTAAGCAAACTCTGTTTAAGTAGTACTCAGCTCAGCTAAGCTGGTTTGTGCATCACTAAGGATTGCTAAGCATTGCCAGTTTAAGCACTGCTCAGCTGAGCTTAGCAAGTTTGTGAGGTGCTAAGTGAAGACCCCATTTTTAAAATTCTCCCAGTGGCAGGAAAAAGCAGGGAAACAGACTTATTTAAGTGCAACATGTGGGAATACACCAGAATCTGTTGGAGTTTAATCGTGGCAGAGACTATGGCAGGAGTTGGAGAGGGTGTATGCTTCCAGGCACAGCGGTGGGGCACTCTGGAGTCCAGGGTCATGATTGGACTCCTTGTAAAAGACCATGACATCTGGCTGCTGGAGGGCCAGTACCAGGGGTCAGAGTACAAATCGGAGGCCTGGGACTGACTGGCTCATGACCTTACCAGTGCAACTGGTATCCCCAGCACAGTTGAGCAGGTGTGTCATCATTATGATGACCTGAAGCATAGGAAGAGGGGACTTCTGGACACCTGGGTCCAGGATGCTAGAGATGGGAATGCCCCACAACTTTGTAAGTATTGTTACTATTGTATTACCAATACCTAATCTTCATGTGTGATAGACAGGTACACATAATGGTGTGTTTCTGTCCCCACAGCTGCAGCGGACAGAGCTCACAACATGGAGGCCCATGCAGGGTGCCTGGCCAGGTTCTGCTGTGAGTGTGGTGAGTACAGATGTATTCTGCAATCTATAGTCATATAAACAAGAAAGAGTACAGTAGTAACTGCCAGTAGGTACAACCTGTTTTGAGTATACTGCCAGCTACAGTTCAATACAGAGGAAAGCATGAAACATGATAATGTCAAGAAAATAAAAAGTTTCTACTGCATTAATAATGTCAAGGAAATAAAAGTTTCTACTGCATTAGTAATATTAAGCAAAATAAAGGTCAACTGCATTAATAAATGTTAAAATAAAGTTCAACTGCATTAATAATGTAAAGGAAAAACTGTTCAACTGCATTAATAATGTTAAGGAAATAAAGATCAACTGCATTCATAATGTTAAGGAAATAAAATATCTACTGCATTAATTGTGGAATTACAGCTGTCTTCCAACACCTTCATGATATGAACTGTCCATTAACACAGACTGTCAGATGTATTACAATCACTGCATGCTGTCACCCCTAATAAAGCTGTGTATTTCAATATCCATGTATCTGGGCTGTTGCTCATGAACTCGAGTATTACAAGTGCTGTGAATGAGAAACAAGAATAATACCACTGAGTGAATGAAGTTTAGTTAATAAAGAGTGTTTTGTTAAACTGCAGATGTGGATCTGTAAAACAAAATATAATGCATTATGATATTTGTTCTGCACTAAAATCTGAACCTGTAATAGGAATGGCCAAGATATAATAGTGTGTATCTCAGGACTGTCTTGTGTAAACCATTGTATTTCAGCTCTATGCATTCCTCATCTTAGTTACGCTGCTGCAAGCAAGTATGAAACTGTAATAGCTGTAGACTGCAAATATACCATCTGCAACTGTAAATGGGTGAGGTAGCCAACCCAGCACTCCGATATGGTCTGTACAATTCACACATATTTCCATCCACTAGGGGTTAATTGTCTACACCTGCATTCAATGTATTAATGCACAGTTCACGTACTATCTCTGTCATACATGAATCACATGCATGTGTGTTCAAGTGCCACTGCAGTCTTGTATAATGCTCTACCTCTATTAGCAGGTCACAGTTTGTTACCAGGTGAGTTCTAGGCACATATTAGTCAATCAATACGCAGAAGTAGTTCAGTTTGATAAACACTAGATATGTTTTACATTTTGTCACAGACAGAAGGGTTCGAATCCAGGGACAAGGACTACTAAATATTTATAGAAACAGTTAAGTATTGTTAACAGATGTTCCCCCACAGGAATTACAGGTAAATAAATGGCTGTAGTAGCTGTTTGAATGGGTTACTATTTTGTGTGTCCAGATGTACCAGAGCGTAAACAGCATTGCTCAGCAAGGAGATAAAACTTCAGTAAATACAACATCAGCAAGTACACTACTAATACAAGTTAATAAAACAAATAAAACTGTTTAATCTTGCTACGGCTGTATGCCTGGTACATCTGTGCATGTCTGCTGACAGTTTAACCCCATGCCTGCCAAGGATGGCATGATAAATGTAAACTCTCTGTACTGTGCACAATACATGCCTCTCAATTGTCACGCTGTCACGGACTGTGACCTCTGTTGCCAAATCTCTTGGGCACAGATTTAACATCTAGTTGATTTATGTTAATAGCACAGTCATACTACATCAGTCCACAGTACACCTTGGTAGTCATATATGTTCCCCTGACATGTAATAGTCCCCTGTAGTTGTGTACCTGTAGGTGTTACAGCTTAGTCCATACTGTCCCATGCAGATAGCTTGAGAGGTATGTACGTGCTACAGAAGGTATAGGGCACCTTTATACATAAAGTAAATGGAGACCTGTAGAGTATAGAAGAGTACTGTTGCAAACAATATAGCCTATACCGGCAGTAATGGAATGTCTTTCTCTCTCCCCCACCCCTTATCTGCATCACAGTTTATTATTGTTATATATCAGGTATGGTTTACTTTTAACATATGTTGTTGTCAAAACCTTATGTTGGGCCTTGTGTTTTATGATTGTTATATATTACAATGGTTGCATACTAACATACCTTGTTGAATAACCTATGTTGTTGGCCTTTTGCCATAACTGTTACTGGCATGCTGCTACAGTACTGACTGTTATCCCATTTATTGGTGTTTTCCATATGGTATGCAATATTATCTTACTGGGTTAATTAGAAAACCTGGCATGCTGTTATAACTAACATTTAAATGTTCTGTTCATTACTGACCTATACACTTTGAAAAACCTCAACACCATAGCTCCACTGGGTAGGCCAGTTCCCGTGGCTCCACCTACCTCAACTAGCCATGACACCAGGTCCCAGTACTTCTAGGACCTAGCCTGAAGCTGCCCCCTCCTCCAGTCCTGCACCACCTATGGGTGGAACCGTCACAGGGGACATGACCCTTCCCCCCGGGAGCACCGGATTGAGGACAGACTGGCCAACCTGGAGTGGTAGGCTGGTCCCAGCACCCAGTCCCCAACACAGCCACCTTCAGGGTACATGGATTTCCGATTCCACAGCATCCTCCCCATCCAAGGTGTTTACCCGCCCTCATGTGTCATACACCACTCCTGTATGCTGTCTTGTCTGTCTTGTCTCTTTGCAAATGCTACTTCTCCTACCCAGCTTACCTGCCCACATGTACCTATATCCCTTGCACAACATGCCACTTAATCCTTAAAAAAAAAAAAAAAGGCATCTAATCCACAAAAAAATGTCACCGCATACATAGCTCTCCATTTCACCCCCACATACAGCAATTAATCAACACAGTTATGTCACCCACACCCATCTCTCTGTGTTGTGATGCTTCAGATTCCAAATTCTCCACAACCTACACAGCTGTTGCTGTACAAGAAATTGAGAGCTATGGTCCTTTCCTACACCCATCCTGCACATCTCTACCTGCCTTTTACAAGGTTTTTCCCACTGCTTGCCCCCATTTCACCACTTTCCTATCACCCCTTTTTTTATTTTGGAAATAGCATGGGTTTAAGTGGAGCTGGGGGTCACACAACACCATGCAACCTCAGTTAAAGCTGCTTAAAACTGCTTTAATCACCTTCTGTTTTTCTAACATTGTTATGCACATCAGCAAAATGGTCATCTTTATCAAGTCTTGAACCTAGGAGCTGGCCAATAAGGGCATAATGCCATTAGCTTCCTAGACCACACAGCTCTAAAGAGTATTAGGTGTTTCCATAAACATATCCTGAGTATCAGTAATGCACATCAGCAAAAACTCACCCATGGCAAGCCTCAAACCCAGGACTCTGTCAACTACAGCATAGTGCATTAGTCCACTAGGTCATTCAACTCTGAAGTGCAACAACTATTTCTATACACATATCTTAAGTGCCCAGTGACACACTGCTTGTACATATAATGGGAAAATAACAGTGTACTTGGGACTGTGATGCAGACAACAACCTGTACACAGCCAAATAAATGTGGGTGGATGTACCTAGGATAGCAGGTAGAGCTGACAACTGCACAGACTGTTGCAGAATGTCCACAGTTGTGCCACCTACTGTTGGCAAAATTGTCACAAAACCTATCCTGCATGCTGAAGTACTGCAAGTCAGTACAGCTTGAGAGTAGAAAATCATGACAAGACAGTTTAGTGTCACACATCATACCCATCCAAAAACACGTTCATGCCAAATCTGTATAACAGACTGCATGCATGCACATATGTCTTGCAAATACACCTGCTATACTATTGACTCAGTAGCTCAATCTATTACATTCCTATCATGCTTTACATTTTGCCATCCACACTCCTGGCTTCCATTCCAGTGTATTGCATGTCAATTACATGCTTGTCAAAACAACACAGAAATGAGTGAGCCCTGCAATTTTAAGCAGAACTGGTTGCTACTACTGCAGTCACTGTCACCCATATTAGCACATCAAAGGCCTGTAGGTGGGGACACACTTCACAAATACGTATAGGCATCCTACATGTTGCCTACCACTCTCTGGATGGGACTATTGCATAGCATATGTACCTGAGGCACATGCCTCACCTGGACTGTTATGGGTACCCTCAACCTGGCTATGCTGTGACAACAGAGCTGACACTGCTCCCTCACTGACATATACAGCTTGTTATCCCCCAATGTGTTCACAATCCCCAGTATGACTCCTGTGCAGAATGCAGCAGATGCATTCTGCAACATAAGCGGCAGTATTTTCAGCTACCTGCTACAGATCTACCATACCTCAACCACCTAGAATAGGGTATTCACACAACACCCATACATAAAGGGGTGGGGGTAATGGTCAAGTGACAGGGACATATGTCACAGTCTTCCCCTACAAACATACACAGCTGATACACCATCAGCTACTGTAGTAGCATGCATATTCTAATGCAAATGATGTATGGCACTCATATCTGTCTGTCCCCTTACTGACCTCAACCCACAATGTTAAACAATAAACTGCCACATAATCAGAAAGTCTGTTCACAATGGCCAAACATAGCATGCCAAACTGTGGACATACCACATAAATCTGGACAGTAGATGATATGTTTACCTACCCTTTGTGATACTGTAGTCCCCACATCTTGATAATGTACATCTCACAGGCCAGGACAAGGGCCAAGGTCTACATGAAGGCCTAAATATAGCACTGTGGTGTCATGCCATTGGCTAATGAAAATGCAACCCAGCTGTTCTGGATACAATTAGCAAGTGTGAGCTACATATTGGTGCACAGGCAATCACCTGTTCATAAGTATTACCTACAAAAGGCAAGCTGCTGCCTATGGTAAACAGGTCTGTGACTTTCTTTACATAGACAGACTGAGAGAACATAAGCGTTATAGTACAGGATTTCTGCACATAAAGGAGAACAGCACTATACCAGGTATGTAATAGAAGTCTCCATGTAATGGGATGCAGATGGGAAGATGCAGTATGGGAAATAGGGATTACAACAATAGGTCTGTAGTACATACCTTGGAATGACATATTCCTGTTAGTCAGCTGTCCAGCAGCTACAGGCTTCCCTTTCGGCTCTGTCTGCTGTGACATAGATCACAGCTCTATCCCTCTGAGTCCCTTCAATAATGTTCGGCTCATGTATGAATGCTACTGCTTGTGTTTTATACAATAGTGACAGTAAGTACTGGTGGATACAGCTGGCATATCACATGATGTAGTGTCAGTCAGCTCCTCTCCGTCTGTGAATGTCACACAGACATACTTCAGACATTGTCTAGGTGTCCCTGACTGTTCCTGATGTACTCTGACTAGGTCACTGTGTACTCCACACCCATATCTCATAGCGTGAGAGGTATTTGAGGGGTAATTGGCTAGGCTTGAAATGGCCCACAAGGGTAGTTAGCCTAGTACTAATCTATGAACATATGCCTAGCATATCTGTTGACTCCTATAGCAGGACAGCAGGTTATAGACAGTAGTAGTGTGGGGGGGGGGGGGGACACAGGCCCGGCCTCAGCAACAGAGTGTACATATTGAGCATAGAGCATAAGGGAATGAATACAGTACCAGATATTAATGTACCATAACTGTTGTCTGAAGGGTCTGGTGTGTGACAGCCAGATTCCCCACAGTCTGGGAATAACCATTACATATTGTCCAACTGTTTACCAGACAGCTACATATATCAGGCACATATACACATTCAGCAAACATCTGTGTACTGAGGATGTCGAACACCTAGAGGGAGGATACCCTACAACACGTTTGCAGTGCTATCTGTCATTGGGTCACACAGATGTTGCTGGACTGTCCCCATACACTTGTAGTACCATTCACCTATTTGTCAGATGGTGGCTGCATGACATGGTACTGGGACATCGTCCGTAGAGGACACTCTACAGTAGATGGCAGTGATGGATGTGGAGATGTAAAAACCCAGTCCATCACAGTACACAGGGCCATAACCAGTGTACCTAGGATCATAGGAAGTTACTAGGCTCTTGGCCCTGATGCCCTCATAAACTTAGCTCATAGTTTAGCCCATGTTTATGCAAGTCAGCACCTGATGCCCCAGTCCAACTGGGACACAGGTGGTATTCCAAGGTGTATGTCCTGTTTACCATTCAGTTATCCAGGTTTCCCTTAAAAATGGGTAAAGAGGTACTCTACCTGATGTGGACAGGGTGTCCATTCCACAGCTGGGTGAGTGTCTGGGACACACATCTGACCCGTCAACAAGTCCTGTTGATCTTACAAACCAGGCAGTGGCTGTAGGACACAGGTGTGTGGCTATGTGTGGTATGTGGTGTGGAGGGCTATGGAGTTTGTGTGTGTTGTTGCCTTGCAGGTCTCATTTGTTGGTGATGTGTACGTTGAGGGCATCCGCATATGTGGGTGTGTGTTGTGTAGGTGAGGGTGGTGTGTGAGGTGTACTGATTGTGTTTACAACATGTTTAGTGCCAGATATGCAGGCTTGAGAGGGAGAGACCATGGACTTTAGGCACCTAATCTCATTGCATCTCTCAAAAATTGTGTTCCTTGGTAGTGTTTGTAGATGGTTGTCTGTGTACATGAGGTGGTTGCTACACTGTGTCAGGATGCCCATATGAATCAGACCAGTAGGGGAAACTGTAGGACATTGTCCAGCCATATGTGTCAGAATCTGAGGGAGGAAAGCCAGGGAAACCTAAGGGGTGTCCTACAGAGCAGGTGCATAAAACAAAAGTAGGAGGCAGACACTACCACGTGTAATGTAGACAGGTCATAAACAAGCAGTAATAGGTGCAACAGAAAAGATGCATTTGAACACCTTAGAGAACATGCAGCAAGTAGCAGGATACAGCAAGATGAGAAGGAAAATGCATAATGTATTGCCATTATGTTGCTGATAGCCACATACATACTGTAGTGATAGATGGCAGGGAATGATGTGAGAGTTAGCAGAAGATAGTACTGGCAAATGTGGATGTGCAGGGTTTGTACATAATGGAGAACAATATATCTGGTCCTGTGATGTGTTCCCCTCTTCTTGTCTTTCAGGACTGATGTACAGATGGAGGAGCCCACCTTTTTCTGCAGTCGAGAATGATGTAGTAGTTGACGTCCTCAGACTGCATCATGACATCCTGCTGTTAAGGAGTCACCAGAATTGGGAAGAGCACACTGCACTGTGTGCAGAACTTGTGGCATCAGTAAATCATGTAGGGCTACAGGAAGGAAGCTATGAGCAGGTCTGACACCGGGTTACAGACATGATAAATACTACACAGCAAAGGGTCACAGCTGGGTCCAAGGACTGTGCTGGCACTCATGGTGGGCCTGCTACACAACAACCACTCTCAACCACAGAGGAGTTCCTGGCAAAACTAGATTCAGCCACCAGCTTGCAAACATCCATCACCCCATATGTCATGGAGGTGGGTAGCACAGCTTCCGCAACAGAAGACCATCCAGGTAAGCCTCCTGTGATCATCACTTTAATACTGTAGCAGTCATAGTGGCAGCCTCTGCATACCTGTACATGGATGTCAAGTCAGTCTTCTTTTGGGGTGGGGGGGTCGTAATGCACATGTGTGCGCACATACTCAGAATGTCAGCAATGTGGGTAGTATCACAGTTCGCACTGTATATGTTGATATATGCACATGTTATCCAGTACCAATGCCACATTTGTGTTTGCTGACAGTACCCCCCTACAATTCCATAGGTACATCTGGTGTGGCTGGAGTCCAACATCCTGTAGCCGGTGAGTGTGAAACTGTTTTGCTGTGGCTCACCTATACCCTAGAAATGTTATGGGCTGCCAGTTTGTCATGGACACAGCTGTTAAGCTTAGCCATAGTACAATATTTGTATGTTCAGTTGTGGAGGGGTTCACTGCAGTGCATTGAATAGGTAACATATTTGCAGGATCTGTAACATATTAGCAGATATTTTTGTGAAGGTCTAGGCAATCTGCTATAAAGGGTGGCATTAGTATGGTGGAAATGGGCACACTGTGTTTTAGGTGAAGGTCTATCACATACACTGACATATCACTGATCTCACAGGTGTATAGCACTAGCAACATTTACCAGACAAAGCTACACTGCATGTTGTTAAAGGCCTTTCATGTGTGTGTCTGTTGTGGTTTGCGTGTGTGTTGTGCATGGGATCAGTAATAATGTGTGGTATGTATAACAAAGTTGTTGCATCTCACCTGTATATATATATATATATATATATATATATATATATATATATATATATGTGTGTGTGTGTGTGTGTTTGTGCATTTGCGTGTGTGTGTGTGTGTGTGTGTGTGTGTGTGTGTGTGTGTGTGTGTGTGTGTGTGTGTGTGTGTGTTTTGATCAGCAGACATTATAGTGCAGGTATTAATGTAGTCATATTGCCTTCCTCCTCACAAGTGACCATGGGGCTTGGAGTGTGTCCCCCTCACAACCTGATGCCAGTGTCTCATTGAACTCTGATGATGATGGTGGCCATAGTGAAGCACAAATGGAGTTATTGGTGGCTGAATCTGTCTCATGGGTTGACATTCCACTTCCTCCCCCAATGTCCCTGCACACTGTCAATATGCCCACAGATACCCAGTCCCTTGGGCCACAGATATTGGACAGTTAGAGGGTGGCAGGGGCGGCTCGTGGCATAGGGCTGCCGGACTGCAGCCCCCTCAAAAATAAAAAAGAAAAAAGAAAAACAAATGAAAAATAAAAAAAAATATTTTTTTTAATTTCGCGGACTTCGCGCATGGACCGAGTCCCGACTTATCGGTCTATGCGCATGCTCAAACAGCCCGGCCGCCCCCATAGAGGGACACAAGGAGACGTCTGTGCACTTTTACAGTGCACAGACCCGCCAGGAGTATAGGACGCGTCCGGACTGCTCCTCTTGCAGCAGGGACTCGGGACAGAGCCGTAGGGATCTCGCCGCAAGGAGCATTGGGATCTCGGTCTTCAGTATGCGCTGAAGGATGTATGTACGGACGCTCTGGATGCATTCATTCATTCAGGTAAGGTGCCTTTTTATTTTTATTGAGGTTGTGCTTTTTAATTTACAATGTGTGTGTATGGTGCTTTACTGGAGTTTGTGTATGGTGCTTGTGCTTTACTGGAGTTTGTGTATGGTGCTTGTGCTTTACTGAGTTTGTGTATGGTGCTTGTGCTTACTGGAGTTTGTGTATGGTGCTTGTGCTTTACTGGAGTTTGTGTATGGTGCTTGTGCTTTACTGGAGTTTGTGTATGGTGCTTGTGCTTTACTGGAGTTTGTGTATGGTGCTTGTGCTTTACTGGAGTTTGTGTATGGTGCTTGTGCTTTACTGGAGTTTGTGTATGGTGCTTGTGCTTTACTGGAGTGTGTGTGTGTGTGTGGTGCTTGTGCTTTACTGGAGTGTGTGTGTGGTGCTTGTGCTTTACTGGAGTGTGTGTGTGGTGCTTGTGCTTTACTGGAGTGTGTGTGTGTGTGTGGTGCTTGTGCTTTACTGGAGTGTGTGTGTGTGTGTGTGGTGCTTGTGCTTTACTGGAGTGTGTGTGTGTGTGGTGCTTGTGCTTTACTGGAGTGTGTGTGTGTGTGGTGCTTGTGCTTTACTGGAGTGTGTGTGTGTGTGGTGCTTGTGCTTACTGGAGTGTGTGTGTGTGTGTGTGTGTGTGCTTGTGCTTTACTGGAGTGTGTGTGGTGCTTGTGCTTTACTGGAGTGTGTGTGGTGCTTGTGCTTTACTGGAGTGTGTGTGGTGCTTGTGCTTTACTGGAGTGTGTGTGGTGCTTGTGCTTTACTGGAGTTTGTGTATGGTGCTTGTGCTTTTACTGGAGTGTGTGTGTGTGTGTGTGTGTGTGTGTGTGTGTGTGTGTGTGTGTGTGTCTGTGTGTGTGTGTGTGTGTGTGAAAATGCCCCAGGTGCTTATGGTGGTGTGGTAGGGAATGCCTCAGGCTTGAACCCTGTACCCTGTATGCAGGTGTTAAAGACTTGAGTTCCCTACCCACCACCATTTGTAAAAAATTGAGATGTTTACCTCATATTCGCTCTGATCTGTTCCTCATAATATCTGTGGTTTGTAAATGTTGCAATGCTTGATATTTGATGGTGTAGTAGCATTGTTGCCTCACAGCTGCAGGTTCTTGGGTTTGATTCTTGGCTGGGGTTCCTTCTTTGTGGGGTCTGTATCTTCTCCCTGTGTTTGTGTGGGTTTGCTTTTGTGCCCTCCCATGTTACAAAGACATGTCTGCATTATTTCGGCCTCTGCTGAAAATTGTTTATTTGTTCCAAGTCAGACTGTCCTGATTAAAAAATGTTAAATAAAATTGATAGGCATTTGAATTTCAGACTTAAGGGTTTCTGAATGTTTAATTCCTTGTGTATTTGATGGTGCAGTGGTAGTATTGTTGCCTCACAGCTATAGGTTTTCTGGTTTGATTCTTGGTTGGGGTGGCTTCTGTGTGGAGTCTGCATCTCCTCCATGTGTTTGTGTGGATTTGCTCTGGTGCCCTGCCATTTTACAAAGACGTGTCTGCAGTTTTAATCCCTGCTGAAAATTGGTTTTGTTCTGTCCGCAGTAAAATTGACAGGCATTTGAATTTCAGACTTCAGGTTTCTGAATGTTTAATTCCTTGTATAATTGATGGTGCAGTGATAGTATTGTTACCTCACAACTATAGGTTTTCTGGTTTGATTCTTGGTTGGGGTGGCTTCTGTCTGCATCTCCTCCCTGTATTTGTGTGGATTTGCTCTGGTGCCCTGCCATTTTACAAAGACGTGTCTGCAGTATTAATCCCTGCATCTCTGCTGAAAATTGTTTTTGTTCTGTCCGCAGTAAAATTGACAGGCATTTGAATTTCAGACTTCAGGTTTCTGAATGTTTAATTCCTTGCAGATTTGATGGTGCAGTGGTAGTATTGTTGCCTCACAGCTATAGGTTTTCTGGTTTGATTCTTGGTTGGGGTGGCTTCTGTTTGGAGTCTGCATCTCCTGCCTGTGTTTGTGTGGATTTGCTGTGGTGCCCTGCCATTTTACAAAGATGTGTCTGCAGTTTTAATCCCTGCGTCTCTGCTGAAAATTGTTTTTGTTCTGTCCGCAGTAAAATTGACAGGCATTTGAATTTCAGACTTCAGGTTTCTGAATGTTTAATTCCTTGTATAATTGATGGTGCAGTGATAGTATTGTTACCTCACAACTATAGGTTTTCTGGTTTGATTCTTGGTTGGGGTGGCTTCTGTCTGCATCTCCTCCTGTATTTGTGTGGATTTGCTCTGGTGCCCTGCCATTTTACAAAGACGTGTCTGCAGTATTAATCCCGCATCTCTGCTGAAAATTGTTTTTGTTCTGTCCGCAGTAAAATTGACAGGCATTTGAATTTCAGACTTCAGGTTTCTGAATGTTTAATTCCTTGCAGATTTGATGGTGCAGTGGTAGTATTGTTGCCTCACAGCTATAGGTTTTCTGGTTTGATTCTTGGTTTGGGTGGCTTCTGTGTGGAGTCTGCATCTCCTCTCTGTGTTTGTGTGGATTGGCTCTGATGCCCTGCCATTTTACAAAGACGTGTCTGCAGTATTAATCCCTCGCGCCTCTGCTAAAAATTGTTTTTGTTCTGTCCGCAGTAAAATTGACAGGCATTTGAATTTCAGACTTCAGGTTCCTGAATGTTTAATTCCTTGCAGATTTGATGGTGCAGTGGTAGTATTGTTGCCTCACAGCTATAGGTTTTCTGGTTTGATTCTTGGTTGGGGTGGCTTCTGTGTGAGTCTGCATCTCCTCTGTGTTTGTGTGGATTTGCTCTGATGCCCTGCCATTTTACAAAGACGTGTCTGCAGTATTAATCCCTCGCGTCTCTGCTGAAAATTGTTTTGTTCTGTCCGCAGTAAAATTGACCGGCATTTGAATTTCAAACTTCATGTTCTTCAGAATACATAGTAGCACAACCTTTTTCTAGCAATTTTCTAAGTTTATAAGATGAATATTTTAAATTTGTCCCTACTTTTGGGACTGTATTCCCCCATTATTGGCTTCGTCCAGGTTTTTGTGCTAAGGTTGACAGCTATGGCAAGAACTGAATTCACTAAATATGGACTGTAGAATTGTGCATATTTACTGATAAAGGTGCACTGTAGAATTGTGCATATTTACTGATAATGGTGGACTGTAGAATTGTGCATATTTACTAATAATGGTGGACTGTGGAATTGTGCATATTTACTAATAATGGTGGACTGTAGAATTGTGTATATTTACTAATAATGGTGGACTGTGGAAGTCTGAGTAGACTTTTTATGATAAATGTTCTCAACTGGGCAGTTTTGCCATTATGGGTGCATATGTTTTGTTTCATTGCTTACTGGAAACATCTTCAAAACAAATTTAAAACACCCTCTAACAAGTGTACTGTATTGTACAAGGAATATAATTTTTAGTACAATGAGGAAGGTGTATCAAAGAGCACATGTATGTTTCATATGCAAGGGGCCTATGATTCGAAAACAGCCCAAAATTAATCTTTATCTGCCACTGGCAAAATGTATTTTCTTTGAATGTGGGTTTCAATGCTGTTTCAATGAATGTGAGTTTCAAGGGCAGAGAAGTTTTAATGCTAAGTTTTCATTGTGAGACTGCATTGCTTTGTTTAACAGATGACTTAATGTTTGTGCTGTAAAATACAAAATAAAACTTTCAAATGAAGTCCAATCATTGAAGTAAAGCAGTATGCACATTAGTGTTTATGGTAAATGGAGTGAAATAGCCAAGTAATGGTTAATTGGAATGGCTGCAGAGGCTCCAGTTCAACCATTATTTTGTCGGGGGGGGGGAGGGGCAGCAAACTCAGACAGGCCCAGCTGAACTATACCTCCCAACTGTCCAGATTTTCAAAGAATGAATAGATTTTTGCTTCTTATTTTTGGTTTGTTGTTCATAAAATTTGTAGTTTTTTAATTCCTAAATGATTTGCCAGAAGTCACTAAATAATAAGTTTCAGACTTCATAACCTTCATAAAAATGCATGTTAAAGTAAGAGCCGTTCTATCAACTGTCTCAATTTATACAAGAGCAATTTTTAGTACTGTTTATATGTGCCCCAATATATTTGGCCTTGTTCAGATTTACTGCATTAACAGGTTGAGAGGTACATGCAAATAAATTGCTTTATAGAATTAGGCATAGCCAACCTCTCAACTGTCCCCAATTTTGGCTCAAAATGTTGCTCTTCCCCTAATAATCCCTCCGCCAAAATAGCAATTTTGGAAGAAAACATGGAGGGTTTACAATTAAGAAATAACTGTAATAATCAAAGTTATAGATTACTTGAAATGCATGTAGATTCTTTTATTTTGTCAGCTGCTCAAGGTAGCAGTACTAATATTAAAGTGTCCCTTCTTTGACAGGTAGAAGCTGTATTGTGTGTCTATTTTATATTTTTGCATCACATTTTGGTCCATTTTTCATAAAATTGTGTTTTTGGCAAATTAGTGACAACTCACTAAAGACTGAAGTTAGAAAATGACAGACATTTGAGTTTCAGATTTTATACCCTTCAGAAAATTCATACTAATGCAAGACCTATTCTATTATCTTTCTAAGTTTATTAGAGCAATATTTAAAATTGTCCTTATTGTTGTGCCTTTGTCCCACTTCTGTGTATGGCTTTGTCCAGATTTCTTGCTCTTGAAGTTGAGAGGTATGACAAATGTGTCAGGGCCATCACAGTCAGCCAGAGAGATTTCAAATTGTGACATGCTTGTTGCACCCACTCCCCCCATGTAGTGACTCTGGATGTGTCCAAGCAAGGCAAGGAGTAGTTGTATCTACCTTGGATGGGGAGGACACACTGCATAAGTACTACAGTGGCTTTTCATCTGTCCTTGATTTTGCAGAATGGTCTGGTTTCTGTCATATTTTGTACTGTTGATTTATGCTTATTACTCAAAGTGCCTGTTGCTCTGTGTTTAAGTAGCAATGCTTTAATGACCATAAGGGTAAGCTTGTCTGACATCGTAAGATGCAAGTAAGCTTTAATAAGCATACTGTTAAAGAATTGCCAACATTGAAAGCCTTTCTGTTGTTGCCATGCAGAGAATACTTGACTAGATAATGTATAAGCCTTGGGTATTAAAGGACAGGATTCCATTATTTTAAAAAGCTCATTACACTTGTTGGAGACTTCCAGTCATCTCTACAGGCTTTACCCGTAAACTAAACAGAATGCCAATCATGTGTGGTCCATAACCTGTACAGTAATCCTTTAAGCAATGTATCTTGAGCTTGTTTCTTGTTTGCTTTTCATTTTTACTTTTATCATGTTTTCCCATGAAACAAGTTGTCAGGCAGCAGGTCTTTTGGATAAGAAACATTTTTACAAGTGGGGCATCACATAGATTTCTACTTTCAGCATGTTACTTGGTACTTTAATAAAGCTGAATATATTATAATTAGGACTGCAGTGCAAGGAGAAGTGGTTTGAGTTGAGTGCTTCTGGTTTTTCTTATACTTGATTTTGACTGGCATTCCAGTAATGTATTTAAAAGTAATTTATTTTTCATGCCTCACAACCTTTTGTTTCCATCTAGATATTAAGTAAGCTGTCATGCAGCCAATGCATTGAAATATTTTTATTCTTCTACACTTATTTTTGTCTTGATTGGACTTTCATAATGATGGTTTGCCACCCAGGGCAGCGTATTTAATTAAAGGTTTTTTGTGGTTTTGTGCATAGCTCCTCCCCTTTATGGTTGACCACACCCCTTCCCTTTGACCCCGCCCATTCAGCGTCTCCTGCAGCCCCCCTGTGATTTGAAGTCACCAGCCGCCACTGGAGGGTGGTGGCATTGAACAGGAGACTGTGGTGACTATGGCATCTGTGAATGTAGATACTAGCCATAGCCATACAGCTGGTGAGTTCTCACACAGGCAGATTGACAGGGGTGCTCGAAGAAGGACTGCTGCCCATCATCACCTGTCACAGGTGTAACATCACAAGTCACTTGACACATGTTTCAGTGGAGGCACAGGCACATACTGAACACAACACCAGACAGATGCTCAGGATCATGGATGCATCACTGTCTGGCATCCATGACTCCATCCACAACATTGGTGACACCATGCTTCTTTACGCCAATGTAGTGGACAGACATTGGAGTGAAACATTGTCAGTCCTTGACTGCGCATTGTCTGTGCTGGAACATGTGGTGTGTGTAGGGCATTAGACGTAATCTGAGAGTCCATGTGACCATGCACAGTCACACTTCCATAGTGGCAGTACCACCAGCACTACAGAAGGGACCATGACATAGCAGGCCATAAGCACATGGTCCTGGGTGGTCCTATGAAGGACATGGACCCAGCAGACCCCATCCACTGTCAGCAAGTAGTACCGCATCTGATCCTGGGCATGGTGGTGCCAGTGCCACTCCTTGCAGAGACAGTTCCCATGTTTGTGGCCAGAGATGGTGAACTGTACATACTGCATTGTATGGTCCACAGCTGTCCAACATACCCTCGTATATGGCTAGCACATGGCTTGACTGTGTATGCACACACACTCACACATCACTGTCACATGCAGGTCACCAACAGACACACGCAGCTCCTCTCCATGGTCCAGCTGACCAGCACCCCTCCAGACACCCAACTGTGTGGCACAACCTAGGCCTTTGGCAACACCACACCCTGTGCATGTGATGATACCTGTGCCACATCCCTGTCATCCATACCATCGATGCAGGGGCATGCTGCTATGTGTTTGATGCACAGGGTGACTATAGTACATTTACTGACACTTTGTAGTGTAGTAGTGTTATGCCCTGTGAGTTGCTGTCTGCTGGCATGTGTCATGAGTGCACATCAAAGTGCATGTACCTTTGTTCCATGATGCTGCATTGGTGGTAGTCTTGCTGACTGCCTGTTGTCTCCCACAACATATTCTGTTTCTGTTCTGGGTGTCAATGTGTCTATGCCATGGAAAGCTGGCGCCAATACAGTGGCTCAGGATGGCATGTTGCCAATGCAGAAATGTGACTTTGCCAAGGTGCAGCTGTATATGTGCATGGTTACCTAGGTGCATATGTGTAGAACAGTGTGTCAGGGACAATGGGGGCAGACAGCATAATCTTGCATGCATACCCCATGATACAGCATGGTACTCTTGATACATGTCATCTTTGAGTTCAGTAGGATCATAGGATCATAGGAGGTTACTAGAGTAATGGCCCTGGGGACCTTACAAGGCTAGCCATTACTTTATCCTCAGAAAGAAACATCAGTAAGCACCTGTTGCCCCTGTCAATGAGGGACACAGGTGGGACCCCTGGGACAGAATTGTGGTTTCCCATCCACTCATCACAGTTGTGCTTGAAGAGGATCAGCATGGTAGTCTGTTTGACATGTGTGGGAAGTGGATTCCTGAGACAGGGCAGCCTCTGGGAAAGAGACTTGTCTCTACAGCAAGTTATGTTGATGTTGTGTATCTAATTCAAGCCTGTCATGCAGGTAATATGTGCGGAGTTAGACTTACGGATATGGGGCAGCTGTAGTAAGGCAGGGTCCAACATTGCCTTGTAGGCATGACACAGCCCACCTCTGAGCAACCTGTCCAATATCGAGTGGGGCAGTAGTGATTTGCGCCGTTTAGGGGGGGAAATTAATTTTGGGTTTTTTTTTCCCGTTTGGGCAAAAAATAAAAAGGGGGTTGTAGAAAATATTTTTTCTGAGGACTTAAATTTACCACCTTTTTTTGACCCCCTTTTTTGTGAAATACAAGGGTTTTTACCCGCCCACAGTGGGTTTTTTTGCCTGGTCCCCGGTTTTTCCCAAAAGGTTGTGTGTTTTTCTTTTGTGGAAACAGGGGGATTTTTTTGGTATAATCATTTTTTTAAAAAAAAAATTCTTATTATGTAAGCCCCCTTTTATGAAAAACATTTGGGATAAAAAAAAAAAAAATTCAAAATTTTTATAAAAATTTTGGGGGGGCGGGAGAATCCTTTTAAAAAACCTTTTTCCCGTTCAAATTTTTTTCCCCTTTTAAAAAAAAAATTTTTATTATTTAAGCCCCGCTTTTTTTTAAAATTGGGAAAAACCCTAAGCAAGTCAATGAAAAAACCCCTTTTTTTACCTCAAAATCTTATTTTTTGGCAAAATTTTCATAGTTTTAGGCCAAAAAAAAAACAATTTGAATTTAAAAACACAACAAAAAAAACCCCCCAAACCCACCCAAAAAAACAACCCAAAAAAAATTTTCCCTTGGATTCAAGTTTGTTTTTTAGGCACATTTTCAAGTACAAATCAGGGAATGTCTCCCCAATGGGTGCACCCAAAAGGGAAAAAAAATTAAGGGAAACCCCCCAAAAAAAAAACCCAACCAAAGTTAAAAAAAAAATTCCGGGTTTGTTTTAAAAAATTCCTTTTTGATATAAAAAAAAAAGAGTTCCATGTTTTTAACTAACTTGTTTAAAAATCAAGGGGAAAAATTATTTTAAAAAATTTTTTATACAAACACTGAAGGAGGAAAAAAAACCCCAACTGTTTTGAATAAACCAATATTTTACAAAACTTTCTTACCATCAACAGTTTTCCAGGTTCAGTGTTTGGGGGTTTTCCCTTAAATTTAAATTTTCCCCCTTAAAAATATTTAAAAAAAAAAAAAATGCTTTACCAGTTGGGGTTTAACCCCCCCCAAAATTATTTAAGAATATATTTTGGGATGAAAAGGGGTTAATGGCCCCGGGGGTTACATAGAGCCCTGTAAATGCCTGGGGGGTTAAAAGGTGGCCCTTAAAAATTCATTGAGACCAAACAGACACACTGGAAAAAACCCAAAAACCCAAAAAATTGTTTTGGGTTTTAAAACCAACAAGTTTTAAATAAGTTAATTTTAAAGCTTTTAAAAGTTTAGGTTTTTGGGGGGACATGAGACGAAGGGATTTTTTTAAAACATACAAGGGCCATAAAAAATTACCTTCGGGCCTTTTTTACTCTGTTTGGTTTACACAAATTGTGAAAGAACCCCCAAACTTACACCCAAAAACGTTAAACCCAAAAAAATGCATCCAACTTTCCTCACTTGTTTTTTGTTTGGGCTTTTTAAAATTTTAAAAATAATATTATAAAATTTTAAATAATTAATTTATAAATTTAAAAGTTTAAAAATTTTAAAAAATATTCCCAAAATTAAATAAAGGGTTTTTATTTTAAAAAATTTTTTTTAAATGTCTTGAAAAAATATAGAACTGTTCTAAGGCAATGAGCTTCAAAGGGTTACAAAAAGGGGCTGCATCCTCGTACTCGTTCCCTTGGCTGTTTTCCAATTTTTGGGCATTTTCCCCCATTTTCGTACCCTTTTATACCCGTTTTGTTTTGGTTAAATTTACCCTATATTTCAAATTTTAGAAACAATTTTTTTTACTGGTATTACTTTTGGTACTCTGGCAATCATATAGAACATGGGAATGAAACATTTGGTTACTGCCCAAAGGGCCCTGCTATTGAATGTTTCCCCATTTTACATTTTTCTGGATGTTCATCCTTTCCAATGGGCTTTGCCCTCCTTTGGTTTTTTTTCCCATTTTTGGAGGTTTTGGGGGGAAAAAAAAAAACCCCGGGTTAAATTCAACCTCTGCTGACCTTTTTGGGGGTAAAATTCTCCCCAGTTGTCTGGTTCAGACAGGGGTTGTTTGGATTTTTAATGGTGAATTAATGTTAGGGAAAATTTTAAAAAAATTTTAAAAAACCGGTAAAAAAAAAGGGAAAATTTTTTAAAATTGCCTTTAAAATTAAGTTTTAAAAAAAGGTTTTTTAAGCAGTTTTTAGAAGGGATGGTCTGACCAAATGCCTGCATTTTTTTCTTCCCTTTATTGTTTCTTTGTTTTAGTGACTTTATTGTTTAAAAAAACCAGAAAAAAGGGGAAAATGGGAAATTTTAACCTTTTCATTTTGGGGGGATTTACTGATTTTTAGACACAGTTATGTAATGGCCTTGCCCCCACCCATTGACAACCTTGTTCACTACCGGGGGAACCATATTGTTGTCCCCCCCTTTTTTCTTTGTCCGTTTCTTTTAAAAATGAAATTTGGAAGCTTAGAACTTTAAAAAAAAAAGTCCCAAACCTAAATAACCGGTAAAAGCCAAAAAGGTCACTTTTTCCTGAAATTCAAACAAAATTAAAAAACCTTTAAATAACATGTAAGGTTCGGGACAACCCCCGGTTGTTGTTCTTCCCCAAAAAATTTTTTAAAAGGGAATTTTTGGGGGGAGCTTCCCCCCCCTTTTTTATGTTTTTTATTTTTAATGCAGTGGGGTTTTTTTAAAATTTAAAGGAAATCTTTTTTGAGGGTGTGGCCCAAAAAATTTCAGGGTATCCCCGTCCCTTTTTTTTTCTTTCAAAATTTGGGAATAAATTCTTCAAAACCCTATTTTTAAAGAAAGGTTTTTTTTTGACATGGTAACTTTAGGGGGACCGCAAACAAGCCAATTTGGAAATTGGTGGTATTTGGGACCTTTTTTTTTAAAAAAGGGGACCTAAAAGTCAGTTCTGTCTATTTCCCTTTCCAACCAGGGGGCAATGCCTTTTACAAACTTTTTCCCTTTTTTCCTGGAAAGGGGGCCCCTTACTGGATTTTTTCCCCCTTTTCAAGGGGTATATTTTTAATGGGAAATTTTTTTTTCAAAATTTAATATCCTGTTAGGGAGTGGAACCATGATTAGAAAAAATTTAATTTTTTTTCTTTTTTGGGTTTTTAGGTGGGTGCATTTATTTCACTCCATGGTTAGTCATCCAAGGCTTATGCCGCAAACCCCGGGTTTTTATTATGGATCAAATAAAAAAGGGTGAACACTTTTATGATAATGGGCCCGGGGAAGCCCCTTTTAAAGGGTGTACCCATTGGTTTTCATCTTCCTGTTCCCGGGGTTTTTTTGAGCTTTCCCATATCAGATAGTTGCTACAGGGGGAAAAATGAAGGGTTGGGAAAAAAGTTCAAAATTTTTAAAAAAATTTATTACAAACAGATTAACCCCACTGTCCCCCCAGGTCAAAAAACCCATTTTGGGCCCCCAAAACCCTTTTTTCCCTATTTCCCCCTTTGGGTTTTTTTAGGGGGAAACTCTTTTTGGATTTTTCCACCTTTTTAACAACCCGTGCCCCCAATAAAGGGCAAACCCCCCAAATTTAAATTCAAAAAAAAAAAAAACAAACAAAGTTTTAAAAAAAATTGGAATAGGGAAAAAAAAATAGTTAAAATTTTTTAAGGGGGCAGACAACCTTTTTTGGTTTTACCAGGCAGGGCTATCATGAATTTTAAAGGCCCCCTGAGGGAAAGGGGATCTTTTAACTTGATTGGTTTTCCAGGTAATTTTTTTTTTTTTTGGGGACTGAATGACAAAGGGGGTAATTAAAAAACCAGGGCCCCCCTTTCAACATGTTTTGTTTAAACCGCTAAACACCTTGAAAAACAAAGTCAATTTTCAAAGGTTTGGAAAAAGAATTGAGTTTAACCACTTAAAAAAAACATTTTTTGAACCCCAAAAAAAACATTTCCAGGTTTTTTGGGCCCGGGCCCAATTTTTATTACCCCCCCCTTTTTCGTTTTTCCAAATTTTTTACCCCCGGGCCCCCCTTTTCAAACCCCGAAATTGTAATTAAATAATCAAATTTTTTTAAAGTTTATTTTTTTTTTTCAACAAATATTTTTTAAATGGAGTTTGGGTCAAATAAAAAAATGATTAAAAAAAATTTTTTAAGTTTTTATTTTTTTTTGGGGGGTTTCCAGTCAGGGAAATCCAATTATTTTGGGTTTAAATTTTTTTAATTTTTTAACCCTTTTTTAAAGAATCACAGGCAACCTGGGTACCCTTTTGGTTAAAACCCCCATTTTTTTTGGATTTCCCCGGAAATTTGCATTTCACTTACCAACAAAACCCCGTTTTTTTTTTTTTAGGGGGACCCCAAATTTTCCCCAAAAAAGGCGGGGCCCTTTTTCAAAGATTTTAATAAAATGTTTGCTCAAAGATAACGGATTAAATGTAAAAAATTTAAGGAAAAAAATTTTTTAATTTTTTAAAAATTTAAAATTAAAAAAATTCCCAGACTCAAAATTTAAAAACAAGACTCAGGGGTCAAGCAGGCAAATTTGGGGGAAAAGGGGGGTGCAAATTCCTCCCCCTGGACAAATCCCCCTTTTTAACCCGGAAGGGAAAACCCGAGGCAGTTACCAAAATTACCTTAGAACCAGTCAGCAAAACCCAAAAGGAGGTACACCCAAAAAAAAAAGGGTGCAAGAAAGATGCCAAGGAAGAAAGGCCTTAAAAAAAAAAAAATCCTTTTTTTTTTTGCCTTGCAAGCATGGGGACCCAAAAAAAACGGGGAAAAAGAAAAAAAACCTTAACCTAATAAAAAATTTCCCCTAATCTGGCCAAAACAATGGGTA
This sequence comes from Protopterus annectens, assembly GCF_019279795.1. Classification (NCBI taxonomy): domain Eukaryota; kingdom Metazoa; phylum Chordata; order Ceratodontiformes; family Protopteridae; genus Protopterus; species Protopterus annectens. The sequence continues at coordinate 467,554,533 of NC_056736.1, read as the reverse complement.
TAGTTTCAGATGGGGTGGACAGGGACCTCCTACAGAAAATTGTTGAGCTGTGCTGGCCACGCCTCACACACAGAAGTAACAGAGGGGAACCCATCCCAGTGGATACCAAGGTATGTGTAGGACTAAGAATACTAGCTACAGGTAGCTTCCAAAGGCCAACTGGGGATATGATGGGGAGTTCACAGGCATCAGCATCCAGGGTACTCCACCAGTTCCTGGATGCCATGTCAGCACATGTCAGTGAGCACGTATATTTTCCCAACACCCGTGAGACATTGGCCAGCAATATGCAACTGTTCCACCAAATAGCAGAATACCCTGAGGTAGTGGGTGCTATAGACTGTATGCACATATACATCAAAGCACCACCCAGTTTGCGGGGAAGGGTCTACATCAACCACAAGGGTTTCCCCTCCAGCAACTGCCAGGTCATGTGTGATGCACAGGGCATAATAATGAATGTGTGTGCTGTCTGCCCTGGAAGCTATCACGATTCTCACATCTGGCATCTGACGCAGCTGTACCAGATATTTGCCAATGGGGACATCCCTCATGGTCACCTAGTGGGGGATGCTGGATATGCACTGGAGCCATGGCTGAGGACACCCATCAGAATTGCACACCCAAACAAGAACTCCATAATGAGGTACACGCACAGACCAGAATTATAGTAGAACATGTGTTTGGGATGCTCAAGTCACAGTTCCAGTGCCTGGACACATCCGGTGGAGCCTTGCAGTACTCACCAGCTGCATGTACCCAAATTGTCCTTGTATGTGCCATGTTACACAATATGATCCTGCAGAAACAGCTGCAGCAGAAACAGCACAGGGCAGAGTCACACATCCCTCCACCATTGCCAAGGTCTGCACAGGCACAGAGTGACTCGGAGGAGGAGGAACCTGAGCCTGCCCCAGTAGGCAGAAGGAGGCATGCCCAGTATGCCCTGGCCTTAGCAAAGAAGCATCGCATAGCACATACACTGACACAGGAGGGACCCATGGAATAACACCTCTCTCTGATTCTCACATACAGTAAAAGGGATGCCAAACATTACACTACCTGTGCCTAACCATGTGTGTAGGGAGTGTACTATGTCCATCCGACATAGGCAGCCCTGCAGCACCACCCTCAATACTGGGACACCCACAAGGTATGTGACTCACACATGCCAATCAGTGGGGGGTCACATACCCAACAACAGTCACAGCCAGCAGGACAGGTGTAAACAAACACAAACAAAGGTGGTGCTATGGCCTCTGAATGAGGCCTATGGGTAACCTTCCCCCCCAGGCCTACACAGACAGACTACAGCAGGTCAGGCAGTGGGATGTCAGTTCTGAAGGGTAGGAAGTCAGAAACTAATATGTAGGTAATTAAAAGCTAAGATCTGTAGTACACTGGTATGCGGCTAGTTAGCACGATAGGTAATACAACAGACTGAAATGGAGTATCCGACATACAAGTAATGTCCTAGAAAATATGTACAAGTGTCAGGTGTGCCTCCTCCCATCCTATGTAGAACTGTAGTCACAATCAGGTGTTCCCCCCAATCCTGTGTAGAAATGTAGAAATAGTCAGGTGTGCCCCCCCATCCTACATAGAAATGTAGTAACAATCACGTGTGCCCTCCCCAATCCTGTATAGAAATGTAGAAATAGTCAGGTGTGTCCCCTAACCTATGTAGAAATATAGTAACAGTCAGGTGTGCCCCCCACAATCCTGTGTAGAACTGTAGAAATAGTCAGGTGTGCCCTCCCCCATCCTATGTAGAAATGTAGTAACAGTCAGGTGTGCCCCCCCAATCCTGTGTAGAAATGTAGTAATAGTCAGGTGTGCCCCCCATCCTACGTAGAAATGCAGAAATGTAGTAACAGTCCATGCCAAATGATCGATGGATACCCTGCAGAGACTGCATGCTACCTGTAGGTGTACAACACAAAGGTCAGCACTGCAGTACAAATGACCTGGACTCCATCCACACATTCAATGCAGATGGCCATACTGGGCATGCCCAAACACTTAGAGAAATGAAGGCAATGTCAGTCAACAACATACTGGAAGGTCATACTGGGCATGCTCACACACTTAAACACATGAAGGCCATGTCTGCAAACACCAATAGACCATACATATCTGGCAACAGCAGATGTTAGTGCAGACACTCCTCAGTATGCACCACTCATGCTTTGCACACACAGTGGATAGGAATACAGGTATATATGTAAGGACAACACACTATAATAAGCCAAAGGTAGACATATATAGATGTGTGGAAGAGGATGATTGTGACAAGGAACTATCCAGGCCTGTCCCACCCAGCACACAGGCAAAGGGCCACAACCATATGAGGGTCAGATGTCACTCACTGCAGATACTAGCCACCGGTATCTGTCAGGATTACAGAGTATGTGGTGCACGTGCCAGCTGTGAAACATGACTGTTCAAGGAAGTAGTCATCTAGCAGCTGTATATATGTGCCTGTGAAATATGACCCAGGTTGTGACTGCATGTGGCGTGCCAACCCCTAGATGAATGGTTTATGGCCCATGCACACACACTGCCCTCCCCATAGCCCCACTATGACAAGCCTGCTGAGGTCATCCACTGTGGAATACACCTTTGGGAGAATTGTATCCCAGTAATCTCTGTGGTGTGTCCTGTAACTGCATACTGCTGCAGTGTGATAAACTAGCTAGATAGGAGTTCTAACCCCAGCCTTGGCATCTGTCTGTGTAGAAGGCAGTGCTTTTTAGGGTAGGCACACCCCTTACAACTTAAATGCTCTACCTTGGTAAGGCTGCTGATGTCATCCACCTAGAAATACATCTCTGGGAAAGTTGTATCCTAGTAATCTCCATAGCACATGCCATAACTGTGTGCTGCTATACTATGATAATCTAGTTAGGTAGGAGTTCTAACCCCAGCCTTAGCAGCTGTGTTTGCCTGTGTAAAAGGCAATGCTTTTTAGGGTAGGCACACCCTCTACAAGTTAAATGCTCTACTTTGGTAAAGCTGCTGATGTCATCCACCTAGAAATACATCTCTAGGAAGGTAGTAACCCAGTAATCTCCGTAGTATGTGCTGTAATTGTGTGCTGCTGTAGTGTGATAAACTAGTTAGGTAGGAGTTCTAGTCCAAGCTTTTGCAACTGTGTGTGTGTGCGTGTGTGTGTGTGTGTGTGTGTGTGTGTGTGTGTGTGTGTGTGTGTGTGTGTGTGTGTAAGTGTCTGTGTGACTCTGTCTGTGTAGAAGGCAATGCTTTTTAGGGTAGGCAATACCCCCTACAAGTTAAATGCTCTACTTTAGTAAGGCTGCTGATGTCATCCACCTACAAATACATCTCTGGGAAGGTTGTAGCCCAGTAATCTCTGTAGTGCATTACCCTGTTGATATGGATGTCAGTGTCTGAACAGCTATATGACATGGCATGTAATTCTATAATAGTACACAAATAACGGTATTCCATTTCTACAAACCTGTGTGTGGTGTTTATCCTATGACCTCTTTGTGATGTTTAGGCTTTCATTAACAGGTCTTAATGAAAGTCCAAACATTAAATGTGCCCTAAAATGATATAGAGATTGAATGTTTTGAAATGTAACTGGTCTTGATCTAATCAGAAGGTAGTCATACAGTATCTGTTATTGTTGGAATGTGACATGACAGGGTGCACTAGAGATGTTTTTTTTCCCTCTCCCCCACCCACTAGGCGGTCCAATCAGTACAGGCCCATCCAACCCAGTCTCTCATTGACCGATATTTCTTTACTCACAGTCCCACCCCCCAGCTCCATGCATGCAGCAACCATCCCTTCTCCAATTGCCAGCCCATAGCAACCACAATACCACACATTGCCCACCCTCCACTCCTTGGGACCCATCATGTATGTTGTACTGACCCAGATATCTTCATTCTTCCTCACTCTGTAGTCTACGTACATAGGATCCCAGCCATGTCTACCTTTTGAGACATGAGTTACCCCAAAGAATCACTTAATTTTTGGGTCATCCCGCTAGGGACAAATATTTCTTGGTAATAACACTAGACTTCATGGGTTAACTTTGTTTTGTTACACCACTGATGTTATTTTAGGTATTGCAAAGTATACGTGGTACACACGGTTGCCCGGTATGCACATGACACCTAATAGGAATGTCTGTTTCAGGTATACGGGAAGCACACGACCCTTGTATACACACGACATTACAGGTTCCCCTCTGGATAACTGAATTCAATTATTTAATAATGAAGATGCACACAGCACCTTGCAGGACCACTGGTCTCACAGTATTATTGGTTTAGAACTGTGTTGGTAATTTAAATAAACAGCTCGAAATATTGTATTTAAACAATGCTAAAATGGTTGCTTATAATAATGAAACATGTCTTTCTGAAGAAGTCTTAATAATAAAGAAGATGAAAGCACTCAATAATACAAGAGTTTCCGGTGTTTTCTCTTCAATTCATTTTGAATGCTTTTTTGTCACAAAGATTGTATATAAATATATATATATATATATATATGTATATCTGTATCTGCATATATGTGACTGTGTATATGTATCCTGGGATGTTAATAGCTTCCACATTTTACATATCCTATGTGAACCAGACTGTACTGCATGATATGTTATGAATACCAGCCTGACATCATACAGGTGGAATGTAGTACTGTTAACATCATGTGACCATGTCGTGTCAGGTCCTGGTTATGGGATCTGCAACACTTGTTAATATATTGCAGGGCAGACGTGTTTGACTGTGGGGGGGGTATGCCAATTCGTACAAGACGTATATTGTTTGGGGCCTCCCAAGCCTATTAACGGTGCATGTGGATATATATGTTTCTGTTAATCTACCATTGTTATCTACAGATGTATAGCCATATATACCTATATAGGTATACATATTTGCTTACATATTTATAACTATGTTAGTATATACCTACAGAGATATATAGCAGCGTACATATATGTAACTTGCTGTGTATATGTAGACATATAGGTGTTGACACATATATGTGTAGATGTAGGCATTTGCATGTATATATGTTCATATATATTTCTATATATGTATATATTTCTAAATATTTATATTTATATATATATATCTATATATATATATATATATATATATATATATACATTTGCATATATAGATATGTTGTATCTGTTTACATATTAATATATTTACACACACACATACATCTAGATGTTGGCATATGTTCTCTTTACTGTTACATGACTGGGCTGTATGTTATGTTTCTGAAAACATCGCATTTATGTATATCTGGCATGGCTTGGTGGTAAAGCACTTTGTGTATGGGGTGCATGGACCTGGGTTCAAGGCTTGCAGAGGCCCTTTATTTTGTTGCTGGGCAGAACACAGGGCATTGGATACAGAGTGATTAAGGAACTTTAAAGCAGTTGTAAGCGGGTTTGCATGTGTTTGTGCAGTGGTAAGCAATGCTAACTTCCGGTTACAGTGTCTTATACTCAGTTAGCCTCTACATTGCTTAAGCTGTGTAGGCAGTGCTTACCCCTGCAAAAACACACTTAAACATGCTTAATAGTGCTTACATATGCTTACTACTGCTTATTTGTGCTTAAACCTGCTTACTAGTGCCTTATTCATTATGACACTGACACTTCACATGTGCATTTCCTGCAGTACTCCAGTTCATAAATATATGTTATTTAGTGGGTTTTGTAACAAAAATTTTGGGTAGAACATGCTTTGCCAATGTAAAACAGATTGCGCTGCAGTAGGGATCAAACCAGGAATGCCTGCTCATTAGGCAAATGTTCTGCCCATTACACCATTGCTGAGTTACTTCAGTTGCATAGATCTTCTTTGTTATCCTCTTCAGCCTTTTAAGCTGCTTTAATCATAGCTAAGCGATGGGCACACCCGCACACCTACGGTTAGCTGTACTCTGATTTAAAAAAAAAAAATAAAAGAGTTTCTTCATTTAATTTTTATGTACTGTTGCTGTTGTACACATGGGGAACTGTTGGTGGGGATATGCAGTCTCTCTCATTTCTCACCACTTTGTGCTGTTCTACACTGCAGGGGCGTTTTTATTCTGAGAGTTCTGCTCTCTGACACGCCCCCTGGACCTTATTGATATGCATGATGCGCTGCCGTCCTGCTCCTAAATGGGTGCTTACGTGCAGAACTAAGCTAGTCCTGCACAGAAGATTAGTAAATATATATATATATATATATATATATATATATATATATATATATATATATATTAAAGATTTTGAATGAATTGTTAAATCAAGATTTTATGTGTAAATAACTATGTAATGGAATACTTACATTTATACGGAAGAATGAACATAGAAGGCAGTTAAAAACTGGCGATTGATATTTGACTAATAATGATTATAAGATCTTTATGAAAGTAATGCAAAAATAATTTGAAATTAAAATAGAAAATATTATAGAAGCTAGTACATATAGAATAAAGGGGACAGGTTGTCAAGAATTATTAATGATAGAGAAATTGTGGATGATATTATGAATAGAGAAGAAGAAGTGAAAATCATGATAGGAGGCCTTAAAAAAGGAATGTGACACAATTGGATATAAGATCTTGTAGGTAATAATGCAAGAATATAATATAATTGAGAAAGTTAGGAAATTATGTATGTCAGTGTATAGTAATAATAATGTAAATATACTTGTAAATGGCTGGTTAAGCCAAGAGCTACATATGAAGAGTGATGTAACACAGGGATGTCCCATGAGATGTATATTCTTTGCATTAGTTATGAATGTGATAGTATGTGAAATAAATTATAAAATGAATGCTGTGGGGTATATAACACCTGATGAGTTAAGAATTCCTGTTCTATTAACATATCAAGATAACATTATTACAATTGTAAAGAAAAAAATGAAATTTGGATAAAAGAATTATTAATTTGCACAAATTAGTGTGTAGAGAATATAGTGATAGCTTTAAAGAGAAACGTAAAGGTTTATGTGATGTAGTAAAGATCAGGGATATATATTTTACAATGAATGAAATTTCTGTGTTAGTGACAACATTTGGGAATACAAATATAAGTAGAATTCAGTGGGTAAAAACAAATGAAGAAATAAAACAAGCCTGTCATTTCTAGAAAGCATATAAATTATTCAGAAAAAAAGGCTTATTCAATACATTCAGTGCTGATGGAAAAAAATAGCATGCTTAGCAAGTGTATTTATGTTGCCAATTGTATCTGAAAAGGAATCAATGCACATATTTTGCTCATTTGTATAGGGTTCTAGATTAAACCCAGTGAAAAGTGAAACTTTGTATGTAAGTATAGAGGAAGGAGGTTTAGAGTTAATCAGCCCAGTGGTATATACTGTTTCATTAAATTTGTACAAAGTGTTAAAGTGGATAAATGAAAACACATGACAAATTAGTAATAAAACTGTACAAATATAAGAATAATACATTTGTGGGTATGGTAAAAAGAGTAAAAGAGAAAAGGAGTGTATAAATGAAGAAATAAAATGTTGCCAAGAAAAATATTTTTTGTGGAAAATAAAAATTAATGATACAGAAAAAGAAAAAGTATGGTATAAGAATATAATCATAAAACATTATTATGTAAAACCATGGGAAAATATGACAGATGAAAAAATTAAAGCTATAAAAATAAGAAACAAATGATGTAATCAGAAAGTAGAATGTCAAGATTTTTTGTTGTGACTGTTAATATATAAAATGCTAGTAAAGGAAATATGCCATGTAACAAGAAAAGTGATAGAATATGGGGGAGGGGGGATTTAATAAAGCCTACATGATCTTTTTACCATGTATGCACTGTGGCACACTGCTTATATGAAAGTAAGCAGGATTGCAATTTAGTAAACACAGCTGAGTGGTGCGCACGCACACGCCAACATGGATGTATCTGTGGCATGCAAATCACCTCATAAAGAGGCTAAGCTCATGCAAATGAGGCAAGTAGAGTAATGCAGCAAGTAGATAGGAATCCCTGCAGACCCCGTGTCAGTGTCCATAGTGTACACGGAAAAATTCTGCGTACAGGATTTCAGACATACAACAGGGGCTGTAAAAATGCAGGTAGATTGGCAGAAATGGCATATCACATACAGATATGAGCAAAACTATCTACCGTGTGTCCAAAAACATAAGGGAAATAATTTAAATTCATTTTATTTTTTTTTAATGATCTGGGTATGTTTGTGCAGCATGCTGCAGTGCACAAACATACTTTTATGAAAAAAAAGAGTGGAAAAAACACATTTAATAGTATGTGACAGAAATGTATTATAGGACCTTGCGTGGAGTATCTGCAATGGTGGAATGGTGCTGTTGTTAATGAGGAAGGGTCTGGAACCATGTAGTTTTCAGGTTGTGTGCATGGATCCCTATGCAAAGGAGGTGGGGTTACTGAATAGCACAAATGGGTATCCGTGTCTGCATATCCCTTCCGTGTAGACACAAAACCATGTTGGTGTTCATAGAAGAGGTAGCTGACATCAAGAGGTGGTGTGTTTGAGGACTTGTAAGCTCATTGGAGCTCAGTTGTGCCTGTTTACGTGGTGCGCCACTGTGCTCAGCAGGGTGGTGTATACACTGGCTGCTAAGCTTTATTCACCTTTGGGGTGCATGTTTCCACATGTTTGCATGGCACACCACCGTACTGAGTGTGACCTTTCAGGGGTGTGTGTACATTGACTGCTAAACTTTGTTTACCTTCGCTGCTCTTGTTTCCGTGTGTTTGCGTGGTGTGCCACATTGCTGAGAGTATCTAAAAAGCAATGATATATTAATTATTTGTGACCCCTTTTTAACTTAATCAAGGGCCAGAAAATGATGTTAATGATATACTAGGTAGGTGGAATGCATCATAGACAGCCAGTCACACAGTTAGCACCTATAGTAGAGAGGTCTATATTACAAAATTGAAAAGACCCAAGATCGAATGGCTTAAAGGTCGAAAATTCCATACCTCAAAGTCGATCTTGTGAGGGGCTGTGCCACCCACACCCCCCACTAATTATATATACCAACTCCAACATTGTACTACAGTGAGGAAAGGACAAATTTTTTGATCTTCACTGTACCACAATCTCACAAAAGCACATCTATGAACGGCATTTCTGACGTTAAAGCCGTTCGATGTTCATCCTCGTTGATTTCATGATAGGAAACCCAGTACAGCACTATAAAGTATGCATACACCCTACATTATGATTTTTCACCCATACACTGCACAATTAGTGTACAGACTTGGGAATTTTAGCTGAAAGAATGCTAGGGACTGCTGCACATCTGCTATATCTGTATGTTCTAGATGGTGAAGTCAATGCTGCTGCTGCTGGTTCTGCTGAGAATAGGCCTAGGCAGAGAAGGAGAAGAATGTTCAGGCCCAGGGTAACCATCCAGGAGCTAAATGAGCTGGAGATTGTACAGCGCTACAGGGTGGACAGAGACATACTACAAGAACTGAGTTATACTGCCCTTAACTCAGACCCAGAGCCAACAGAGGGGAACCCATCTCAATGGAAACAAAGGTATGTGTATCTCTTAGGATAATAGCCAGAGATACCTTCCAAACACCAACTGGAGACATGATGGGGGTCTCACAGGCATCAGCATTCAGGGGATTCCACCAGCTCCTGGATGCCATGCTACCACATGCCAGTGAGCATATTTATTTTCCCCTCACCCTGAGGTTCATAGGTTCATAGGTAGGTACTAGGCTATTGGCCCAAGGACCTGCACAAGCCTAGCCAACAAGGTTCCCTGGCTTATGCCACCCAAGAAAGTTATTTTCCTGTGCCACTGTCGAGCAGAGACACAAGTGATCCCGGGTGTATTTCCTATTTCCCATCCACTCATCAAGATTTTTCTTGAAGAGTGCTAATGAAGAACTTTGCTTGACATAGATGGGTAGCCTGTTCCAGAGTATGGAAAGTCTCTGGGATATGAATCTATCCCTCCAGCATGTCTTGTTTATTGTGGTGACAAGGTTTAGGTCCCTAGAGCGTGTAGCTCAGAGGGATTGGGATTTCTTTAGGTGTAGCTTGTCCAACAGCTCTGGGTTTGACATAGCTTTATATGTTAGGCAGAGATCACCTCTGAGTAGGCAATATGCTACAGAATAAAGCTGAAGTTTTTTGAGGTGGTCAGTGAGGGCCAGCAATAAGCAACACTTCTACGTGTAACACACTAACCTGAGGTACTGGGTGCCATAGATTGCACTTATGTAAACAATAGTGTGCCACCCAGTGAGCAGGGTAGAATCTACATATACCTCAAGAAAAAACACTCCATCAACTGCCAGGTCATGTGCAATGCCCAGGGCATTACCATGAATGTGTGTGCTGGCAGCCCTGGCAGTTATCACGACTCCCATGTCTGGCATGCATCACAGCTGTACCAGATGTTTGTTAAGGAGGACATCCCACATAGCCATTTATTGGGGGATGCTGGCTTTGCCCTGGAACTGTGGATGATGACACCCATCAGAAATGCACACCCACCCACTGAAGAATGCCATAATGAGGCACATGCACAGACTAGGAAAGTCATAGAGCATGTGTTTGGGTTGCTGAAGTCACGTTCCGGTGCCTTGATATATCTGGTGGAGCCCTGCAGTATTCTCCCGCCACATGTGCATATATGTTCACAGTTTATGCCATGCTACACAATATGATCCTGTGGAAACAGCTGCAGCAGGATCAGCAAAAGGAAGGGATACACAACCTCACCGCCATTGCCTAGGTCACCACAGCCACACTCATGAGAGGACTCAGAGGAGGAGACCCCGATGATGTCCCTGTAGGCATATGTAGGAGTGCCCAGTGTGCCCTGGCATTGACTAAGAGACAACATATAGCACATTCACTGACAACCTAGGGCCCTAGGGACTGACACCTTACACCTACTCACATACATATAGTAAACATGTTGATGCCAGGCAACCCACACAACCTGTACCTATCCATGTATTGTTTGTGTACTGCTAGCATCACACAGAGTCAGCCCTGAACTACAGGTCTCTCAACTACTGCATTCGCTAGGTAAGTCTCTAAGCTACACACTAATTGTAAGGATTACTATAATATGTATGGATCTGCTGCTGTTATGCAAGGAAATAATGTGGGCTAATTGGACATATTTAACATCCACATGGGACTACAGATACCCAGTCTAATAGTATGTGTTCCTTAATAGTCACTAAGCTCCGTGGTTAGAATATTAAATACAGGAGTCAAGGGAGATGTTAAACAGTGGACTCACATGAAACTTAGACTACTGTATATCCCAACAGATCATGTGCCATTGTCCCCCCAACCCCCAACCCAGCAGTATACCCATTCAACTGTTTTAACAGACAATCACCTATGATATAGCAGTGGACCAGTCAATCTCAGGGATGCAACATAGATATTGCTCACACCATTGTATGTTTCTCTTCATGCAGGATAACAGTGCACATATTTATGCTGTTGATTGTGTGATGAATGACTCCTCTTTGTCTGCTGACCTGAGTGGCTCAGTCGACTAGGGAAGTTAACATGGGTGATGGTTTTGATGGTTCTAATGTGGAATTACTCACATCGTTTGCATGTGAGGTAGTACTATGTTGGTGTTTTCAGAGACTGTCATACCTCTTACTGCAAGAATTCTGGACAAAGCCAGTAAGACTGAGGGGAAAAGGCCCAAACATCAGATTTCAAATATTGTCCCCATAAACCTAGAAAGTCACTGGATGTAAAGGTGTTGCATTACTACATATGTTCTGAAGGATATAATGTCTGAAACACAAATGGTTATCTGTAAGTAATATAATGCAGTGACATCAATATTCAATACTTCACCAGAAGACCACAAATGTATGAGGAACAGACCAAACATATGAGGCAAAACTCAATACATTCTGTGGAAATCAGGACGTTGAGAGGTATGCAGACTGTTAGTCTTTTAGTGGTGTAACATTACCAACCACAGTCACAGATTAAGTACAGCACACAGCTGGGGAATGCTGTGGACAGTTTGAGTGAAGTGCAGTACTGCAGAAACATCCCAGGCTGGAGTACAGGTAGGTGTGGACTGGAGTCACTTTAGTACTGGCAGTCCTACTGGACATGTCTTTATTCATGCAAAACTTTCGGGATACCACCCTTTATCAGTGCAAAATAATATAGTGCTGTTAGCACCCATTTAATAATGCATTCAAAATCACATGACACAGCTCAACCATTATATATAAAATTCACTTATAGAAATATAACAAAATAAAAATCACTCTAAAACTCAGTGTTTTAACATCTTCTGTTTTTGTCTTAAAATTGGTTTTAAATTTACTGCAACATTTATACCTGGTTCAGTATCAGCTTGTAAACATATTATCCATTCATGCTTTTTTACTTCTAATAAATTATTGATATTACCTCCCCTTAAATTCTGCTCTAAAGTATCAATAACTCTGAACATAAATTCATGTTCAGATCCATATTCCATAACATGTTTAGCTAATTGAGTTATATTTTTAAAAAAAACAAAATTTTCCTTATTCCAGAAATAAAAACATAATTTTAA
>NC_056736.1:467531862-467541445 GCF_019279795.1 Protopterus annectens | reverse complement strand
GTTACCAGGAGAATTTCAGACGCATTGTGTTGGGCAAGTAGTCTCGTGGTGTGAATATCCTTGGTGAATATGGACACTCCTCTTCCTTTAGTGTTTTGGTCCTGGTTTGGTGGCCGACAGGTGGGGTAAGAGCTGTATCTGGTATTGCAGGGCTGCTCTCTGAAACCTTGGATCAGGTCTCTGTTACTGCACAGTTATCGATGTTCTCCATTTTTAGGAGTGCCTACTGACTGTGAATGGTCACAAAAGCATTGATCCATACACACACACAAACAAACACACACACAGACAGAGTTGCACCGTTGTCATGTCTGGGATTAGAACTCCTACCTACCTAGTACATCACACTACAGCATTACACAGTTGTAGCACATGCCATGGAGCTTACTGGGCTACTTTATCCCCAAAGATGTATTTCAAAGTGAATGACATCAGCAGCCCTGCCAAAGTAGGGCAATGGAAATTGTAGTGACTGTGAATGGCCTCAAAAGCACTGATCCCTACACATACAAACAAACCCCACACACAAAGTTTTACAGTTGCAAGAAAAATCTTGATGATTGGATGGGTAATAGGAAATTCACCCCGGGGATCACTTCTGTGGTTCTGCTTGACAGGGGCACAGGAAAATCATTTTTTTGCATTTCGAAAGCCAGGGTACCTTTTTGGCTAGGCTTGTATAGGCCATAGGGCCGATAGACTAGTACCTACCTATGAACCTATGAACCTATGAGCCATGTCAGGGATTAGAACTCCTACCTAACTAGTACATCACACTACAGCATTACACAGTTATAGGACATGCCACGGAGCTTACTGGGCTACTCCTTCCCCAAAGGGGAATGACATCAGGAGCTCTGCCAAAGTAGGGCAATGGAAATTGTAGTGACTGTGAATGGCCTCAAAAGCATTGATCCCTACACAGACAGGCACACACACACAAAATTTTACAGTTGCCATGTCTGGGATTAGAACTCTTACCTAACATTACACAGTTATAGGATGTGTCGTGGAGCTTACCAGGCTACTCCTTCCCCAAAGATGCATTTCAAAGTGAATGACATCAGCAGCCCTGCCAAAGTAGGACAATGGAAATTGTAGTTACTGTGAATGACCTCAAAAGCATTGATCCCTACACAGACACACACACAAAGTTTTACATTTGCCATGTCTGGGATTAGAATTCCTACCTAACTAGTACATCACACTACAGAATTACACAGTTATAGGACACGCCATGGAGCTTACTCGGTTACTCCTTCCCCAAAGGTGTATTTTAAAGTGAATGACATCAGCAGACTTGTCAAAGTAGGGCAATAGGGAGTGTAGTGACTGTGAATGGCCACAAAAGCATTGACCTCCGAAGCTGAAACTCAAACACCAATCACAACCAAAGTGTCACAGAGCTCACAACACCATTGTGCCACCCAGCAAAAGCCCCTAAGGCAAAACAATGTGCCCAACACTTTAGTCATAGGTGACTCTATAGTCAGGCACACTGATGTCCCACTAACCAGGCTGAACAAGGAGAAAATTACAGTCAGCTCCTGTCAGGTGCCAGAATCCGCCACATAACACATGCACTCAAGTCACTCAAAACAAGTACAAATATGACTTTGTCATTGTCCATGTTGTAGTGAATGATTTGAGACTTACCTTCCTGGACTACATGAAAAGAGACATGGAAGAGCTCTCGGATCATGTGGCCCAGGCAGGTATAACCCTAGCCCTGAGTAGCATCCTGCCTTTGCCCAGAATGATACCACAATATGAGGACAAAATGATTGACTTCAACAATTGGCTAAGCTTCTGGTGTCATTCAAAGGGAATCCAGTATCTGTCTGCCTGTGATGACATTATTGACAGACCATGATGCTTTGCCAGAGATGTTCTGCACCTGTTGCCCCTGGGATTCAGGTTACTGGCTAAGGCTCTTGCCAACCCTATAGTGCCTTTTTTAGGCAAAGTTCAAAGGACAAAACCACCACCGTAACAGGTTTAAGCATGCAAATTCTGAAGGTAATGCTACTCAATGCTAGAAGTCTAAACCTCAAAATGCGATCTCTCGAGGCACTCCTGAAAATGGAGAACATTGATATCTGTGCAGTAACTGAGACCTGGTTCAAGGCTCCAGAGAGCACCCCTGCAATACCAGGTTACAACTCTTACCACACTTTTCAGCTACCAAACCAAGACCAAAACACTAAAGCTGGAGGAGTGCCCATATTCACCAAGGATATTCACACCACCAGGCTAGTTGCCCAGCACAATGCATCTGAAATTCTCCACGTGCAACTAACACTAGGTAAGACTGCAATCCAAACTGTAGCTTGCTACAGATCCCCCACCATGCCCCAAGATTCTCACTACACCTTTCTAAACATACTGGAAAATATTAAGATACAACTAAAAACCATAATACTGGGTGATTTCAACTACCCTGCCATTAACTGGGAAAACTACTCATGTAATAACATATTTGCCCAATGGTTCTTGGAATTCATAAATTCCAATGCCCTGGATCAACTAATCCATAGTCCCACCAGGGGCTCCAATATCCTAGACCTGGTCATTACCAACATGGGAAATCGATGCTCCACACCTATGGTCACCCCCTCGTTGGTCAGGTCTGACCATAAGCTAATCACCCTTAACATCCACATCCCACCCCACCCCCCAGTAAGGAAACCTCCATAAAAAACTTCTCCAAAGCCAACTTCATGCTACTCAAGTCAGAAGTGACAAACTTCATGACACCCATGCAGACAGGAACTGAAAGTTTGACTGCTGAATCCTACACTTAGGCACTGTACAAGCACATCCACTCATGCATGAATCGTGCCATCCCAAATAGAACCAAGATGCTCTCCTCCAAAAAAAGGAAGCCAATCTGGTGGTCCCCTGCCATAAACAAACTTTACAACAAATGGAAGAAACTGTTGCAGAAAAGAGGAAAATCCCAGGATGCAAAAAAATCCCTTACCAGCTTCAGTAAGAAGCTGAGATCCCTCATAAAATCCTCTAAAGCTAGTTACAAAAATAAAATTGTCAAAGATTCCAAAGACAAGCACAAGGCATTCTATAACTATGTCAAAATCTAAATGGCAATGCTCAGATCTGCTCTGAGCTACAACAAAATGGCATTGAATATACTGATCCCAAGGATATTGCCAATATCCTGGCAGAACAATTCAGTACCAACTTCACTCCCCTCTCACCCCCTAAACGGCCCATCTCAATACAGGAAGATTGCCAAATTCCAGTAATACCGGTGTCATATTTAATCATAGCCTCACCTCAGGCTTCCTGCCCACTGAGCGGTGCACAGCTACAGTTATCACACTCCACAAGGGGGGATCCACCTAGGATCCCGGGAACTACCGCCCCATCAGTCTGATGAGCCTGATCTGTATAGCCATGGAACGTATTATCATGGAACTTATAAACAAAGACATTGGAAACCTTCAAACACTGGATCCCACCCAGGTTGGTTTTGTGAAGGGCCGATCTTGTCTTCTGAACCTGATTGACTTCTTCGAATCAGTCTCCAGAGCTGTGGATGAGGGTAAGGCAATCCACACAACCTATCTGGATCTCACCAAGGCCTTTGACACCATCTCCCATTCTGGAATCATAGATAGACTTACTAAGCTGGGCATTAATCCCTACATCACTCAATGGGTTGCCAACTGGCTTACTGAGAGAACCCACACTGTAAAAGTAGCCAACTCCAAATCCAGCTCCAGACAAGTGACAAGTGGAGGTCCTCAGGGTTCAGTCCTGGGACCGCTCTTGTTTGGCATCTACTTTTCTGAAGTACAGGCCAACACTAAGGGACTCAGGCTAACAAAGTTCACAGATGACTGCAAACTGGGAGCCATTATTGAATCCCCAAATAATGTGGATACTCTACAAAAAGGCCTTACAGAAACAGATGCTTGGTGCCAGAGCCATGGACTCAAGCTCAATGCCAAGAAATGTATAGTTATCCCCTTTGGGAAAAAACAAGTACCCATGAATTACCACATAGGTAGCAGTACACTAAACATCAAAAGTGTGATAAGAGACTTAGGGACACAGGTGGACAGTGGTCTCACCTTTGATAACCACATCACCACAACAGTCAGAAAATCCTTCTATGTGGCACAGCTCATCATTAAGGGCTTTTCATCCAGAAAAAAAGGAGGTCATTGTCCCACTGTACTCAGCCCTCATTAGACCCATTATAGAAACAATGCCCCATTTGGTATGTGCCTCTCAAGACATCTCCAACAACTGGAAAGGTCACAGAAATACCTCACTAAAAGAATCACAGGCCTAAAGCAGATGCCCTACATTGACTGCCTTAAAAAAACTCCAGCTATACTCTGTCACATATCATCTACTCAGAGGCGATCTCTACTTAACATACAAGCCATGTCAAACCCAGAGCTGTTGGACATGCTACACTTAAAGAAATCCGAATCTCTCAGAGCCAAATGTTCCAGGGATCTACACATTGTCATCACAATAAACAAAACATGCTGGAGGGATAAGTTCCTGACCCAGAAACTCCCCAGACTCTGGAATAGACTACCCATACATGTCAAGCAGAGTGCCTCTTTGTCTCTCTTCAAAAGAAACCTGGATGATTGGATGGGAGAAAGGAAATTCACCCCGGGGATCACATCAGTCGCCCTGCTAGACAGGGGTCCAGGGAAGTAAACAGTGCAGGAAGAAATAGCCAGGGAATTGTTATGGCTAGGCTTGTATAGGCCCTAGGGCCAATAGCCTGTTACTAACCTATGAACCTAATGATCCCTACACACACACACACACACACACACACACACACACACACACACACACACACACACACACACACACACACACACATATGCACAGTCTCATAGTTGCTATGTCTTGGATTAGAACTCCTACCTAACTAGTGCATCACACCATAGCATTACAAAGATATAGCACGCGCCACAGAGCTTATAAGATTACTCCTTCACCAAATGTGTATTTCAAGGTGAATGACATCAGCAGGCTTGCCAAAGTAGGGCAATGGGGAGTGTAGTTTGTGTGTGCATGGGCCATAAACCATTCATCCGGAAGCCGACACACAACACTCAGGCACACACAGGTTTAAATTTAACAGGTACATGTATACAACTGATAGATGAATAATAACTTGTACAGTAATGTTACACAGTTATAAGAAGCACCACAGACACTATAGTGCTGAGGAATACCAGAGGCAAATGTCTACAGTGATTGACATTTGCACATCATGTGTTTTTAGCCAATTGGATGTGTGCTGGGTGGGACAGGCCTCATGGTGGGAGGCTCTTTGTCACTGTCTCTCATTCTCTTCCACACATCTATGTATATTATAGTGTGTTGTCCTTGGATATTTGTGTGTATTGCTATCCAATGTCTGTGCAAAGCATGACTGGTGTGCAATGTGGAATATGTGCACAAACATCTCTCACTGTCAGATATCTATAGCACACTGTTGTTGCCAGACATGGGCTTCATTTCTGTAAGTGTGGGAGCATGCCCAGTATGACCTTTCATTATTTTTTGTCAGACATGGGCGTCATTATTCTAAGTGTGGGAGCATGCCCAGTATGACCTTCTGTATTGAATGTGTGAATGCATTCCAGGTAGGTTGTATTCCACTGCAGGCTTTTGTGTTCTACACCTACAGCTAGCAACCTGTTTCTGCAGATATCTGTAGATCAGTTGACAATATGGGGTCAAAATGGACAAAAGATAGTGGGTTACTGTAGGTAATTGAGTCTGTGCTGCTTCTGCTACATGGCTTTGGTGTTAGCAGAGATATTCAGACATATGTACTGTTTTACACTGTGATGTTTTAGGTCATCAACTATTGTCAAGTATACATAAATGCTTGCAGTAATTTCCTGGGGAGCACAGGGTGAATGAAGCTGTGTCCAGTATTGTGGTCTGCAGTCTATATATTCTTGCACAATCATGCCATTCTGGAGAGGAAGCTGCAGACACTTGCTGATGGGTCTGTGTAAATGGTTCAGCACCTTGGTACAGTGGTGGCTGAGGATCCCATGCTTGTACATCCATCAGCGTGACATTATGGCCATATCCTGCTGTGGCCATACCTCACAGCTGTACAGATTCACACAGGTTACCCAAAGGCAGGGGTCATATTTCTGGTCATTACTCCTTCACATTGTGGTTTACAAGCAGTTTGTAGCCACCTATTCCTGAGTTTGCAGGCAGGGATAGTATGTGCACATGGCTGAGTTTCAGACTTCACACACTCCATGGCGTCCATGCTCCTAACCCCCAGCTCTGTTATTCTATCCTCTTCCAAACATTATGCAAACATTATCTGATAAGTTCCCTATAGTTATCACTTCATCCCAGCAGTATTTTAAGGTTGGTCTACAGTTCATTTTATTTATTTTTGTTTTTATTTTACATTTGTTGACTGGGATAGTCCGACTGGATGCATGTCCATTTTCAGCGAAGGCCTGGGGAGAAAAGCTCCAAGGGTAAGCAGATACAGCATTACATAATACCAGCATTACATATTACAAACAGACTATTTACAGAGATTGCATAAGTAAGCAAGTTAAACAAAGTTCCACAGGTTACAGTTAATCCTGAGCACACGTCAGGAATAAATTAAATTACACAGTAAACTGGTTAACAGATTTTTACACATTCTAGAGAGAGTTAGCCAGGCTTGATACATTGACAATGTCATTTGACAATGTCAGTTCATGCAGTAGAACATGGTGGACATGTTACTGGGATTTGTCGACATAGCCTTGCATTTGGGTTCTGTGGACTGTGTTATGTTATTTGGAAATCCATGACATAACATACATTGGCAGTACGGGTGAGACACAGGCCTTTGACAGAGGACTGTAGGGCATTTGGTAGTGATGCAGGCCATTTGTAGAAGGCTGTTGCATTGTGTCACTCCTACAGTCCCAGGCTGCAAACCACTATATTCCCCTGGGGTGACAAGGTAGGTGTGCAAGGTGTTAAGCTCAATAGTTTCTGTCATTATTGATCCAATGGTGTGGATGCTGGCAGGGTGCTGCTTGCAGCTAGGAACACACCTGCATGGGACACCTCTTCAGCATGCTGCATTCTGTGGCTCTTTCCATACAAAGGTGGGTGTCATATTGTACTCATTCCCAACAGCAGGGATAAGACCTGTGAGGTACCTGTCGGTGATGGTGGGGTAAGCTGGGTGCATGTGCGCTATGGAAGCTACTTGCAGCTGACTCACAGATATACATGGGGCATTCCACTTATTCTGGCTTCTGTAGGGAAATCAGCAGTTTCTCAATACTTCATATCTGTGACCTTTGTGGTATGCCAGTGTTTGGCCAGATGACATTGGTATTACATACTACAAACCCAACTAATGTGCTGCTAACCTGTATGTACAATTCCAAAGGTGTGTCCATTTGACAGTAACATTTTATACACTGTCTGTCTAGAGTACTTCCACCTGTGTACTGTTTGTATGTCTGGGCCCACATTCATGCCATGTCCATCTTTCAGATGGTGACAGATATTACATCCAAACAATTACTATAACTTAGTGCTGGAATGGGTCTTGCTGGGATGCATTGTGTTTGGCACTGCAGTTGAGAAAACTTGGCCCTGTCATTGGCAGTACTGGCCACTGGCCACCAGGAAAAAACTCACCATGCCTACATGCTGACCACTCTCACACAATATACAACACACATCAACTTACACACAGCCCTGCATATTGTACACATGCTACAATCTATCCTGCTACTTTAGCTGGTTCAGGTAATCTGTGCTCCAATGTTATTATACCTACACATACATGTTACTACATTTCGACATAGGATTGTGTGGGGGGGCACACCTGACAACTGTACATATTTTCTATGACTTTACTGGTATTTGAGGTACTCCATTTCATTCTGTATTCTGACCTATCATGCATATCAGTGTACTACAGTTCTTAGGTTTTATTGACCTATATTTCAGTTTCAGACTTCTTACTCTTCAGAACTAACATCCCACTGCCTGACCTGTTTTAGTCTGTCTGTCTGTGTAGGTCTGGAGGGGGGCTGTTCTCTATAGCCATCAATCAGAGGCCTTAGCACAACCTTTCTTTGTGTGTGTCTATGCCTGTCCTGCTGGCTGGGACTGTTGTTGGGTATGTGAACCTCCCTGACTGGCATGTGTGTGCCCTATGGACAAACATTTGGCCCAGCAAATTTCCTGCAGTGGGTTTTGTCACCTTGTCTAGTACTGGCTCCTACAGTGACACCAGTATTTGTTACATATTTCATGCTGCCGCTAAAGGTGTCTACTATCTGCTGGCATCCCATTCAGCCACCCGATTCTCTTGCATGCTCACATCCATACCATAGATACAAGTAACAAAAGATACTACTCCATTCAGCAATTGATAGGGAGAGTGACTTACCTTGTGGCTGTGCCAGTATTGAAGATGGTGCTGGAGGGCTGACTATGTCGGATGCACATAGTACACTCCCTATACATGGTTAAGCACAGGTTAATGTCATGTTTGGCATCCCTTTTACTGTATGTGCGAGTGAGAGAGAGGTGTCATTTCCTGGGTTCCTACCATGTCCATGTATGAGCTATTTGTTGCCTCTTTGCCAAGGCCTGGGCATACTGGGCATGCCTCCTTCTACCTACTGGGGCAGGCTAAGGTTGTTCCTCCTCTGAGTCACTCTGTGCCTGTGCAGGCCTTGGCAACGGTGGGGGCCTGTGTGGCCCTGCCCTGTGCTGTTCCTGCAGTAGCTGTTTCTGCAAGATTATATTGTTGTAGCATGGCACATATGATGACAATTTGGGTACATGTAGCTGGTGAGTCCTGCAAGGCTCCACAGGATATGTCCTGGCACCAGAAGCGTGACTTGAGCATCCCAAACACATGCTCTATTATGATTCTTTGTCTGTGCATGTGCCTCATTATGGAGTTCTTGTTCATGTGTGTGTGCATTTCTGATGGGTGTCATCAGCCACGGCTCCAGTGCGTAACCAGCATCCCCCACTAGGTGGCCATAAGGGATGTCCCTATTGGCAAATCTCTGGTACAGCTGCGTCATATGCCAGATGTGGGGGCTATGTCATATGCCAGATGTGTGATAGTTTCCAGGGCAGCCAGAACACACATTCATTATAATGCCCTTGGCATCACACACAGCCTTGCAGTTGATGGAGGGGAAGCCCTTGTGGAGCTTTGATGTGTATGTGCATGCAGTCTGTAGAACCCACTACCTCAAGGTATTCTGCTATTTGGTGGAAGAGACACATATTGCTGGTCAATGCCTCATGGGTGTTGTGGAAATATATGTGCTCACTGGCATGTGTGACATGGCATACAGGAACTGGCGGAGTACCCTGGATGCTGATGCCTGTGAGATCCCCATGATATCCCCAGTTGGCCTTTGGAACGTACTTGTGGCTAGTATTCTTAGGCAACACATACCTTGGTATCCACTGGGATGGGTTCCCCTCTGTTGGTTCTGTGTGTGAGGCATGGCCGGCACAGTTCAACAATTTGCTGTAGGAGATCCCTGTCCACCCT
>NC_056736.1:467479362-467526862 GCF_019279795.1 Protopterus annectens | reverse complement strand
GTCTACAACAACCTCTACAGTGTTTGAAAACTGTTGACCTTGTAATGTGGACATTGGGACATATAGGTCCTCAATATAATGATGTAGCAAAAGCCACACTGCAATGGACCATGTTATTTCACAATCACTCCAACACCCATGCATGATACTGATGACACACACACACACAAACGCACACTTACCAGTATTGAGTTTCAAACCACTATCTGACTATGTATTGCTATTACACTGTTACACAGTTATTGCACACGCCACAGAACTTACATGTTGGAGAGCTGTCCAAAGGTATCTTTGAAGGTGAGTAACGTCAGCAACAGTGCTAAAGGACGGGTAAGGGAAGTGTAGTAAGTGTGAATGTCCACAAAAGCAGGTGTCAATGAAGACACACACACACACACACACACACACACACACACACACACACACACACACACACACACTCAGAGAAATACAGACATTATCACAGTTTGCAGGAACAGGATTAGAATTCCTACCTAACTAGTTTGCTACACTACAGTATTACGCAGTTATCACAAGCACGACAGAGCTTATATGGCTTAAACATGGCCAAAGGGTTATTTCAAGGTGAATGACATCAGCAGGCATGCTAAAGTAGGGCAATGGGAGGTGTAGTAAGTCTGAATGGCTTCAAAATCATTACTCTACACACACACACACACACACACACACACACACACACACACACACACACACACACACACACACACACACACACACACACACACACACACACACACACACACACACACACACACACACACACACTCTTGCCAGTACTGAGATGCATAGGTTCATTGCTTCTCAGGTGTGTAGTACGTGAATGGGCTTGAAGGCTGTACATGACTAGGCAAATGGAATACCTTGGCATCAGGCCACATGACAATAGTCTCCAGTGTGGCTCAGGGGTGTAGTCCCTGGAGTGTTCCCCACGGGTGGGTATTGTATTCACCATCCACTCATCTGGGTTACTATTGTGGGTGGCCAGTGATGTGCACTGCTTCTCATGTATGTGATCTATATTCCATAACATGGACAGTGTCTGGGTTGTGCACATGTCTCACACACATGTTCTTTAACATGTGGAAGTGCACTTGAGGTCTCTGGGGCATGTTGTGTGGACAGATTGTTATCTTCTGATGTAGCATTCCTGACCTCATTTGGTGAGACCTGGCTATGGAACTGAGGCCATGCTTGCACCTACATTGACAGCATGATACAGGTATTCAATGGAGTTAGTGGCATCTGTCCATAAAGGGCATGTGCATAAGGCATGGTATTCCCTTTGTGGGTTACATTTGCAGACTCTACAGTTGTTGCAGGCATCCTGTGGGAAACATAGCAAAGGGCTACTGTAAGCATTTATTTCCCTACTGCGAGGATGGAACAGGGTGCCATGTCCTTTTACCTGCTGGATAACACACAGTCAGGAGATGTAACACATCACAGTACTTTCTGATGTCAGTGGCACTGCTGTGGTCAACAGGCATGTAGTCCACTGCAATCACATTGTGATTACTATCTGTGAGGCAATATGCAGGTAACTACCAATATAGTGGTTGTTGCCTAGCCAAGTGTGTTTGTGGATGAGACATGGGTGAAGCGTGTTCTCTGAGTTATAGAAGGATTGCCTATATTGTTCACCAGTCCATAATGTCACATGTAGGGCTATGGATTGTCTACACCAGCCTCTCTGGTGTTTGACATCTGTTGTCCTTGTAAGGTGGACATTGTGACATATAATAGGTCCTCAACATAATAATTTAGCAAAACCCACCCCACAATGCATCCTGTTATTACACAGTCACAGCAACCTCCACAGAGGATAGTGATGACAGACACACACACTTTCCAGTACTATGATTCAAAACCCTACCTAGTTATGTATTGTTACTATAATCTACCACATTTACTGCACATGTCACAGAGCTTATAGGATGGATGTTGTCCCAAGGTACTTCTAAGATGAGGAACATCACCAGCCCTTGTAAATACTGGCACTGGATGATGTAGTGGGTGAGAGATCCCAAAAATAATTTTACTCTAAATACATTTACATTTGCCAGGGGTGAGGATTCAAACCTCTATCTAACAATCTTTACGGACCATTGTGTTACGCATTTACCACATGCATCACTGACATGACATGGTTTAGGGTTGGCAACAGGTACTTCTAAGGTGGATGATATCTGCAGGACAGCTAAAGTCAGGCAGTGAGATGTGTCCTGGGTGAAAATGGGGCCAAAATCTTTGAGGTACACACAAAAACACTTGGTGCAGATGAGATTCAATCCTATACCTGTGTAGTTACTGCTACTACATTGTTCTGCATTTATGGCACATGCCATGGAGCTTACATGCTGGAGAGTTTTCCACAGGTATCTCTGAAGGTGACTAACATCAGCAGTAGTGCTAAAGGATGGGTAAGGGGAGAGTAGTAAGTGTGAATGTCCATAATATCAGGTATTATCAAGGACACACACACTCTTTCACACAAACGCACACAGTTTCACAGTTGCCATGTCTGGGATTAGAACTCCTAATTAATTAGTATGTTACACTATAGTATTACACAGTTATCACACACACCACAGAGTTTATGGGGGCTAGCCCTTCTCCAAAGAGGTATTTCAAGGTGACTGACATCAGCAGGCTTGCTAAAGTAGGGCAATGGGAGTTGTAGTGACTGTGAAAGGCCTCAGAATCATTGATCTCCACATACACACACACACACACACACACACACACACACACACACACACACACACACACACACACAGTTTTACAGTTGACATGTCTGGGATTAGAACTCCTACCTAACTAGTATGTTACACAACAGCATTACACAGTTATCACATGTACCTCGGAGCTTACAGGGCTGGCCCTTGTCCAAAGGAGTATTTCAAGGTGACTGACATCAGCAGGCTTGCTAAAGTAGGACAGTGGAAGGTGTAGTGACTGTGAATGGCCTCAAAATCATTAATCTACACACACACACACACACACACACACACACACACACACACACACACACACACACACACTCACACACACAGTTTTACAGTTGACATGGCTGGGATTAGAACTCCTACCTAACTAGTATGTTATACTACAGCATTACACAGTTATCGCATGTACAGCGGAGCTTACAGGGCTGGACCTTGTCCAAAGGAGTATTTCAAGGTGACTGACATCAGCAGGCTTGCTAAAGTAGGGCAATGGGAGGTGCACTGACTGTGAATGGCCTCAAAATCATTAATCTCCACACAAACACACACACACAATTTCACAGTTGTCATGTCTGGGATTAGAACTCCTCCCTAACTAGTATGTTACACTATGGCATTACACAGTTATTGCAAGCACCGTAGAATGTATGGGTCTGAGATTTGGCCAGAGGGTTATTTCAAGGTGACTGACATCAGCATGAATGCTAACAAGGGCAAAGGGGAGTGCAGTGTGGGTGAATGGGTCATAAACCATTCCTCTGGAAACACACACACAACATCCAGTCACACACAACTTTACATTTGACAGGACTGGGTATACAAATGCTAGATGATTTGTACTATCATGTTACAAAGTTATCACAAGCACCACAGACACTATAGGTCTGAAGGCTACCAAAACTAAATGCCTACAGTGATTGACATCTGCACATCATGTGATATTGGCCAATTGGATGTGTGGTGGGTGAGCCAGGCCTCATGATGGAAATCTCTCTGTCACTATCTGTTTCTCTCTTCCCCACATTTCTGTGTGTGTATGTTTGACTTATTATAGTGTGTTGGCCTTGGATATGTGTAAGTATTCCTATCCAATGTGTGCGCAAAACATGAATGGTGTGCAATGTGGTGTGTGTGCACAGACATCTGTGACTGACAGATATGCATAGTTCACTGTTGTTGTCAGACATGGGCTTCATTTCTCTAAGTGTAGGAGCATGCTCAGTATGACCTTCTGTACTGAATGTGTGAATCCACTCCAGGTAGGTTGTACTCCAGTCCAGGATTTGGTGTTCTACACCTACAGCTAGTGGCCTGTTTCTGCAGGTTAGCTGTAGATAGGTTGACAATACAGAGTCACAATGGGCGAAAGATAGTGGATACTGTAACTATTATGTCGGTGCTGCTTGTGTTACATGGTTGGTGTTAGCAGAGATATTCAGACATATGTACTGTTTTACACTGTGATGTATTATGTCATCATCTACTGACAGATATACTTATTTGCTCACAGTTATTTCCTGGGAAATACAAGATGAATGAAGGTGTGTCCAGTATTGTGGTCTGCAGCCTACATATTCTTGCACACTCATGCCATTCTGGAGGGGTAGCTGCAGACACTTACTGATGGGTCTGTGTAAATGGTCCAGCACCTTGGTACTGTGGTGGCTGAGGATCCCCTGCTTGTACATCTATTGATGTAACAGAATGGCCATATCCTGCTGTGATCATACCTCTCAGCTGTACAGATTCACCCAGGTTACCCAGAGGCAGGGCTCATATATCTGGTCAGTTCCCCTTCACATTGTGGTTTATGAGCAGGTTTGTAGCCACCCATTACTGAGTTTGCAGGCAGGGGTAGTATGGGCACACATCAGAGTTTCAGACTTCACACACTCCATGGCGTCCATGCTTCTACACCCCCCACTCTGTTATTCTGTCCTCAAACTCACATTATGCTAGTGATATCTGAGAAGCATCCCTATAGTTGTCCCTTCATCCCAGTGGTATTTAGGGGTTGGTCCACAGTTCATGCAGTAGGACATGGTGGGCATGCTACTGGGATTTGTCAACATGGCCTTGCATTTGTGTTCTGTGGACTCCGTTATGTTGTTAGTTGGGACCCCATGAGATAGCATACATTGGCAGTATGGGTAAGGCACAGGCCTTTGACAGAGGACTGTAGGGCATTTGGTAGTGATGCAGGCCATCTGTAGCAGGCCAGTGCATTCTGTCACTCCTACAGTTCCAGGCTGTGAGCCATTGGATTCCCCTGGGGTGACAGGGTAAGTGTGCAAGGTGTTAATGGCAATAGTTCCTGTCCATATTAATCCATTGGTCTGGATGCTGGCAAGGTGCTGCTTACAGCTAGGAACACGCCTGCATGGGACACCTCTTCAGCATGCTGCATGCTGTGGGTATTCCTATACAGAAGTCGGGGTCATACTGTACTCATTCCCAACAGCAGGGACATGACCTGTGATAAACCTGTGGCTGATGGTGGGGTGAGCAGAGTGCATGTGTGATATGGAAGCTTCTTGCAGCTGACTCACAGATATACCTGGGATATTCCCCTTATGCAGCCTTGTATGGGGACATAGGCAGTCTCTCATTACATCATAACTGTGCCTTTTGTGATCTGTCAAAGTTTGGGCAGACTACATCAGTATTCCATACTACACAGAAAACTAATGTGCTGCAAACCAGTATGTACAATTCCAAAGGTGTGTGCAGTTGATAGTTAAATTTTATGTACTCTGCCTAGGGTGCTTCCACCTGTGTACTGTGTGTATATCTGGGCCCACATTCATGGCATGTCCATCTTTCAGATGGTGACAGATATTGACATCTGAACAGTAAGTATGGATGACTGCTGAATTGGGTCTTGCTGGGTGCATTGTGGTTGGCACTGCAGTTGTCAGAACATGACCCTGTCATCACCAGTACTGGCCATAGGCCACAGAGACACAACCCTCCATGCCTACATGCTGACCACTTCCACTCACTATAGAACACACAACAACCTAACACACAGACTCCTGCATATTGTACACATGCAATGATCTATCCTGTAAATTGGGCCAGCTCAGGTAATCTGTGCTCCATTGTTATTAAAGCCACACGTACATGTTACTACATTTCTACATAGGACTGTGGGGGGGGGGCACACCCGACAACTGCAAATATTTGCTATGACCGTACTGCTTTTTCAGGTACTCTGTTGGCTTCCATTTCATTTTGTATTCTGACCTATTATGCAGACTAGAGGCATATCAGTAGAATACAGATCTTAGGTTTTATTGACCTATATTTCAGTTTCAGACTTCTTTCCCTTCGGAAATAACAAACTGCCAGACCTGTTGTAGTCTGTCTGTGTAGGTCTGGAGGGGGGGCTGTTCTCTATTGCCATCAGTTGGAGACCTTAGTACAGCCTTTCTTTATGGTCATCTACACCTGTCCTGCTGGCTGAGGCTGTTGGGTATGTGAGCCTCACTGACATGCATGTGTGTGTCCTATAGATACACATTTGGGCCACCACCGGTACTGCAGTGGGATTTGTCACCTTGTCTAGTACTGCCTACTTTGTTGACACCAGTATTTGTTATGGAGTTCATGCTGCCAATATAGGTGTCCATTATCTACTGCCATCCCATTCAGCCACCTGATTCCCTTGCATGCTCAGATCCATCCCATAGATACAATAAGCAGAACATACTACTCCATTAAGCAATTGATAGGAACAGTGACTTAACTTGTGGCTGTGCCAATATTGAGGATGGTGCCGGAGGGCTGACTATGTTGGATGCACATAGTAAACTCCCTATAAATGGTAAAGCACAGGTAGTGCCATGTTTGGCATCCCTTTTACTATATGTGTGAGTCAGAGAGAAGTGTCATTCCCTGGGTCCCTACCGTGTCAGTGTATGTGCTATGCATTGCCTCTTTGCCAAAGCCTGGGCATACTGGGCACGCCTCCTTCTGTTTACATGGGCCGGCTCAGGTTGTTCCTCCTCTGAGTCACTCTGTGCCTGTGCTGGCCTTGGCAATGGTGGGGAGCTGTGAGGCCCTGCCCTGTGCTGTTTCAGCTGCAGCTGTTTCTGCAGGATCATATTGTCTAGCATGGCACATACAATGAATATTTGTGTATACATAGCTGGAGAGTACTGCAAGGCTCCACTGGATATGTCCTGGCACTGGACGCTTGACTTGAGCATCCCAAACACATGCTCTGTTATGATTCTGGCTTGTGTGTATACCTCATTATGGAGTTCTTGTTTGGGTGTGTGTGCATTTCTGATAGGTGTCATCAGCCATGGCTCCAGTGCATAACCAGCATCCCCCACGAGGTGGCCATATAGGATGTCCCCACTGACAAATCTCTGGTACAGTTGTGTCATATGCCAGATGTGGAAGTCATGATAACTTCCAGGGCTGCCAGCACACACATTCAAGATAATGCTCTGAGAATCGCACATGACAAGGCAGTTGATGGAGGGGAAGCCCTTGCAGTTTATATAGACCCTACCCCGCTCACTGGGTGGTACTTTGATGTGGATGTGCGTGCAGTCTATAGCATGCACTACCTCAGGGTATTCTGCTATTTGGTGGAAGAGACGCATATTGCTGGTCAACTCCTCACGGGTGGTGAGGAAATATATGTGTTCACCGGCATGTGCTGGCATGGCATCCAGGAACTGCTGGAGTACCCTGGATGCTGATGCCTGTGAGATCCCCATGATATCCCCAGTTGGCCTTTGGAAGGTACCTGTGGCTAGTATTTTTAACCCTATACATACATTAGTATCCACTGGGATGGGTTCCCCTCTATTAGTTCTGTGTGTGATGCGTGGCCAGCACAGCTCAACAATTTGCTGTAGGATGTCCCTGTCCACCCTATAGTGCTCCACTATCTTCAGCTCATGTAGCCCCTGGTAGGTTACCCTGGGTCTGTACATTCTTCTCCTTCTCCTCACTGTGGGTTGGTCATCAGCATTCTCATCCTCACCACCCTCAGCCTCTTTCACATATTGATGTATGAGAGTGACAGCAGCCCCTATAATTTTTAGTTTTGTCAGGTAAAATTCCCCTGTCTGTGTACATTGGTGGTGTAGAGTTTGTGAGAAAAAAACAGAATGAAAGGTGTCCGCATAGTTTATAGTAATGTGCTGGGCTGGGCTGCTGCCTGTGTAATTGTCTGAGTCTGATAGATTTCACCTGCCAGCTATGCTAGTAATCCTTGATTGCCTTCCTACTGCTGTTTTCCCTTCCCATTGCCTTCCTGTTTAAGCCCTGAGGTGCGGTGCACATACCCAGTGCTCAGATGTAAACATAGCTGATATTTCCTGTGTTTTTTTGTTTTAAACCCGGTCCATGGTGCACAGACCTGTTTAGACAATGTAAACACTGCTAGGCAACCTCAGAGACACCCCCTTCCTTAGCTGTGGTTAGTTAAGGGGAAACATGGACCACAAAGCTCCAATAAGCTTACAGAATGCATGACACTCCCCCTTATGAGGTCATCTACCTCTTATGCTTATATCATGGTGTTGCTGCACCTACACTGTTGGCTGCAAGCTAACACTCACGGGAAATCTGTGATTCAGTATCAGTCCCCTCATTTGTATAAAACTGACTGCTAATGCATGGTTACAAAACTGACACTCAGCCTTCCCCCTTAGCAACCACTATTCCAACTGCTTTTTTCCTTGGATTTGTGCTTTGTGTGAGAAGTTTACCTTGGTGGAGGACCTCCTGTTTGTATTTTCAGTTTGAACTATTCCATGGTATTGTCTTATGCATGTCATTGACTAGTATGGCAGAATGCTGATTTGGGTTTAAAAGCTTATTTCCAACTTTTTTCATTGTTTTTGGGACGATCCCATTTGAGCACCACTGCCCTACACTTAAATGGCCGAAATCAGCCCAAAAAAATTTTTTTTTTTTTATAATTTGCAACTATTTCCCATGCCAATGGCCATATATTTGGCCATTGGCATGCCTACTACATTGAATACATGCTTTATTTTGAGCTATCATGCCTTAATTTTGTAATTTGCAGAAATGTATTCGGTTAGTAACCTAATACATTTCTGCAGGTTACACTATTCCTGCACAGATGCCTGCCTGCTTCCTGTATCACTAATTCACCTCATTTGCATGGTTTTCACCAGCAAATGGGGTAATTAGCATACAGGAGCTATGTCCATGCAGGAATAGGGTAGGAGTGCTTGTGCACGTCCTGGGAGCTTGTTCCTGGATCGCTCACTGGCCATATTGCATGCAGCAGCTCTTGCGCTATTCCTGCATGCTGTGCAGAGCTTGCTGAATCCCAAGGTGCATTTACTAAATAATGATAGGCATATGTTTCAGACTTATTTTCTTCAGAAAATGCTTGATAATGTAAAATGTGTTATCCTAGCAACTTTCTAAGTATATAAGATAAATATTTAAACTCAGTTCCTGATTTCATGTCTCTGTTTCTGATTCTTGAGCTATGTAGTTGGGAGGGTAAAGGGTAGCTGCACTGTATGGCTCTGTCAGCAGTGAGCTGAGATACATTTTTGGGTAATTATTTATGAAATTATTTGCTCACTTGATCTCATTCAGTATTTGAGATGTGCAGTCATATAAGTGGCTGTAATTCATGTGTTTGTGTGTGTGTGTGTGTGTGTGTGTGTGTGTGTGTGTGTGTGTGTGTGTGTGTGTGTGTGTGTGTGTGTATGTGTGTGTGTGTGTGCGTCTGTGTGTCTGTGCTTGTAAGTACTTGGATCCTGCATCCCAGAGTAGTCACAGTGTAAAGGAAGGAAGGGATGTATTGGAGTGAAGAGCATCATCATATGAGCCATGTTTTTGCATATAATCTTTGGTTTCATTGTTTTGTTGAATGTTGACAGTGTGTCTTCTGTTTTGCTGTGAATAATCTGGGCAACATGAAGTGTACAAGTTTAGTAATATTCCAAGTAAGAATGCATTTTTAATTTAGTCTGTTTTTTGCAGACATGAAAGTTTGAAATGCACTGTGTTTGGGCTACAAACATTACAGCCATTTCCCGTAGTACAGGGTTTGAACCTTTCAGTCTTGGTCTGTCTTCAGTATGACTCTAAGCAAGTTACTTCATTAGACAGTACTTCTGGGCTGATCCTAAAAAGGGATACTTATATGTCCAGACTGTTATCAAATGTGTTACATATTTGTCTTTTGAATTCTTGCACACTTCACATAGCCATTAATTAGTGTTTCCTTATCAGCTATTTGACTAAGAATCCCAGCAGGTTTCTTGTAGTTATATTAGGTTTCCAGAGGCAATTTCAATATAGGGGAGTTTCAAGGGAAGAGGAGTTTACTGTTGCTCATGCTCTGTTTTCAATGTTGAAGTATTTTGTTTTGTTTAGCAAATGGATATGCGTGCTTTTGCTGTAAAATTTGAAATAAGTTTTAAATTAAGTTCAAATCTCTTATCAGGGCAAAAGAGGTAGAACTGTGTTATAAGAGTCTTTTCCTCTTCTTACCGATGATCAGTTTTATTTTATTTCATTTTTTTACCATTTTCCTACTTTGTTGTATGGTTAGCTTGATTTACTACACTGTATTAAACTAACACTTCACCCAAACCATAATCCTTGAGCAATTCAAATTTAGTTTTACTGTGTTTTGCATATTGCCAAGATGTATAACATATGTAAATATGTTATTAGGTTGCACCATCTATTGTTTTTTTTTTCCATGGGGAAATATATGGAAGTGATCATTGATGCTTAAATGGATTTGGGTGAATTGCTGCTGTGCATGCTCTACTTTATTTATTTATTAATTTTATTATTATTATTATTATTATCATTATTATTATTTTTGGTCTTCTGATGGTTACATGCACCCCACAAGCTAGATACTGTACCCCTAGTTTGTCCCAGCAGGAAAGAAAACCTGGAGCCGTTAATGGCTGTCCACAGGTTGCCTCTCAGGATACGTCAGTACCATTGTGAATGATATGGTCCTTCACTGGACTATACCGATCATGGACAACATGGCAGGAAGGACTCACATCATGTACAGTGGATCTCACTGAATGGCACTGTCCTCACTACATAGGTGTGCCACTGCATTTATTTTTTTAATTCAAAACTTAGTTTGCAAAATGTATTTTAATAGTGAACTTTTAATTTTAGTTGACCTATTCTTGACGTACATCACCCATCTCTTTTGCATATGTACAGTATATAATTCCCTTTGGCAATGTGCAGCTATCACTTGTGAATTAGTTTTCTTGAGTAAGTTGAAAATACACTGTGACAGTTTAGGTGATTCCATGTTACAAACAGTATGTATCTGGAATTCTTTTTCAAGGAATCAGTAATGTGCTTCTGTATGGGAGCTCTGCTAAAATACATAACAGTACAGTAATCAGATACTGACTGATGTAAAATTATCTGTGTAATCAGTGCATACTCAAACCACCACTGAGGCAATTACACAGCAAGTTTGTTAAAAAGGAAGCTTCTGACTGTTACAGAACAGAAGTTTGCTTAACGTGTGTTGTATTCTGTTTCCAGAATACGTTATCAGTAGATTCTTTAGAGTATTATTCTTAAATATTAGATTTGCAACAGAAATGATAATCATATAGGAGAGAACTTGATGGTACAGGACCTGGGCATCTGCACACCCTGCTATTTACCTAGATTTGAATAGTGGCCTGTCTAAGGGCTGGCCAAGGGGAAGAAGGAAATTATTAATTTTGGCTGACTCACCTTCAACAGGAGGTGGGAGAGGGAGTTTTTCAAGGCCCATAATAGTAGTAGTCTCACTGGAGACTGAGAATTTTCATGAAGGCTGTCTTGGTAATGCAGATATACATGTTGCTTCTGTTATGTGCACATCAGCCAGTCAGAGGACAGGGGATTATGTAGCTCTAATAAATATTCCAGCACTGAAATATATGTGTTCTGCTCTCCTTATCATATGCCCTTAATACTTAATGATCAAGAAGAGCTGCCACTGGGACATTATTTAAGAGTGAATAACTAGGCACAATAAGTAAACAGACAAACAAATAAATAATACAGAACACTTAACTTTTTCATCTCCATTACTTAAAGCCTTGTTGGCAAGCTGTTAGCACAAATGATGGATCACTCACTTATTATCGACTGTATACATATGGCTGAATTCCAAAAGATTCATGCAGCCTTGCAGAATGCGCTGAGTTCAGAGCAACACTTGAAGGAAATACTGTAATATGCAAATAAGGTGCAGTATCCAAGCTGTATATCAGAATACCACAACTGTTGAGTAGCAGAGAAATCAAAGGTGTTCACCAAGTTCACCTCAACAGTAATTATCAAGTAGGAAATACAAATTTAGCAATTAATGCCAGTAGGAAATAAATAGCTATACCACAAAAGCTTTTGTCATGCTTTGCAATACTGTGGATTGTGCTGATTTTATATATTTTATCTTATTTGACATTTGGTTATGGTGAAAGTCTAACTAGGTAAGAAACCCATTTTCAGTGGAGGCCTGGGGAGAAAAGTTCCAATACAAAAGGAAGAATATACAGTTTTTCATAATTAACAACAAAAACAAGAAACAGAAGAAAACAAAACTTACAGATGAACACAAAAGCAAAATACATACATTTTAAATGGGAAAACAAACATATGTCTAAGCATTTTTAACATATTTAAATTTTACAGACAGGACTAACAAATATATCTGCAGTCAACACATTGGCACATGAAGTTTATGAAAACACAGCAGATAGGATAATATTAAAGGAGGGACAATAGTATCCTAATGAAATTGCACAGAATATGTATGAAGGCAATGAGACTAGACTGTACAGGATATTTTAAAGTGAATAAACAAAAGTGCTCTTTTTGTTGTTGATGTTGCTTATATTTCATTGCATTGCTGTTTTACATTTATAGAGCATGAATAACCAACAATAAAAGTCCTTATATGCCTTGTAGATCTATATTTTGCTGTGGATTCTGTTGTAATCTGCTAAAAAAATAAAATGTATTTTAATCATTTTCTTACACAGCCACATTGCCAGTGTCATAGAAAATGGTTATATAACATTGTTATTGCTTGGGTGTGGCACATGGGGGAATACACATAATGCACACACCCTGAGGAATGGGAGAAACTGGACAGTAGAAGTTGGGTGAGGGTAAAGAGGAGAGTCACATGATGGAAGAAATCAAAGGAATGTTAGAGGAGCACAGGGATCTTGTTTTACACTATTGCATCGATAATGTGCTCAATATCATGATTAATGTGTGTATAACAGTACAGTAAGTAGAATACAGTGCCATTACATAAGCTGTACAGTAAATACTGCCATCCTCTGCAGTGTTTTGTCAACACCCACATACATTATTGCAGAACAACATAATGGTCAGTACATGTATATGCAATTATGGATATAATTAGTAACCAGAGGAGGCGTGACACTGTCTGCATCTAAGCCACATATCCAATATAATGCTAGCTGCCTTGTGAG
Source organism: Protopterus annectens (assembly GCF_019279795.1). Taxonomy (NCBI): domain Eukaryota; kingdom Metazoa; phylum Chordata; order Ceratodontiformes; family Protopteridae; genus Protopterus; species Protopterus annectens. The sequence goes on along the minus strand of NC_056736.1, from coordinate 467,513,613 downwards.
TTATCTATGGAAAAAGATGTAACCTGTATACAGTGCATACTACAGTTATGTCTGCATGTGTGCTAGTGATATGACCTTATGTGGCATTACTGTAACAACTCTCCATGTAACATAAAATTGTTATCAACCTTATGTTACATGGAGAGTTGTTACAGTAATAACACTTGTTAGAATGACACATTTGTTGGACACACAAAGAGTAACCAACATTGTGCACATATTTCACATGAATGTGTTCAAAAGTAACAAGTAAAAAACTTAATGCTGCTACACATACAGAATATTAAGCCATTATATATGGTGATTTACATTTCACACACAAACTAAATGTGGGTCTACTTTAAAGATTGAGTTAACACATGATTAAATCTTACCAAATTGAGACCATCATGACAAAAATGCATAATAACGAAAGCTGATGATAATGAAACCCAAAATATCACATATAGCAGGATAGAGTGACTAGGTTGTTCACAGTAAGGTGCCTGATGTGTAACATCCATCAATGGCTTTCGTTATTATGCATTTTTGGCATGCTTGTCTCGATTTTGTAAGTTTTGATCATGTGTTAACTAAATCTTATAAAGTAAATCCCTAAATGTACACTGCAGCAAATAACATACATTCACTTGAAAGATTTACCCTGGGATTCAGCAAGCCTATTTTTCATGCAGGAACAGTGTAGGAGCTCCTGCATGAAAAATGGCCGCTGAGTGATCCAGGATAGTGCCGTTTTCTTGTGCACAAGCGGTCCTACACTGTTCTAGCATGGAAAACTGGCAAATATGCAAATCACCTCATTTGTTGATGAAAACCATGCAAATGAGGTGATTTTTACAATCCAGCAAGCTACCAGGTCTCTGTGCCAGAACAGTCAGTGCAGAAATGTATTCAGAAAATAACCGAGTACATTTCTGCAACTGACAAAATGGAGGCATGACAGCTCGTGTAAAAGCATGTATTATGTTTAATACACATGCCAGTGACCAAATATAAGGCCATTAGCATTAAAAACAGTTTTTTTTTTTAAATTAAACTATTTTTTTTTTTTGGGCCAATCTCGGAACTTTTAAGCTTAGGGCAACGGTGCGCAAATGGGATTGTGCTGAAAAAAAAAAATGAGAAAAGTCAATATTAAGTTAATTCTGCATTTTACCATTATAGTCAATCTCGTACAGAATGTAAACAATAGCAGGGAGCACTGGTTGTCAAGGAAAAAAGGTCTGTCTAAGTGCAGTAACTAACGACCTACACACTGGGGTATGCAAATGAGGGGAGTTATATTGAATTATAGATTTCTTCAAAGTGTAAGCCTGTTCCTAACCGTGTAGGTGCATCAATACAACAGTGCAAGTGTAAGAGTTGAATGACTTCATAAGGGGTGTGTCATGCTTGCTGTAAGCTCATTGGAGCTCTGTGGCCTGTGTTTGCCCTTAGATAAGCACAGATAAGGAAGGGAGTGTGTCAGATGTGCCTGAGTACTGTGTATATAGCCTAAACGGGTGTGCACACCATGCACCAGGATTTAAACCAAAAAAAAAAAAAGAGGAAATGGCAGCACTGTTTACATATGAGCACTGGGTATGTGCAGCGCACCTCAGGGCTTAAATAGGGAGGAACTGGGAAGGGAAAACAGCACTAGGAAGACAATCAAGGAGAACTAGCATAGCTGGCAGGTGGAATGTATCAGAATCAGACAATTACACAAGCAGCAGCACAGCACACTAATATAAATTATGCAAATGCCCTACAGACTGTTTTTTCCCACAAACTCTACACCACTGGTGTACACACACGGGGGATTTTAACTGGCAAAACTAACTAAAAATGTTAGAGGTTGCTGCTGCTTTATTCCATCAATATGTACTAGAGACTAAGGGTGGAGAGGAGGAGAATGCTGACAACCAACCCACAGTGAGGAGGAGGATAAGAGTGTGCAGACCCAGGGTAACCTACCAAGGCCTACATGAGTTGGAGATAGTATAGCCCTATAGTGTGGACAGGGACATTCTACAGCAAATCGTTGAGCTGTGCTGGCCATGCCTCACACACAGAACTAATAGAGGGGAACCCATCCCAGTGGATATCAAGGTATGTCTAAGCTTAAGAATACTAGCCACAGGTACCTTCCAAAGACCAACTGGAGATATCATGGGGTCTCACAGGCATCAGCATCCAAGGTACTCCACCATTTCCTGCATGCCATGACACAACATGTAAATGAGCACATATATTTCCCCACCACCCGTGAGGTGCTGACCGGACGTATGCGTCTCTTCCACCATATAGCAGAATACCCTGAGGTAGTTGCTGCTATAGACTACACGCACATCCACATCAAAGCACCACCTGGTGAGCGGGGCAGGGTCTACATAAACAGCAAAGGCTTCCCCTCCAACTGCCAGGTCTTCTGTGATTCCCAGGGCATTATCATGAATGTGTGTGCCAGCAGCCCTGGAAGCTACCATGACTCCCACATCTGGCATTGCTCACAGCTGTATCAGGCGTTTGCCAGGGGGGACATCCCATATGGCTATCTAGTGGGGGATGCTGGCTATGCACTGGAGCCGTGGCTGATGACACCCATCAGAAATGCACACACACCTGAACAAGAACACCGTAATGAGGCATACACATAAACCATGATCATTGTAGAGCGTGTGTTTGGGATGCTCAAGTTACAGTTCCACTGCCTTGACATATCCGGTGGAGCCTTGCAGTACTCTCCTGCTACATGTACACAAATGTTCATAGTATGTGCCATGCTACACAATATGATCCTGTGGAAATAGCTGCAGCAGGAACAGCACAGGGCAGGGCCACACAGCCCCCCACCATTGCCAAGGCCAGCACAGGCACAGAGGGACTTGGAGGAGAAACATCCTGAGCCTATCCCTGTAGGCAGAAGGAGGCATGCACAGTATGCCCAGGCCTTGCTAAAGAGGCAATGCATAGCACACACACACTGACACTGTAGGGACCCAGAGACTGATACTTCTCTCTGACTCGTACATACAGTAAAAAGGATCCCAAACATGACACTACCTCAACTTTACCATGTATAAGAAGTGTACTATGTGCATACAACATAGTCAGCCAGCCAGCACTGTCCTAAATACTGGCCCAGGAACAGGGTAACTCACCCTTCCTATCAATTACTGAATGGAGTAGTATGTTCTCATACTTGTATGTATGATATGGATGCAAGCATACAAGGGAATTGGGTGGCTGAATGGGATAGCAGCAGACAGCTATATGGAAGAGCAGGAAATTCCTAATAAATACTGGTGTCAACAAACTATGCAGCACTACACAAGGTGACAACCTCCACAGCAGTAGATGTGATGGCCCAAAGAATTTTGGGTGTCAATAGGTCACACACATGGATGTCTATGAGGGTCACATACCCACCACCAGCCTCACCCAGCAGCACAGGTGAAGATGACCATGAAGAAAGGCCGGGCTAAGGCCCCCAAATGATGGCAATGATGAACAGCCCCCCACAACCAGACCTACACAGACATACTACAACAGGTCAGGCAGTTGCATTCTGGTTCTGAAGGGTAAGAAGTCTGAAACTGAAATATATGCCATTAAGATCAAACATGTGTACTCTACTGATATGCCTCCTGTCTGCATGATAGGCCACAATACAATATGAAATGGAAGCCAGCAGAGTAACCGAAATACCAATGCAGTCATTTCAAATGTTAAAGTCTGCAGGTGTGCACTCCCCTGACAATCCCATGTAGAAATGCAGTAACAGATGGCCTGCAGCACTCTCAAGTGGCCTACAGTCCTCTGACAAAGGCCCATGCCTCACCCATAGTGCCAATGTAAGGAATGTCAGGGGGTCCCAACTAACAACCTAACACAGTAAACAGAAAACAAATGCAAGGCCATGTTGACAAATGCCAGTATAATGCCTCCTCATGTCCTACTGCAAGGACTGTAGATCAGGCCATAAATACTACTGGGATAAAGGACCAACTATAGGGATACCTCTGAGATATTACTTACAGAATGTTGGGTGGAGGAAAGAATAACAGAGGGGGGGTGTAGAAGCATGGATGTCATGGAGTGTGTGAAGTCTGAAACTCTAATGTCCGCCCATACTACTCCCGACTGCAAACCCATGAATGAATGAATAGCCACAAAACCGCTTGTAAACCACAATGTGAAGGTAAATTGACCAGATATGAGTCCTGCCTCTGGATAACCTAGGTGCTTCTGTACAGCTGAAAGGTATGGCCCCAGCAGGATAGGGACATTTCGTGACGTTGAGAAAAGTGCAAGGAAGGGATCCCCAGCCAGCATACTAACAAGGTGCTGGACCATTTACACAGAACCAGCAGTCTATTGTATGTAGATACCCCTCCACAATGGCAGGTGTGTGCCAGAATGTGTAGTCTATATGCCTCAGAATATTGGTCTCAGCTTCATTCATCTTGTATTTCCCAGTAAATAACTGTGACCAAAGAATGATAACTGTCAGTAGTTGATGACATGACACATTACAGTGTAAAACAGTACATATGTCAGAAAATCTATGCTACAACCAAACATGTCACACAAGCAGCACAGACAGCAATAGTTACAGTATTCCCCATATTTTAAGCAAATTGTGACTCCATATTGGCAACCTATCTACAGATATCCTACAGAAACAGGTTGATAGGTGTAGCTGTAGCACACAAAACCTTGAACTGGAGTCCAACCACCCTGGAATGGATGCACACACTCAATATAGAAGGTCATACTGGGCATGCTCCTACACTTAGAGAAATGAAGCCCATATCTCACAACACAGTGGAATACATATATTGGTTATTTGGAGATGTCTGTGCACACACACCAAATTGTACACCATTGATACTTCACACAGACACATTGGATAGGAATACTCACACATATCTAAGGCCAACATAATATAATATATCAAACATACACATACAGAGATGTGGGAAAGAGAAAGACAGACAGCAACAGAGAGAATCCCATTATAAGGCCTCTCCCACCCAGTACACATGCCTTTGGCCTATATCACATGATGTGCTGATGTCATTCATTGTAGAAATAGCCCTCAGCCCTATAGTCTCAGTGGTGCTTGTGATAACTGTGTAACACTACAGTACAAATAGGCATCCACATAGCAGTTGTAATCTCAGTCCTGTCAAATGTAAAGTTGTGTGTGAGTGTGTGTGTGTTTCTAGATGAATGTGGCTGAGGCCATTCACACTCACTAAACTTTCCTTACCCCTCCTTCAGCACTGCTGCTGATGTCACTCACCTTCAAAGATACCTTTGGACAACTCTTAAACATATAGGCTAAGAGGTGCTTGTGATAACTGTTTAATACTATAGTATAGCAAACTATCTGGGTAGGAGTTCCAATCTTAATCCTGGCAACTGTGTAAAGGTGAGTGTTTGTTTGAGATAGTGTATGTATCCTTGTAGATACATGATTTTGTGGTCATTCGCACTTACAACACTTCCTTTATCCCTCCTTTAGCACTGCTGCTGATGTTAATCTCATTCAAAGATACCTTTGCACAGCTCTCTAACATATAAGCTCCATGGCACTTGTGATAACTGCGTAATACAATAGTGTAGCAAACTAGTTGGGTAGGAGTTCAAATTCTGATCCTGGTAACTGTGTAAATGTGAGTGTTTGTGTGAGACAGTGTGTGTATCCTTGTAGAGACCTGATTTTGTGGTCATTCACACTTACAACACTTTCCTTACCCCTCCTTTAGCACTGCTGCTGATTTCACTCACCTTCAAAGATACCTTTGCACAGCTCTCCAACATATAAGCTCTGTGGCACTTGTGATAACTGTGTAATACTATAGTATAGCAATCTAGTTAGATATGACTTTCAATCCTGATCCAGGCAACTGTGTAAATGTGATTGTTTGTGTGAGAGTGTGTGTATCCTTGTAGAGACCTAATTTTGTGGTCATTCACACTTGCAACACTTCCCTTACACTTCCTTTACAACTGCTGCTGATGTCACTCACCTTCAAAGATACCTTTGCACCATTTTCCAACATATACGCTCTGTAGTGCTTGTGATAACTGCGTAATGCTATAGTGTAGCAAACAAGTTAGGTAGAAGTTCCAGTGCTGATGCTGGAAACTGTGTAAATATGAGTGTTTGTGTGAGAGAGTGTGTGTATACTTGTAGAGACCTGATTTTGTGGTCATTCACACTTACAACACTTCCCTTACCCCTCCTTTAGCACTGCTGCTGATGTTACTCACCTTTAAAGATACCTTTGCACAACTCTCCAACATGTAAGCTCTGTGGCACACCTGATAAATGCAGAACAATGTAGTAGCAATAACTACATAGGTAGGGGATTGAATCTCATACCTGGCAAATGCTTGTGTGTGTGCATATATATCTCTGTACCACAAATATGTTGACGCCATTTACACCCAGTACACATCTCAGTGCTGACTTTAGCAGTCTTACAGATATCATTCACCTTAGAAGTACCTGTTGGCAACCCTAAACCATGTAAAGTCAGTGGTGCATGTGGTAAATGTGTGACATAATTGTCCAAAAAGATAGCTTGATAGAGGTTTGAACCTCACTCCTGGTAAATGTGTGTGTAGGGTCAAATATTTTGTGGAATCTCTCACCCACTACAACACCCAATGCCAGTATTTACAAGGGCTGGTAATGTTCCTCACCTTAGAAGTACCTTGGGACAACATTCATCCTATAAGCTCTGTGGTGCATGTGATAAATGTGCAACACTGTAGTAGCAATACATAGCTAGGTAAAGGTTTGAAACTCAGTAGTGGCAAGTGTGTGATCAGTATCCTGTGTGGGGGCTGGTGTGATTGTGTAATAACAGGGTCCATTCAGGGGTGGTCTTGCTACATTATTATGTTGAGGACCTAGTATATGTTAAAATGTCCACATTACAAGGCCAACAGTTGTCAAACACTGTAGAGGTTGGTGTAGACAATCCACAGCCCTAAATATCTAGTGCCATGTGCAATGACTATGTGACAGTATGGATTAGTGAACAATATAGGCAACCCTTCTAATACTCAGAGACCAGTCTCCACCCAAGAATCATACACAAACACACTTGGCTAGGCAACAACCACTATATCGGTAGTTCCCCTGCATACTGCCTCACAGATAGTACCCACGGTGTGATTGAAGTGGACTACATGCCTGTTGACCACAACAGTGCCACTGACATCAGAAAGTACTGCAATGTGTTACATGTCCTGACTATGTGTTATCCAGCAAGTAAAATGACATGGCACCCTGTTCCATCCCCTCAGCAGCCCAATCAATGTGTACAGTGGCTCGTTTGCCATGTTCCCCACTGGATGCCTGCAACAACTGCAGAGTCTGCAAATGCACCCCACAAAGGGAATACCATGCCTTATACACATGCCCTGTATGGACAGACACCAATAACTCCAATGAATACCCATATCATACTGTCAATGTAGGTGCAATCACTACCTCAGTTACATAGCCAGGTCTCATCAAATGAGATCAGGAAGGTTACATCAGAAGATCCCAATCTGTCCACACAACATGCCCCAGAGACCTCAAGCACACTTCCACACTTCAAAGAACATGCATGTGGGATATGTGCACAACCCAGACACTGTCCATATTTTGGAATATAAATCACATAAATTGGAAGCAGTGCACTTCATTGGCCACCCACAATATAAATCTGGATGAGTGGATGGGGAATACAATACCCACCCCTGGGGACCACTCTTTTCATGTGGCCTGATGCCAGGGTATTCCCTTGGGCTAGCCTTGTAGAGCCTTCAGGCCCATTCACCTACTACACACCTATGAAGCAATGAACCTATGAATCTCAGTACTGGTAAATGTGTGTGTGTGTGTGTGTGTGTGTGTGTGTGTGTGTGTGTGTGTGTGTGTGTGTGTGTGTGTGTGTGTGTGTGTGTGTGTGTGTGTGTGTGTGTGTGTAAATAGTAAGTCCAGTACATTTGGTTGATGAATATCCCCTGTGGCTGTGGTTATTAGCAATGGGAGGTGTGCCCAAACCAGAACATGCACCATTCTCCATTCTAAAACAGATGTTGTAAATCAACATATACCTATGTACAACCCTCAGCCCTATAATCTGTGAGGCATATGCAATGACTGTGTTACAGACCAGGGATTACTGTGCAAATACTGTACCCTGCCTATGACATGGTGGATGTGTTATCACACTGCCATACCCCGTGACCTTGCTACAGGGTCACATCCTGGTGACAGACACCTAGAACGAAAATGGGATAGAGCATGTGAGAATACATTCACTCAGCACTTCACTTGTGGGGGGAGAGAAGGGTAAAGCTGGCACTGAATGTGTTGCCAAGACTGTGGCCAATATCTGTTGTCTCAGGATAGGTAGTAGCATTGTGCAGTAACTTGCAGTACTTGTGCTTAATGCTGTGGAGGTTGGTGATGTAACTATCAAAGGCTGTTGTGACTGTCATCAGTGTCTGCTGCATCTCTGCTGACATAGATGCCTATTGCGGAATTTCATGGGGGATCGAAAGTTGTGTTTGAGGCTAATAAGGGAGTTCAACAGTAATAGGACACCACCTTTCCCTACAACGGTGTCCTCCTTCAGGTTTACACTTTAGTAATGGCAAGGGACCATCACATTGTCTCCCAGTGTTTGGAGGACAGTGTCTGGGTTCTGTTGGCTCTGGCTAGTACCATGGATTCATGTACCTGTTTGTACAGTGCCTTCGTGTATGATTCTACAGTCATACAGCTATTTCCCATTGCCATGGGTGCAGTGAAGACATCCACCCCTGTTTACATGACTGCAAAGTCAGCTTTGGAGAGGTTTTGCCAGGTGGTTATCTTTGTGGGGGGTGTGGCTGACAAGTTGAGTTCCATGTTGATTACAGCCTGTGTGAATCTCACCAGGCAGGGATTGACATCTGTGGATGAGCAACAGTCCCATATTTAAGTGGTCAACACAGGTCAAGGTTGTTGCATCCTCAATCAGGGGTCAGTATGAGCTGGTCTAGAGCAATGGGAATGATGAATCACAGAAGTGTTGGGCCACTGTACCAGCACTTGGCTACATTCCCCAGGTGATGGAGGGGTAGTTGAAGACTCATACTATGTCAGTGTTGCGTTGGACCATCATAGATGGCAGGGTGTTTTGGAATGTGCATTGACAGTCTAGGGACATAGATGTGGACCCATAGCAGGCTATGGTCTTGATTGCATTATTACCCCAAGGCAGTTGTACTGGAAGTATCTCCAATGCATTATGATGGGATACTAGTCTGGAGGTGTTACTATCCATAATGACTATGGGGACAACACCACCTGTGGAGGTGTGGTGTGGTCCATGTTTGGGGGCTGACAGCTGTGGAATGTGTCATAGCCTGATACTGCAGGTCTGCTGTCTGCTGCTATAAACCACCTATCCATTACAGCAGACATGTGTTCTTCACTCCAACGACTGCTATGAGTGACTGCATCCTGACAGTTAGATGTCCACTGTTGAGTAGCATGACCCTCAGATTGCATACATATGTAGCTGTTATGGTGGTAATAACATTAGGAACACTGCCTAATAAGGCACCATAGGGGTGGCAAGACACTTAGCCAGTACCTGCCAACCCAGCAGTGACAGATGTAGGACATCCATGGCAAGTCATTGGGTTCTGTCAATTATGTCACCCCAAGCAGAGAGGTTCTGGATCCCCTGAGAATGATACATAACATGTAAGCCAATGTTGCAGTCAATCATCTGTTGATAATACTGCAGCATCATTCTGAGTGACAGCAGTAGACTGCCCAGGGCTACTGTCACACCTGCCTGGACTGCATAATCAGAGAGTTCAACCATGTCTCCTGTCATGTAGTCCAGGGAGGTGTGTCCCAAGTCATTCACACCCACATGAATACAGAGTGATACTTATAGTTGTTGAGGAGTGTCATGACTGGCTGTGTCATGTGTTAGATGCTGGCTTGTGATAGACATTTGGCTATTACCTGCTCCATATTCAACTTAGTAGCGGGATGTGTGTACCTCAGTATTGAGTTACCCATGATCATTGTATTGTGCAAGGTGGTTAGCTTTAGGAGATTAGGCTGGGGGCACACTGTGTAGGTTAAATATGTGTCCTTTGGCATGTGCCATGTCACGGTATCTGAGTGGGTGTCTGCCTTGCTGGTCTGTGCTGTTTGGGTAAATGTCCATTGAGTGCCTCTGGGAAGGTGGGTGTGTGACCTTTCACTGTATGTCATGGCTGTCAAAGTGGGTGTCATGGTGAGCTACATGTTCCACATGGTGTGGTGCAGGTGTTGATGTTATCCTCTTGACCAGCTAGTCCAGTCTTTGCTGGAGAGTGCATATGTCCATATTGGGTGATATATGGGTAACCCTCACAGGTCTGAGTGTTTTGACTTTAGAAGGGAGGGTTGTCTGTGTACATGAGGCAGTTGCAACAGTGCCCCAGAATGGACATGTGCACCAGGTTAGTGGGTGAAAGCACAGACAACCGCCCTTCAAATATGCCAGGAGGGGTGGACATTACTAGTAAGTACTGGGGTACATCTGTGATGACCGAGTACTGCTGACAGCTACCAGGTGTGCCACACTTCTTGATACAATAACCTGGTGAACTGCCAAGCCATAATGCTAGTTGAAGTGCAAGACAGACAGAACTAGCATGATGTACGGGTGGAACAGAAGGCAGACTGTCTGCCACCTGTAATACTTTACCACAGCTGTGCAGTTATCAGCAGCTTTGGCTATGTAATAACTCAGTAAGCTCTGTAGTGTGTGCTGTTACTGTGTAACACTCTAATAAATGTACCTAGATAGGCAGGAGTTCTAATCCCAAAACTAGCAAGTGTGTGTATGTTTGTGTGAATCATGACTGTCTGACTCATACCATTTTTGACCTGTGTACTACCCTTTACACTTCCCTTCACTCCAATTTAATAGACCTGTTGATGTCATCCACCTTAGAAGTACCTTTGGAAAAGGTGGAAATGTATAAGCTCTGTGGCGCGTCTAATTGTGTAACACTATAGTAGACATACTAAATAGGCAGGAATTCTAATCCCAATAGTGGCAAGTGTGTGTGTGTGTGTGTGTGTGTGTGTGTGTGTGTGTGTGTGTGTGTGTGTGTGTGTGTGTGTGTGTGTGTGTGTGTGTGTGTGTGTGTGCATTTGTGTGTGTGTGTGTGTGTGTGTGTGTGTGTGTGTGTGTGTGTGTGTGTGTGTGTGTGTGTGTGCGTGTGGGCATGTATGTATGAGTGTGTGAATTATGTACTGTCAAGCTCATACCATTTTTGACCTGTGTACTACCCTTTACACTTCCCTTCATGCCAATTTAGTAGACCTGTTGATGTCATGCACCTTAGAAGTACCTTTGGAAGAGATGGAAATGTATAAGCTCTGTGGCACATCTGATAACTGTGCAGTACTATAGTAAGAATACCTAGATAGGCAAGAGTTATAATCCTAATGCTGACCACTGTTTGTGTGTGTGAGGATCATATCTTGTGTGGCGTATACCATACATGGCTGGTGACCACCTCCCACTGCCATTACTTTATATAGTATGGTAACAGCACCTGCCTCACATGCAACAGGTTAAACCATTGTACAGTCCTCTGTACAGATGTGTCTGGAATAGCCATATGTTTGAAACCTATACATGGTCAGAAGTGGTCTGTGTGCCTTAACAATGCCCATGTATGTGATATAATAGCAAAATAGGCCACAGTGAGTGTACTGACACATATGGCAGCATGAGGTATCATACCTGACTGAAACATCATGCTGATAGGATGTCTGCCACCCTTACAGGTGGCCAGCCTTGTAGGTGCAATACATGAGTCCAGATGCTCGGTTTTACAAGTGAACTGTACCTGTTATGGGTCACACTAAAGGCTGGAAGAGGTGTGGACTGTCATATTGTGGTCCTAATTAGTATGTAACAGGAACACCTTGCATCTTAAGAGGGGTGTGTACACAATTTATATCCACTGCATACCAGTAATGTGTCACATGACCCTACCTTAGGCCATTTGGCCAGCACAATTTGCTGACCTCTGTCCAGATGTCTTGGCACTGATAAGTTGGTGAGGTATGCTACAGGTATGTTGAATTCACATCAGATAAGCTCCAGTGGTGACAACTGTGTTGCAATACAGTTAACCCTAGCACAAGTGAACATGCAGAACAAGCAACATAGCTATTACATAAAGCAATATAGCTATTACTGTTGGTGGTGTGCATGGTAAATTGCATGCACTTCACATGTCTGGGGTATTGCCATGCAACAACAGAACAATGTCATACTCACCAGCTTCAGGCTGCTGTCCCATATGCAGACCAGAGGGTCCTAGGCAGTTGTGAGAGGGAGTTATTGTCAGCAGATGTGCATGTGGCCTTGGTACAGGACGGATGCAGCATTTCTGCAAATCTACAGTACTAACCGCAATAATACACAATCTTCTGTCTTCACCATAGATGTGCATTTCTGTGCATTAGAAAACCCCATCCACAACTGCAATCGGACCTGACACATGCATGTAGATACAATACAGATACATGTATGTCTGATACATTAGTGTACTAATCCCCACTGGGCCCTTACCTGCACACTCTCCAACCAGTGTGTGTGTGTGTGTGTGTGTGTGTGTGTGTGTGTGTGTGTGTGTGTGTGTGTGTGTGTGTGTGTGTGCAACTCACCTTCCCAATGCTTCTCTCAGAGTCATGGCTTGTGCATTTGGCATGTGGCCCAAGTGTGGTGAGGAGCTTCTCAGTGGGTGTCAGTGGGGGCTGGATGGCTGGGCCCACTCCTGTGGCTAGCTGGTCCCTCACTACAGCAGCATCCCATTGATGGGCATGGCATTTGAGGTCAGTGGCCCGATGCTGCACATGCTCATAAGTTCTGCTGTGCAAGCCGGCATTATTTACCCTGTGGATCACACTGTTCCAAAGAGCAATCCTGTCCTGCACATCTTCTGCTCTCTGTCCAAATGACAGGGCATGATGTCCAAACACATAGTGGGTGATGATGTTTATTTCCTCAACAGAGAATGCTTGTAGGCAAGCACTCTGCGTGTTACCTGGAAGACATAAACAGGAAAAAGTTCAAAGGACCTCATACAGTTGTCAAAATGCACATCAACAGTGGATATTACTTGCAAATAATCCACACTACACAGAAACCCACCAAGCTATCATGACTATTGCAGCTTGTATTACACGCCCATCCCTGAGCTATCTTATTCCCCCCAATGTTGGACACTTGATTGCATAATCCTCTATCCTCCATTCATTTCTGTGTAGAGGGTTGACAGTGGGCATCTTCCATGTGGATGGTGTGTGAATGGTGGCAGGTCTGTGTTTGACTGTGGTGTGTGATGGAGCTCTGAGCACATGACTGAGCTCATGTAGGAGGCAGACACTGATGTTATTATGCCCCATGGAGATATGCTATTGTTGCCATCAGTAGGCAATATGTACATGCTCACTATTGCTGAGGGGAGGAGTGTTGTTGATGTGCATATCTCCCTGTACAACTGGGGTGGACAGGGTGGCAATGCTCCCACCTCACCTGTGTGATGCAGGTTGCCTATATTCATGGCATGTGTGTATGAGGTGTTCTTTACCCCCAGTACAGGGTGAATTGTGTTGTTTCATCTGAGACTTGCAACATATGTGGAGAAACAGTTACAATTGTCCTTGGTGGTGTGGATATGTCCGATTCATAGTTATAGTCAGCCTTACAGGAAGTCACCTGTGAACCTACATGTTTGCTCAGATATAGGTGGACTTGCTTCAAAGTTGTTGCCTTCACCTATGTGTCCCTGAACAGCCAATGTAGGAAACTATTATATGGTTTGTGTATTGCAATGGGGATTACTCTACCTCGGTGGAGGCTGGATATACAGGTCAGGTACTGCTGTGTCCATATAGCTACAGTGGATATAAAGGGCACACATCTGTGATACACTGCCTGGTATTTGTGAAAATGGAACATGACACCACAATAACTCATTTCATAGCAATTCCCACCTGTAGTGTGACCTATAGCCTGTACAATTCAATTGAAAACATAACAATCGGGTCTGTGAAAACATATGGAAATAATACTCAGTACAATAAGCCAGTTGAATGAGTGTGCACACCCTTAAACTGATATGCTGTGTATGCACCTCTTGAGATGGTTACAGCATTCATCCATATTGGTCTGGACTCTAACATCATGCCACATCTTCACTTGACAATAGTTGGTCACCTTCCTAGAAACACCTTTGATAGTATTTCAATGGAATTGTACAGGTTAGGGGGTCACATAAAGATGAGAAACATTATGAAATGATCGCCTGTGGTCTGATTGTCATACAGCACACATACCTGGCATTCTAACAGGGGTGTGCACACTTGTTATATCCTCTTTATATAGGTGTGGATATAGCTGGTAGTGGCAGGCATGAACAAAGGGTCATAACACAGGTGGACACTTCTCTGATTAATACCTGGATATCATGCCCACTCTAGTACCCATATCAGTGTCAGGACACTGCAACAACCAGTAACTGTACACATTTCTGTCTGTTCTATGCACTGACATTAATATTACACACAGGTGCAACATGCACAACCTATGTACCTGAATGCTTGAAACCCATGTGATTTAGTTTTGTGCCATCCAGCTGAACATAAGCATACATACATGTGCTCAGGAGATACCTGGTATACATTTCTGTTGTATGTTAGTATGGCACACTGTAGTTTCAGTCTTTCTGCTAAATCATACTTCTCAACCTGTTATAGCAGTATGTCTGGACAATGGCACACATAAATGGGTGTCAAAGGGGACATCAATATAGATACTGTATTAATACAGCTGCACCACACATTAGTACATTGATTGCACAGTAGGGTTTGACATCACTGTGATAACCTGGAAGATGTCCAACAGTCATAAGTAGGCTATTATGTTACAAAATGTCATTGCTCACAGAACTGCCAATGGTTTGGCTGACATAACACAGGTATATGTGTATGTGACTACAGATATCAGTCACAAATGTGCTTATTGTCCAGCAGAACACTGTACAGTTGAATATTATTAATTCAATATATCACATGCAGTTCAACAGGTCTGCAATAGTAATTTACTATGCACATGCCCTCTATAGGTCTCTTAGCTTTACAAGGCAAACTTGTATCATACTCATAATCACAGGTAACATGGAAATGGAAAACATCTCATTAACTGGCCTAACAGTGGCACAGTCACAACTGTTTAACAGACACTCATGCAGTTGTCATATATGAGCTGTCCTTTCACAGGGTGAGTCAGGCTCCTGAGCTGTGATCCCACCTCACAACCTCTCAGAGCATCACATCTGGACAATGCCTAAAATGATTGGGGGATAGCTAGGGACAGACTTTAAATATTCCTGTTACAAACATAGAAAGTCCGTAGAATGATACATTTAGCATTATGGTGAATATTCTTAAGGATGTGGAATCTTAAACTTAAGTGTTTGTCATTACCTGATGACTTCAGTTCTCAGCTATTTGGCAGAAAAGTACAGATCTCAGGAGGAAAAGACAAAAACGATGGTAAAATGTGGACATTCTGTGAAGATCTGTACAGCTGAGAGGTATGTCTGTGATATCTCCCACTGCAGAGGGCCAGATGCTAAGTTCATAGCAGCTGTTTAGCACGACATTAGTACAGCATGTCTTGTTAGGGCATATATTTCTCCAAATCATATTTCCCATTATTACAGACCAAGTACTACACTCAATTACTTGTTTACATGTTCCACTTGCCCCTTTTTTCTTTCTTCTCTTTTCCACTTTATGTTTCATTTGTTATTTTTCTCTCTCTCTCTCTCACTCTCTCTCTCTCTGTGCACTACAGAGATACAGCTGGTTTGAATTTGTGGCATCATGGCTTTTGTAGGTGATGCTCATGACCATTTGATGGCCTGTGCCCCTATTGGGGTTCCCCAGTTGCTAATCGCATGCAGAGCAACTGTGTAGTTCTTCCAATAGTCAATGTCATGGCAACACACTCCTATAAATGAGTACTCCATGTGGGCGTTGGCCCTTTCCCTTACTTGTGAGGAAGACATCCTGGAGTTGTGTGAGCTACTACCTCTCACAACAAGACTTGTGGAGACAAGTCAACTAAATGGCGGGGAAGGTTCAAGACTTAGGGGCAGAATGTGAGTATTGCTGTTATATGTTCGGAATACTGCTAGTTTAACAGGGTTTGTCTGCACATGCTACTTCTGCATGGTTTCAGTCTGACAAAGTTCTGTCTCTGCATAGCTCTCAGCTGTAGGACCATCCACATAATGGCCACTGGTTAGCCTGTTATGTATGGGCTGTTCCCCAGACAGGTGTTGACCTTGGCAAATCGGTAGCATACTCTAGTGATTGCATTATGTAGATTTTTTTTTCTAACTTTATATCCCTCAGAAAAGATATGTTACAACAAACCCTGTAACACCAGCAACCTTCTCAGTGCATAACAGCAATATTTCATGAATGGCTGTGTATTTGGGCTTCTGTCCACCAATTATGTCAGGCTTTGTCCAGATGTCATACAGTACTAGGTGGATAGCTATACTGGCCTATAATTATTTAGTGCTGTAATTCCCACTGAAGGGAATGGCTGCGAAACATGTTGAAGTCTGTACATTCAAGAGGTTGGTATAGGGGGCGTGGCTAAGGATGAGCCTTGAGTAGCAGCATTTTCTGTCAGCTCTGCCTTTTCATATCTTTTATGACAGGAAAATTTGAGAATATCTATCTAATATGTTTTTCTTTACATTTTTAGTTTATTCTTAAAGTCTTTTTAGATAGTATCTCAATTGTTGTATTGTTCTTTTATATTCTCCTGTCAAAATATTAGAGTCAAGTTTCTGTCATCAGTTAACAGTATGAGCTTCTCTAAATCTTCACACCAGGATATCTCTTTAAAAAAGGAACTACAAACTTTACTTTCTACCATTCAAGATCTCTCTACAAAAATTGACAAATTAGACTTGAACTTGGAAAATGTTAAGGAAAAATCTTCTCAACAAATGGAAACTAATCATCTAGACCTTAGAAAACAAAAATAAATCAATGGAATAGAAACATCTTTAAATGACATGGACTCTAGAATTCAGGTAAATGAACACAATCTAGAAAGCATTTTAAAGCAAAACTCCCTACTGTCAGCAAAAATAGATGATCTAGAGAACAGATCTCAAAGAAACAATATCAGAATCTTAGGGTTGCCGGAAAATGTGGACGATAATAATATGGAGAAATTTTTAACATCATGGTTAACAGATATCCTGCAGCTTTCAGAAGCCCTTTCATATGGAATTGAAAGGGCTCACAGATCTTTGTCTTCATCAAAAATTAATAAAGCTAACACCACAAGATCTGTCATAGTCATACTTTTGTCCTCTTATGACAAAGAAATTGACCTGAAGACAGCATGGTCCAAATCTCCCATCAAATTTAAAGATAATGTTATCTGGTTTGACAATGACTATTCTTCTTCAGTAATAACCAAAAGGAAATTATTCTTGCCATTACTCAAAGAACTTCAAAAAAACACAAATTAAAACACATTTACTTTTTCCAGCAAGGCTAAAAAAATCTTTCTTCAAGACGGTCCCAAGATTTTTGATGAACTTGAACCAGCCATCGCATATATAAAATCAAATAAAATCCTGGATAAAATAGATGATATGGACTGAGCTTCCACTAACCTCAAGAGATTAGCAGAAAACAGTTCCTGGAAATCTCTAGACCACAAAAAGAAATTAAAAAATAAATAAATGACTTGACCTCTATTTTTTTTTTTTTACATAACCCAGAAGCCTTGTGAGATGAAAATGGTTCAACAGGTGAGGGTTGTAATTGCATTTTTTTTTCTTCACTGGTTTGTCTTATGAACTACTTAATTTTATGCTATTTGCTTCATATTCAATTGTTATTAACCTCAAGTTACATTATGATCTAATAATATTAGTATTTATTTCATTAACTTGACATAGAATTTCCTTCACATAATATAATTCATTCACATATGAGATAGAAGGAATTTATGTTCTCCTGCTTTTGACAGTTCATATCTTGTCCTTTGCAACTAGTGGTTACTTGGTTGGTTACGCTGCTCTTTTACAGTTACATTCAGACTGTAGGAGCAGGCTATATGCATTGTGGTGTACTGTTTCTTACCTTTTATTGTTTTTTTTTCAGTCTGAGGGATTTTTTTCCTTTTTTAAAGTCTGTGGGTCTTGGCTATTTTCTTTTTTAGCTCTGTTGTATTGCTGACGGGTTAGCATTGTTGGACAAGTTATTTGAATGGGCTTTTGTGTGTATATGCTGGGGTTTGTTAGATTTGTTTGATGGATGCTATCTTTTTAGTATCCCATTGTTTTGGGGGAGATCTTGTGTTGGCCATGGACTTTCTTGTGGGATTCTTTGTGGGTTTATTTGTTTGTTGTTTTTTTTTTTGCTTCATTTTGCTATCTTGTGTATTAGTGCTTGGATTTGATTCATGCGGCAACAATTGCGTATTGCCTTGGTGTATTCGTGATGTCTCGAGCACTTCCTGATGTTGTTGGATGTTGTCCTGCATGTCTCACTCACCTTTTTTCCTGCTGCAGCGTCCAGATAGCTGTTCAAGTTTGTTGACTGAAGATCAACTGTTAGTTGATTTTCCGATGCAGAATGATGTCATCAGCACTCCAACCTCTTTATCGAAGCACTCAATGTATGATTTATCATTCATCTAAACAGAAGATACTTATTTACTGTCATCTGCAACTTTTGAATGTCATCTTGTTAGTATCAACCTATCGGTTACTTGTTCATCACATTATGATCATTTTGATCTAAATAGCGATACTATGCCATCACAGAACTGTTAGAGGAAGAGCAGGGAAAGGACAGTAGAATGTCATGAGGAACAGTGAAAGAAGGAAAACTAAAGAAACTTGAGATCCATATAGCAAGGTACTATATTTAGTCCCACAAGTATTGATTATTCTTGGACTTTGATGATCTATATATACATATAAAATTGAACTGTTGCTTATTTTATTTTCACTATCAGTTTTAATACTTTTTATAATCCATTCTTATTGTTTTGTTATGCATTTTGTTTTTTGTTTTAAAGGAAAAGGAAGGATGGTGAATGAGAGATTAAAAAAGAAGATTTGAAAAGTAGAGTTTAAAAAAAAGAAATACTAACTTGCTAACATACTGTCGTATCTCAACAATATAAGTTTTAATTACATGGCTTTTTAAAAGTGGAAGGGAGGGAGGAAGAAAGAAGGAAAAGAGAATAGAAACAAGCATTGGTTTGTTCTTTTTTATATTATAATAATTAATATATCTGTCTTTTGTTGCATACTGCAATGTTGTTTAATACATAACAAATTATTCATTTTTTGTAACAAAGCTATTTCATCTCTACTGATTCTGACATAATTGAGTATCTTATTGTTTATGGTATTATTTTTACTATTGTTTCTAGAATGTAAGTGATACAACAGTTACAGTTTATGGCATTGTCTTTTATACAGTTTATCTTTAATATCTTTTTATTTTTTTAAATGATAATTTTAATGTTGTTTCTTAATTACCACATTCTTTAACCTATTTTTCTTGACTCATCGCATCATAACATCTTACAATTCATTTCAGAACGTGGTCTTAGTAAAATGTGGTAACATGTTATAGGTAGTAGAAGAGTAAGATAGAATATAATGAAGGTAGTTGACTAGTCTTTAGTATCATATATTTTTTTATTATTCCCAGAAATATTCTATTTATATTACTCTTGTACTGTCTTTACATCTCACTACGGACTATGCATTTACAAACATTGCAGTATCTATTAACATACTGGTATTGGTATTCATTATCTATTTCTAGTATGTAGCACCGTAGTACTATATACCACTTATAAATGGTTTATTGGATTTTTGTTATGTCATACTGTATTAATACATCTAAGATCATAACTAGGCAGTTCCTGACTGTAATTTGCTGCTAGTGTGAAAGACAATTCGAGTGACTGATGTCATTCAAATTAGGAGTTTTTAACTCCAGAAGGGTTTGGGGGGGTTTCTAAATAATAGCTTGTGTTATATATTTTTGAAAACATCGTTATTGATGTTCACTACAACTCACATAAATGACCACTATTTAAACTTATCTTTGGTTTTACTACCTTATCATATGATTTATATAATTATTGTTGTGTTCCCTATATCTATCGCTTATGTATTAGCAGTCAAACAACTAATAACACTTACAGTTTGAATATATTATTATGCAAACAATTTAAATCATGACTCCCTTACATTGCATTTCACTTCATGTGAATGGTTTAAACAAGCCAAACAAGAGGAGATCTTTAATTAAATATCTTAAACTTCAAAATTCTCATCTGATATTCTTACAAGAAACCCATTTGATATCGGATGACATTTCCAAATTAGACTCTAAATCATTCTCTCTCTTAGTTCTGAACATGTTCAGAAAAAAAGAGGTGTTGCAATATTATGGAATAACAGACTCCCTGTTCCTAGAATAATAGATACATACCAAGATAATAAAGGTATGGTAGCATCCGTCACAATAGAATTTAATAATAAAATATTTACATTATTTAACATATATTGGATTTCTGGCTTTGGACTTAAAACAGCACAGCAACATATAGAACACATTATTCAATTTTCAAAAGGCAACACGATTCTAGCTGGTGATTTTAATTGCATTTTTGATAGTAAAGACTCTGCCTTCACTGGAAATAGGAGGATTTTATCCACTGCCAAGTTATTAAAATAATTTACTGATTCCTTTTGTTTGAGAGATATAAATAATGATGCAGATACTAAATCATTAATCTATACTTTTTTTCTCACGGGCATAACTTATTTTCAAGGATAGACAGAGTTTTATTTCTAATAATTTAGTTGATTCTTTATCCAATGTAAAGGTGATTGTGTGTCCTCTCTCTGATCATAATTCTATAACCTTTGACTTATCTATTTACTCATTAAATAATGCTCAGATAAAGAGGACACATCCTACATCTCTAATTTGAATGATTTAAAATCCTTCATATCTACAGAAGTTCAAATTTTTATCGAACTCAATGCCATTAAAGACACTTCCAAAATTTTCATATGGGATGCAGTAAAAGCCTACTTATATGGTAGGATAATTGATTGGTATAAAAAAAAAAGAATTACATGGGATAAAGAGTTAGAGATTCAAACAAAACTTGATAATTTGAATCTACTCCTTTTAAAAAACAAGGAATATAAATTTATTAAAACATATATAGATTCTTTAAATAAGAAGTATCTTGAGATTTTAGATCATAAACTAAATTTTAGTTTAGAGAAGTTTAAATGTATTACTTTTTCATCAAACCCTAGATCCATAAATATGCTTGCCAACAAAATTAAAAGAATGAATAAATTTAATCACATTAAGGAACTTTATTCACCTCAAAAAAAGAAAAAGGTTTCTGGTCTTCATAACATATTAAATGAATTTAGAGAATTATTTTCTAAACTTAGTCTACTGAGTTAATAAACCCCATAACTGATATAAAGTTGTTCATTAATAAAAACACAAAAAAAGTTAACTGTTCAACAAGTTGAATCATTAGACAGACAAATAACCCTTAATGACATTCAAGTACAAATTAACAAATTAAAACAAAGCAAAGCCCTGGGTAATGATGGTACCATCCCTGAAATTTATAAAATGTTACCTACAAAAGCTCTCTCGATTTTGCACTCTGTTTTCAGTATAGCCCAAACTAAAAATTTAATTCCACCATCGTGGAAATATACCTTTATCACTCCTATTCTAAAACAGGATAAAGATCCTACCAAATGTAATTCATACAGACCGATTTCATTAAATACAGATTACAAAATGTTTATGTCTATTTATGCAAATAGACTCAAAAATGTCCTTCCTAGTTTGGTAGACTCTGATCAAACTGGCTTTATTATTAACAGAACCTCATATGACAACATTAAGAGAATATTAACCTTAATAGAATCAGTTAAGAACTTTAAAAATAACCTAACTATAATTAGCTTAGACTTAAATTGTGCTTTCAACACAATAAACTGGGACTATTTATTTATTCAACTGGGAGAACTTAACTTTTCCAAAAAAATTATAAATCTTATTACCCAGCTTTACACTGGTTGTCAAACATATGTCAAAATAGGTTCCTATATTTCCTAATTTATACCTATTGAAAGAGGAACCGAACAAGGCTGTCCATTATCTCACCTTTTATTCAACTTAATTATGGAACCATGGGCTAATCTGATCAGGGATAATACTAACATTAAAGGTTATGATTTGGGTTTTAATGAAACATCAAAAATACAACTGTTTGCGGATGACATCTTGATTACTTTGGGGGGTAAAAATCCTATCTTGACAGAGTTATTTATTAATATGGACAAGTTTCAGAAAAACTCAGGTCTTAGATTTAATCATAATAAAACACAAAGTCTCTTAGTTGGTCAAAAAAATTCAACATTCAAGATCATTTTAAGAAATATGTACCTCAAACTCAACAAATAACATATCTAGGTATAATTATTTCTAATAACTTAAAAGATACATTAAAATAAATTTCAACAAAAGTATTCAAATAATAGAATCTCTAACAAGCTCATAGTTAAAAATAAGATTCTCAATGGAAGAAAAGTTGTCACTTATAAAGATGGTTTTACTTCCTAAAATCTTGTATATACTACAGTCTATATCTATACCCCCTACCCATATAGTAATTAAAAAGTTTAATTCTCTCATTAATAAGTTCCACTGGCATTCAATTAAACCTAGAACTGCGTTATCTATCCAAATGTTCAACTGGGATAATGGTGGTATTGCTTTGCCTAATCTAGAATTTTATGCTATTTCATCCATAATTAAAACTATTACTCTTATTATAGATAGTAAATATTCAGCTAAATGGAAATATTATAGTCTTTGTTTATCTCAAAATCATAATAATACTTTTGAAATTAATATGTTAAACGTAATAAATAATACTTTTATTTGGAGATTGAAAAAAATTTTTTCATCTCATTACATTCAATTATATAGATCTAACTACACAATTTTAATTTTGAAATCTTTCAAAAACTTTATTCTTAGACACACATTATATGAATACTGGATATTTCTTATTTTCCCTATAGCCTATACTCATAATACCATGTTCACTACAGATTATCATAAAATGTATTTATTTAAACAAAAGCATTTACTAGTTTGGTATCAAATGATGAATAATAACGAGTTAAACTCATTTAACATTCTTATTGAAGAGAATAATTTTGATTCATCCTCTTGGCTTGACTTACAAGAAGCTAGGAAATATATTAAAAATAAGCTCGATCTTATTCCTTCTACAACTAAAACAATACTCCCCAGGCTAATACAGTATTTAATGGTTCTCATTCAACAGAATGACTCTAATAAAATTAGTCTCTCTCACATATACAAATCAATAAAATCAGATTTAAATATTCATTCAGAAAATTATTGGAAATCTTTTATTACCATTAATAATTCTTATCCTTCAGATATTGATAAATTATGTATACTCCAATCAGCTCGTAAAAGTACATCCTCACATAAATGGAGAATTTTTACTTGGAGATTTTTGAACAGATCATTTCTTACACTGTTTAAAGTCAACAAGATATCTAAAGAAAACATTTTATGCTGGAGATGTAAGATAGTTATTAATGCGAATTGGGCACACATATTTTATGATTGTCATCTTTTAAAGAAATTTTGGGATGACATCAATAACTTCCTACAAGCTATCTTTACAGATAATTTTTCAATCAATAAATCACTTATTTTGTTTAATACTCCAGTCCCAAATTGTGTAAATTCAAAAAAATATTCAATTCTGTCGTCTGTTCTATCCATTGCCAGGAAAGAAATCACTAAAAATTGGAAATCCTCTCAAACCCCTTCTTTTCAAAACTTTAAAGATCTTCTCATAGAAGTCTCTAAATTTGAAATGATGACAGTTAGAGCTAGATCATTAGGGAACACAGCAACTTACAATTATTGGAAAAGTATAAATGATCTTCTGGTAAACCAGTAAAATGATTGTAGTTTCATTTTTTTTAAATAAATAGCAAACTTCATCCATAGGTAGTGAACACTTTTGTAAGTAGTTATGTTTATTCTTGTTTTTGTATCAATATTTTCTATTTTTATCTATTGTATCAAAAAATCTTATCAATTATTTTATAACAGTTGTATGTTTTAGTTTTGATCTTAATAAAAAAATTATCAGTAAAAAAAACGAGGTTGGTGTATAGAGAATGCTCTTAGATGGCCTTGTAACATATTTTATGTGGGGAACGGTAACACATGTTTTAAAACTAGGCTGTTAGAACGTCAGACATATTACTGATAAGAAATATGTCAGTTCTATAGCTGTACATTTGAATAAATCTCACCATGGGGACAGTAGTAGGTCTCAAGATACTGTTTCTGAAAATGTCTGATCCTCAGTGTGATGAAACAGTCCTAAAAGGCCAATTGGTATGTACAGACTCAATGTATTAATATTAACTGTGATATTTTTATCCCATAGGGGGTTAAATGTCAAGTGTAATTGGAGACTGTGTATTAAATTATGTAATTAGGTGTTAATTGCTTCTTGTGATTAAGGCATGCATTTCTGGTAATGTTTACTCCTTGAAGGCTTTGGCCAAGACATCAGAGTATAATAAACATGTGTGAATTACTGGCTGTTTGAAGTTTTCTTTGCTATATTCAGACATTTTATTTGTTTTGCTAAGAGGTTGTTGTATGTCAGGTCATTGTGTATGGCCTATCATGATTTTGTAGCAGTGTACTGTTCACTTATTTATTTGGACTGGGGGGGCAGATGTGAGTGTCATGGCTGCTTTTGTATTCAACTGTGCATGCTGCCCCAGTTGTGGGTGGTCTATCAGCAGCATATGTTTGCATGGGCATTTTGGGATATGTATGCATGTATATATATATATATATATATATATATATATATATATATATATATATATATATGTGTGTGTGTGTGTGTGTGTGTGTGTGTGTGTGTGTGTGTGTGTGTGTAGGTATATACATATATATATATATATATATATATATATATATCATTTGGTCGACAGTTCATTTGAGGGGCTTTGCCACACACACACACACTATATATATAAACCTCCATATATATATATATATATATAGATATATAGATATGTATATATATATATATATATATATATATATATATATATATATATATATATATATATATATATATATATATGCATACACACACACACACACACACACATACCTCAATATTTATTGGTAATATATCTATATATTGTTGTACACATATATGGATCTCCCTATGTCTCTCTCTCTCTCTCTTTCGCTCTCTCTCTCTATGTATGTTTTTATTAATATATATATATATATATATATATATATATATATATATATATATATATATATATATATATATATGTGTATGTGTGTGTATACCAAGCCTTCCTAATTGCACATTGTCACGTCTCTATTGTAAACTGGCTATAAAGAAGGGTATGTTTGAGAAAATATCCTAAAACTGTTCAGCTGAGATGGTTTATTGGTAATTTGCATTGGCTATGGTGTGCAGGGTCCTGGGTTCAAGTCCTGCAAGGTTTTTTTATTTTGCTGTTGGGGAGAACAAGTACTGCTGGATACAGAGTGGTTAAGGCAGTTTTGAGCAGCTTTAAGCGTGTTTGTGTGGGTTTGCACAGCAGTAAGCAATGCTAATGCATGGTTAAACAAATAGGTGCTTACATCGTGTAAGCTTTGCTTACCAGTGTGCAAATCTGCTTAGCATTTACATTTAAGCAATGCTTACACCTGCTAAACACAGCACAGCTCTGGGAACCAGTGATCACATTCCAGTCTGATAAAATAGCAGGGTAATGACATCTTTAATAAGTGTATTTAATTCCCTGTAGATAACATGTTTCTATGTGCTGTCATTATAGTAGCAAGGGGTGTGAGTACACTGTATGGGATACCTGAGTATACATTGTTAGTGCCACAATCTCTTCTCTTTGGATTTGTTTCATACAGGGGTAGTATCCCAGGTTGCTTGCAGTCACACTTGCATGTTACAGCAGCTACAGTGCACTGGTTGACAGAAATAGTTTAACACATATTGTATCATTACGTTAGTACCTTTATCAGTGCTTTTTCAAGTAAGAGTACATTGCAGATTGTAGTACTGGAACCATACACCCCTGCATGCAAAGCTGGACTCTGAGTACTGAGTATCCTGTTCTTGGTGTTTGAGCTGTATGTTTATATGTATCTCCTATTGGATATTAATCTGATATGTTGATATTAACTGTAGACTACTATGTTTTTTTAACATGTAATTGAGGACTGCTGTCATGTAGTAATAGCATACCTTTCAGTTTCAGACGTGTATCTTTCAAATCATTCATCCTAATGCATAACCTGTTGGCTATCTACTTTCTGTCTGTCCTCTGTACAGATCTGCAGATGTCAGGTATTGCTACGACCATATCACTATGTAGGTGCTCACATTGTGTTGTGCTGAGGGCCTGGACATAGCTGCTAGTTCTGACTTATGGGACATTCCTTAATGTGGGCCTTGCCCCATTTCCTTGCCTGTGTGAGGGACATTACAGAGGTGGTGACCTATAGATTCACATGCAGTGGGTGGCAATACATCACAGGACAGGACATGTGGAGAGAGCCAACCAACACAGGGGACATATCCCCAGACTTGTGAACAGATTCTATGTCATCAGTGCTGTTATACACATGGTGGATTGATAGATTGACAGAGTTTGTTTGGACATGCATTTAGTGTGTGACATCACAACTCACAGTGATATGTCTCTGACACACCTCTCCACTGGCACTCTGTCCACAGACTGGCCACATGTCTGCCTGTTATGTTTTGTGTGTTCAACACACATTTGGTGTCCTTGGTAAATCAGTTGTGGGCTCTGGGGAATGCAATCAGTAAATACATCTGTTGGTATTACCGACATCATATTCCTCATAAAGGATGTTAGAACAAACCCAGTGACCTCTGCAATGGTCTCAATGTATGACAGCAGAAGTCCAATCTACCCCTGTGTTTGTGCCTCTGTTCCTATCTAGTGATATAGAGGGTTGATGCCAAGCTTAGTGAGTGGGGAAGGTTATCAAATGCTTTGGCCAGATCAATGAAGGCTGTATGTGTCACCTTGCCTTCATCCACAGCTAAGGTGACTGCCACTAAGAAGTTGACCAGGTTGAATGAGCAGGTATGACCTACCCTTTACAAAGGTAAACTGTGTGGGATCCTGAGTCTGCAGATTCCCATATCCCTGTTTATTAGGTGGATGTTTACACATTCCATAGCTTCGTATAACAGACTTATCAGGCAGTTGGGCAGTATTTGCCAGGGTCTGTAGTCACACCTTGTTTGTGGAGAGGGGTGACTGTAGCAGTGCACAATTCAATAGAAAGAAAGCCTGAGGTGAGGTTGTGCTTGAACAGAGCACACAGGTATGGTGCCAGGTCACTCTGTAGTTCATGTAAAACACAGCCAGGGATATTTTCAGGTCCCATAAAAGCTGTATTCTTGGCCTTGGACAGTGGTGTTTTAACCTGTTCTGCAGTAATACTGAATGTCTGGTGGTATACTGGTATTGTGATTGGTGCTTTGGGTGGTGAGGGGTAATGTTTGCACTCAATATGCCAGCCAGTATATTGGCATTATTTGTTGGCTCAGTCTGGGAGGTACCATTGTCTAGTAGCTCAGAACAAATCTTGGTATTGTCATGGAGATTCTTTCCATAACTGTATGAGGCCTTGTGGTTGTCTTTACTATGTGATCCAATTCTGTCCTCACAGCTAACTTTGTAGTATTTGATGAGGGATCTCAACTTTTCAGTGAAGCTGAATATGGTTTATTTCCTGTCTTGGGACTTCATCTTATTCAATTTCAGTTCCCTCCTTCTGTTGTACAGTTTCTTTATGGCAGGGGACCACCAGATCATCTTCCTTTTTTTGGAGGTGAGGTCCTGGTTGTACTGTGTAAGGTGGTATCTATGCATTTGTGTACATGTTCATAGTGCATTGTTGTTTGAGTCAGCTGTCATGCAACTAGTCTCCATTTGCATGGCTGCTGTGAGGTTAGCCACCTCTGATTTTATAAGGCCATAGTTAGCTTTGGAAAGGCTTTTCATGGTGGTTACCTGTGCAGGGGGATAGGAGGGCTGTGGATTTCCAAAGGTGATTAATTTGTGTTCTGATATAACAATGGAAGATTTGACTATTGGTGTAGAGCAACAGTTGCCCATGTTAGGAAGGACCAGGTTGATGTGATGGGCATGTGCATTGGTACATGAGTAGCTTTCCAAGTTAATGGTGAGGTAGTTGAAGAAAACCAGTATGATAGCATTAGGTTGGACACTAATATTCTCCAGGGTGTTTATGGACATGGAGTGTGAGTCTTAGGACATGTATGGGGACCTATAGAAGGCTACAACCTGAACCACTGTCATACGCAATGTCAGCTACGCCTGCAGGATCTGTAATGCATAATGTTGGTCTACCACTCTGAAGGTGTGTGCATCCTTTATGAATACGAAAATACCACCACATTTGGAGCTTCAGTCCACATTCTGCAGCCAAATGTTGTTGAATTAATTATAGGCTGGTACTGCAGGGGTGCTTCCTGCTGCCTTTAAACAGGTTTCGGTTACAGCACTGATGCTATTGTTGCCCATATTAAGGAATATTTCCAGTGAGTGCATTTTCAGATTTAGAATTCAAGTGTGCAGCAGCATGGCCCTCTGATTGCATGTCTTTATAGCTGTCATATATTTCTGTATATTTATGTATACATATATATATATATATATATATATATATATATATATATATATATATATATAGATAGATAGATAGATAAATACACTGCAGTGGTGGTGCTGCGGTAGCGTTGTCGCCTCATAGCAAGACGTTGTCCCGTTTGATTCTCAGCTACAGCGTCTTCTGTGTGGAGGCATACATGAATGGGGTGTGCCTTCGTTGAAGGTTGTGCATCAGGGCTGGTAACCCGGTACGTAAAAATCCACTACAAATCATTAGTGGACCGGAGTTCCACTGTGGTGACCCCTAACCGGGAAAAAGCCGAAAGACACAAACAAACATATATATATATATATATATAGATAGATAGATATACGTATTTATTCACCTTCCTATATATATATATATATATATATATATATATATATATATATATATGTATGTATGCATATATGTGGATATAAATGTGGATGTATCTCTTCTCTCTCTCTCTCAATATATATATATATATATATATATATATATATATATATATATATATATATATATGTATTATATATATATATATATATATATATATATATATATATATATATATATATATATATATATACACATATGTATTATGTATAGATTTGTCCACATATATGCATCTCCAGAAATATATACATGTATATATAGACTACCTGACTGATTCTACAGACTCCTTTCCCTGCTGTTGGATGACTGCACTAACTGATATGTTTTGAATGTCATCACTATTTTGTAGGGCTCAGATGGTGTAATGGTACATTGCTTTGATCATAGTTTACAAAGACCTAGGTCCAGGACTTAGCAGGCTTTATTATTTTGTTGCAAGGTAGAACAGTTCTGCTGTGGAGGGAGGGATGAAGGCAATAATTACAAGAGGTCCCTAGTTTTGTCACCTTCACCCCCATTTACACAACCTTTGGTCAGATTTGTTACAGTAAGAGGTTCAGAGTGTGGATCTGATGTCCGTCTGCACTACATACATATATATATATATATATATACACATAATACAGATATACATATATAAATACATCTCCCCTACTGTTGAATGACTGTGCTGCATGATATGTTTGAAAAAACATCAGCCATACCTACACCTCAGATGGCTAAGTGTGAAATTGCCGTGGCTATGGTGTGCAGGGTCATGGGTTCAAGACT
Source organism: Protopterus annectens (assembly GCF_019279795.1). Taxonomy (NCBI): domain Eukaryota; kingdom Metazoa; phylum Chordata; order Ceratodontiformes; family Protopteridae; genus Protopterus; species Protopterus annectens. The sequence goes on along the minus strand of NC_056736.1, from coordinate 467,483,438 downwards.
TGCAAGGGTTGATTATTTTGTTGCTGGCTAGAACAAGGGCTGTCAGACACAGAGTGATTAAGGCACTTTTAAGCAGTTGTAAGTGGGTTTGCGTGGGTTTGCGCAGCGGTTATCAATGCTAATTTCCGGTAAAATATGCTTACAGACAGTTAGCCTTAAAAGTGCTTAATCTGTGTAGGTATTGCTTAGACCCACACAAACAGTCTTAATCCCACTTACTACTGCTTAAAATAGCTTACTCCCACTTACCCCTGTGCTAATTTCTTTAAAAGAAATGAAAAAAGGGGTGATAAGAAAGTGGTGAACAAGGGGGCACACAGAGGGAAAGACACTAGGGAAAGTAGCTAAGGATGTGCAGGACGGGTGTAGGGAAGGTCCATAATTGTCTATTTCTTCTACAGCAACAGCTATGCATATATACTGAATTTGGAAGTATATTTGGACACTCAAACTGGTGAGAGCGGGGTGAGGACAACAATAATGTGTTGTGAAGCCAATTAGACCAGATTACATGTGTCTAGTGGATTTGGGGACCAACGTAGATAGTAATCTCTCCTTTGATAATCACATTGCCAAAGTGGTTAGAAAGACCTTCTATATAGCCCACCTTATCACAAAAGGGTTTGCATCTAGATCAAGAGAGGTCATTGTGCCCCTCTACTCATCACTCATCAGGCCCATAATTGAATACAATGCCCCTTTTGGGATGTACCTTACCCGACACCTGCAGCAACTGGAGAGACCCCAAAAGTACCTCACCAAGAGGATCATGGGCTACAAACAGATGTCCTATGCAGCTCGACTAAAGAAACTCCAGCTCTACTCAGTTGCTTACCACCTACTCAGAGGCGATCTATGCCTGAAGTACAAAGCCATGTCAAACCCAGAATTAAGACATGCTCCACCTCAAAAAATCCAAGCCCCTTAGAGCTACATGCTCCAGGGACCTAAACCTCAGCACAAAAATAAATAGGACATGCTGGAGGGATAGATTCATTTCCCAGAGGCTCCCCTCACTCTGGAATAGAATCCCAATTCATGTTAGACATAGCCCCTCGCTGACCCTCTTCAAGCGAAATTTGGACGCGTGGATGGGAAATCGCAAATTCACCCCTGGGATCTCTCCTGTGTCCCTGCTAGACAGAGGCACAGTAAACTATCTTAAAAGGGTACCTTCTGTGACCTACTTTACAGATGCACAGTAGGCTAATCTAATAGGGAGGCAGAAGCCAAATACACTCTGGCTAGGCTTATAAATGCCCTAGGGCAGATAGCCTAGTATCTACCTATGAACCTATGAACTTATGAACATCTGCAAAATGGACAGCTATGCAAGGGGCGAAATATTTTTGGGGAATAGCTCACCCTTTTTTTGAATGTAAGAGTGGGATGTTGGGGAAGGATAGTAGGTATATTTGGGGAGGTAGGTTGGGTAGGAATACAGACAAGACAGACAAGACAGCATACAGGGGTGGTATATGACACATGTGGGGGGTAAACACCTTGGACAGTGAGGGGTGTTTGGTAATCGGAAGCCCACGAGCCCCCAAATGGATGCAGTGCAACTGAGGTCCCCACCCATGGGCAGTCAACACTGCACCTTCACGGCTTAAAAGGTGGCTGTGCTGGGGGCTGAGCAGGAGGGGCAGGCTGACCCTCTAAATCCACCATGTGGACCTCAAGCTGGCGTAGCAGATCTCCAAATTCCTTTCAAAACTGGCTACGCACCAGACCCTGGACCTGGCTTCGGGTGACAGGATCCTGTCTACACCTGTGCCCAGGGGGGCAAGCCCCATCCCCTGAGGCAGTTCCACCCAAAGGTGGTGCAGGACCAGCAGATAAGGAGGTCCCGGGGTGGGTCCCAGATGTGCTGGGGGCTGGTGCCATGGCCAGATGAGGCGGGAGAGGAGGCTCTGCTGGGATCGGCCTTCCCTGATGTGCTATGGTGTTGCAGTTTTAGAACATATGTTGGTTAGTAATGGTTAGCACATTCCAGGATTAGCTATAACAGAATGCATGAGTGATCCCAATAACCCAATATAACACATTTCGAACATTTGCATATCAAACCAAACACATGCATATATGGAATCACAGTGGGAATTACACCAGCATGCAGGTTACATTGTTAGCAACAGGCCACCAATGATGGTATTTGAACAGGGAACATTAATTGGAATAAATTTCAACATTTTTAGAACAACAGGACACATGTCCCAACAGTAGGTTTGGTGGAAAACATACCCATTCATTTATGTGTTTACATTATTGGTGAAGATAAGGTGGGAGAGAGAGAGATGTCAGTTAACAAATGTAGATTCTTGCAGTGGTCACAGCTTTAATGATCACTGCTCTACTCATTACTCTACATGTATTATTACAACTACAGCACTGGGTTGGGCAGTGGTATGTTTGTACACAGTATAATTACCTCCTTCTTATAGCTACTTTGAACTTTCTCTTAACTGGTAGACCCGTGGAGGGAATGTTTGTTAATACTACATAACCATTTCTACCCCTATTCCCATAGTCAGGGTTACATATGTGCACTCATACTGTGTGTGTGTGTGTGTGTGTGTGTACTACTGACATACTATGCCTTGATTTCTATCAGTCACCCTGGTTGTTGTTAGCAGGGACCTGTAGCTGTGGCAGCATGACACTTTTAAATATTTCTTGGGGGAGACCACTTGGTGTATGTACTTATCTCGCAGTCATTTGCAGCCTTGGGGTTTGACCATGGATGTTGGACACAGTATAACTACAGCCTTTGTATAGCTACTTTATACCTTATCTTACCTGGGAGACCTGTGGAGGGAACGTTTGTTAATTCTACCTGACTATTTCCACACATGTTCACAGAATCTTAGTTGAAGTTATGCATACAGCTTACTACCACTCCGCCGAGTTGAACCATGGCTGTTTCTGCTAAAAATATGACAAGTGTGTGTTTCATCACAGGGAACTATGAGAGACTGCTGTCTCTTCCTTGAATGATTTCTTTCTCATTCTCTCTTTGTTGTACAATCTGACTTTGCATTTACAATATTACATACCTGTTCACATAGGACAGTGTGGCAAACAGTGGTTAACACAACATTACTATTCAGATATCAGATCTTGGTGCATGACATTTGTAATAGTTATTCTCGTGTGTTATAGAGTCACTAACTTTGTCACATGAGACCTGATTGTTTAATGCTTTCAGAGCTATAGTTGCTATGCATAACCTGTACACATTTCAAATCATACCATACCAGAGTAAACACAACCAGTCCAGAGTTTAGATTTTTATTCACAGGCAATTACATTTTATTAATATATGACCTATATGAGACTATTACTGTAATATTGTCTGGTTTATTCAGTTTAAATCATACCCAATTTTAATAATGTCAGGTGACATTCTACTCCTTTATATTTATTTGGTACATATAGTACAAGCTAGATTATTACTTACCAGCCTCGCAATACAGCCTTTGCAACCTACTGGCAATGGATTCCTGGTTTGCAACTCACTCAGCTGGAGCTATAATGAAAAGAGAGAAACATTTATGCATACCTATTTATCACATACAAAGGGTGGACTTTGGAAAACAGTTATTGCTGTGAATACATACACACTGCTGGGACATCATCCTTCTGTCTTGCTTCTTGGACCCACTGTTCCAACAGCTCACTCTTCCTCCACTTCAAGTCGGCATAGTGGTGCTGGACCTGCTCACCAGTCCAAGGGATACCAGTGGCACTGGTAAGATCACGGGTGAGACTTTTCCAGGCTTCCGCTTTGTATTGGGATCCCTGGTACTGGTCCTGCAGCAGTCTCACATCATGTTTTTTTACAAGGAGTCCTACCTTGACCTTGGACTCCCTTATGCCCCAGTGCTGTGCATGTCCTCTCCAACACCTGCCATACTCCCTATAGTGGGAAGCTACAACCAGTTATGAGCTGTATTACCACCTGTGAGGTTCAAATACAGCTGATTTCCTCCCCTTTGCCATGATTGGATGGTTTTGAATATGCTGAGCTAAGCTAAGTTATGGGCAAACCTGCTTAGCTAAGGCTGGCAGTGCTT
>NC_056736.1:467411862-467474362 GCF_019279795.1 Protopterus annectens | reverse complement strand
ATGCCATGGCAGGGCTAGCCACTCGACGCTGCAAAATATGGCTCTAGGTGAGTGGGTTGAGGACCCGGCCTACTCTCTGACCCACGCCAGGGACCCATGCTAATGGTGGGAGGGGGGGGTATAGTGTGTGGCTCCCATAAAAAGTCCAGCAGTCCTACCTGGGATAGCTCTGTTGAGTGAAAGCTGGACATAAAACCAACCAAACCAACCTGCCAAACATGAACTAAGAATTGCTATGCTTAATGTAGCTTCACTGACAGGATGCAGCTTAGAAGTGGATGACATGATGATACGGAGGAGGCTGGACATCCTATGTATCCAAGAGATGAGATGGAAGGGCAGTGTAACAAAGCCACTTGGCTTGGGATCCAGACTCTACTACTCAGGTGGTGGACAGGCTAGAAATGGTGTAGAAATTGTGGTGAGACAGAGGCTTCAGAAGTCAGTGAGGGATATCATCAGAATTAATGACAGATCAGAATTAATGACAGACTCATGGCAATCAGACTCCAGTGTAATGATAAGACAGTATTCATAATCTCAGCCTATGCCCCACAGCAGGGTTCTGATAGTGAGGAAAAGAGTGCATTCAGACAGCAGTTGCAGGACCTACTAGATAAAGCAGGACAACATGAATTGGTGTTGATAATGGGTGACTTAAATGCACATATCGGGACAGACAGAACAGGATATGAGGACTGGGACCCATGGGTGGAGCAATAGAAATAAAGAAGGAGAAGCCATTCTAGACTTCTGTCTGGCAAATGGCTTGATAGTAGCCAACACATGGTTCAGATAGAGAGACAGTCACAAGATCACATACAAGAGTAGCCAACATGCAACTCAGGTAGACTTCCTCCTAGTAAGGAAAAGGCACTGGGGTAGAATCCATGATTGCAAAGTCATCCCCAGTGAAACAGTCAGTTCACAGCATAAACCAGTAGTTGCCACAATCAGCTGCAAGCAGTGGTCAGAGAAGGCTCTAAGGTCAACAGAGACCAGGCTGAAGACCTGGAAGTTGACTGGAGAGAAAGTACAGCAGTTCAAGGAATTACTCAGGGCTCTAGCACCCCAAGAAGAGGAAATAGGTGGAGTTGAAGAAAACAGGACTACAGAAAAGATATTTGGCCGAGCCAGGTATGGAAATAAGGTACATAAGGAAAGCTGGTGGTGGAATGCAGAAGTGCAGGAAGTAATCAAAAGAAAGAAGGAGTGCAGGAAGAAGTGGGAGATTGAAAAGACTGACCAAGCTAGGAAGGACTACTGGCTAACAAAGAAACTAAGAAAGAAGTTGCAATAGCAAAGAATAGGGCATCAGAGGCACTCTATCAGCTTCTGGAAAGTGACTCAGTAAGGGGCACAAAGAAACTATACCAGGTTGCAAGGCAAAACAGAAAGATAAAGAATATAGTCAGACACCCTTCATAAGGGATTCCAGCAACAACCTGCTTACCAGCCCACAGGACATAAAAGGCAGATGGAAGGAGTATTTCCAGCAGCTTCTGAATGAAGAAAAACCCACAGAAGCGGTACTGCCCCAGAAACAGCCTACAATGAGAGTAGAAGAGGAGCCCCCCCCCCAGCTTAGAAGAAGTAAGAGCAGCACTAAGGAAAATTAAGTCAGGGAAAGCAGCAGGCTCAGATGAGGTCACAGCAGATATGATAAAGATGCTGGGTGAGCTAGGGGAGAAATGGCTCCTGAGGGTACTAATTGCAGTGTGGAGAGAAAGGCGTATTCCAGATGACTGGAGAATAAGCATACTCAATGCCAGTTTACAAGAACAAAGGGGACATCCACAACTGTGGACAGTACAGAGGCATCAAACTCCTACCACATTGCATGAAAGTTCTGGAAAGGGTGATTGATGAACGGATACGCAGAATAGTAGAATGTAAGATGGGAGACAAACAGTTCGGATTCAGATCAGGCTGCAGCACAATTGACCCGAAGTTTGCATTGAGACAGATACTTGAGAAGAAACTAGAGAAGAGGAGAGAGTCAAACTGGGCTTTCCTAGACTTGGAGAAAGCATATGACAAGGTGCCAAGAAAGCTGATCTAGGCAGTATTGCGGTGGCTTGAAGTCCCAGAAACATTGGTAGAATTAGTACAGGCTATGTACAAGGACCCAGTGACTCAAGTATGAACAGTGTTTGGCCTCACTGAAGGGTTCCCAGTGGGAGTGGGTGTACACCAGGGTTCAGCTCTGAGCCCACTGCTGTTCATACTGGTAATGGACTACATCAGCAAACAGGTTAGAGGGGTCAGAGCAACAAAGCTGCTGTATGCAGACGATGTGGCAGTACAGGCAGACTCTGATCTAGAACTTCAGCAAAGGATAGGAGAATGGAATGCAAATCTGAAGGCACATGGGATGAAACTAAGCACAGATAAGACAATGGTAATGGCAGCAGATTGGGGAAATCAGAAGAAGCTGAGAATAGAGATAGATGGGAAGATAGTGGAACAGGTAAACAGCTTCAAGTATCTGGGAGGGGTGGTTGAGGAGAAGGGTAGTCTGAATGAAGAGGTCAAAGCTAGAATCAGAGGGGCAGCAGCCAACTGGCATAGAGTATCAGGTGTAGTATATGACAGAAGAATGCCAAAGAAGCTGAAAAGTAAGGTGTACAAGACAGTGGTGTGACCAGTACTACTGTATGGTACAGAAACCTGGGCAGTAAAGGCAGAACAGTTGAAGAAGCTAGAGGTGATGGAAATGAAGTGCCTGAGAAAGGTGGTAGGATGCACACTGTGGGACAGGCGAAGAAATGAGGACATAAGAGCAGAAGCCAAAGTAGCTCCAATTGCAGAAAAGATCAAAGAAAACAAATTACGATGGTATGGGCACACATGTAGAAAAGCAGAAGACAATCTGGTGAGGGATATTTGGGACAGACAGGAAGAAGGTAAGGGGAAGCGAGGGTGTCCAGCAAAGAGGTGGATGGATTGTGTGAAAGAAGATCTGCAACAATCAGGCATGAGTGTTGAAGAAGACAGGAGAGTGGCACTGAATTGAGAGAGTTGGCGACAGTTAATATGATACCCCGACCCCATGTAAATGGGAAAAATGGGATGATGATGATGATGAGAGGAGTTGAGGAAGTTCAAGCCAATTTAGTTGTTTAGGAGCAGCACAGTGGTGAGATCTATGTGTGGCATCATTGGCAAATTTGACAATTTTATTGTAGCAGGTTTCCAACTTGTTTAGGTCAGTTTTATGAAGGTTGGTCAGAATTGGCGAAGCATATAGAAGAGCTGACAGTAGGTATGTACGGGCAGTGGTAACTTTTGTGGCTCTACTTAGAAACTGTTTATGTCTGTAAAGAAGACTGAGTTTCTTATGAACTTTTTTTAATGGTTTGAGCAATATGAATGTCGAATTTTAAGTTGTTGTCAATTTCAACCCCTAGCAGTTTAGTATGAGTTATTGGGGCAATGATAGTTTTGTTTTTGGATTTTATAGTAAAAGTTGATAAGGATGAGGGAGATCTAGAGGGATTAAAGACAAGTAGTTTTGTTTTGTTGGGGTTTAGGATTAGCTGGGAATTGGACAACCATATGTCTGCAGATAGGAAGGATTCCTGGGTAACACAATTGAGTTATTTTAGTGTGGGACCAGAGCATACTAATGCAGAATCATGTGCGTATTGAATAAGAGATGCATTCGGAGTGGAAGTCTGAAGATGGTTAGTGAACAGAGAGAAGAGTAGAAGTCCAAGGATGGAGCCTTCTGGTACCCCTAAGGTCACAGGGAGAAAAGTAGAAAGGTGTTGTCACCACTGCACGGCCTGTTGACGTCCTGATAATTAGCTCTGGAACCAAGTGATGGAGGGACTACTGAGGTTAAAATCAGAGAGCACATTGATTAATTTAAAGTGATTTACCATATTAAAGGCCTTAGACAAATCCAGAAATACAGCAGATACATATTGCCCTTGATTTCTAAGGTGGTTTACTGTTTTAGTAAAGGCCATTAGAGCTGTGATAGTGTTGTGAAATGGGCGAAAACCATGCTGTATATTTGATAGCAGTTTGTGTGTGTGAAAGAAGTACATGAGTTGGGTATGGATGACTCTCTCTATAATTTTGGATAATGGTGACAGGATGGCAATTGGTCAATAATTAGTAAATTCTGTAGAAGTTCCACCTTTGTGTAGAGGAATAATATGGGAGATCTTCCAGATGGTAGGAACTATGGCCTCAGATATAGATCTATTAATGAGTATGGCTACTGGGTAAGCAATTGCATCTGCTGCAACTGTCAGGAAGTCAGCAGGTTGTCAGCAGGTAAGGTAGTAGGTTTATGTTTTTGGAGTAGTTTTCTTATGGTATCAATAGACACTGGTTGAAGTGTAAATTGGTTAGGGAAGATTTGGGAGGTGCTACTTGATTGGGGAGGAAGAGAAACAAAGTTTGGAATTTGCAAGGGCTTGGATTGTATCAGTAAAGTATTTATTAAATTGGGTTGCTATATTGTCAGATGAGCAGGTAGGTGTAGGGCTGGGGGTAGTTATTTTTTCCTGGTAAAAGAATATTATTAACAGCTGTCCAAAATGTTTGAGGGTTATTCTGGTGCTTCACTTGAATATTGTGATAATAGTTGATTTTATCAAGTTTTACAAGCTTTCTAGCTTTATTTCCGAGTTCAATGAAAGTTTGTTTGGTGCTTTGATTATTTTGCTTGAGGGATTGTTCCCAGGCTTTGTCTCTTGCTTTGACTAAGGCTATGCAATCTTTGCTTAGCCAGGGAGCTAACTTAGCTTTCACTCTAATGGTTTGGGGGGGATGCATGACAATTTAATATATCTAAGAAGGTAGTATTAAAGGAGTTAACAGCTTCTTCAAGGAGTAGATGTCTGAGTGTTTCCCAGTTGCATTGTTTTAGAGAAGAGATGAAATTGATTGGGTTAAAGGTATTTTTATTTCTGATTGTGCAAAGTATGATGTGATTTTTTTTTTTTTTGTTGTTGAGTACAGGTACATGGTAGCAAGGTAGGTTGATGGTCACTCAGACCATCAGGAAGAAAACCAACTTGAGAAGAGAGGGAAGGGTTATTAACAAAAGTCCAGTCCAGGATAGCCTGCCATTTGGAGCATCTGTCAGTCCTTGTGGGGGATGTGATTAACTGGGTGAACCCATGTAGGTTAATATGGGTGGCTGGATTCTGAGCGGAAAATCTAGCCAGTCAATATTAAAGTTAACCATCAGATTAGTTTCTTGTTGATGAGTGCTGGATGTCCAGTATAGCATGTGTTCCAGGGTGGGGATATCATTTCCTGGTGGAAATATTTCCTTGGTGTTTTGATTTCCTTAACATTTCATATACTGAATAGTTATAATGAGCTGCTGTTCTACTTACGGTCTTATTATCAGCCTGTCACAGTGTATCTATGAATTCTCCTTTATCCCAGTTTCATCTTCTTGGGTTTGATGATGAATCATTTCTTGGGCAACATTGCTAGTGCTACTCCAAATCCTTGTGTTTAAAGTAAATGACAGGGATACAAAATAGCATGCATGATAAATTATGTGGCAGTAGTCATCACATCTCTGAGCTTCATGACAATATTTATTTTTAAATGTACTGTAGAATTGCTAACGTTTCCAGAAAAACACATGGTACATTTAAGACATTTTAAAAATGCTTGCTTACTTCTGAAATAAATCCGTATTTTTTCACTTCTCCTTATGTTCTTTACAATTTTAAGACAAGTTTCACTGTTATTTAATGTATATTTCATATACTTCCCAGTGCATATAACAACCAGTTTTGTTCTGCATATCAGGCTACATTTATTTCCAGCCATGGCATCATGGTTACTTTCAGATATAATTTTCTAAAGTATTTATTATACTTGTCTTATTATAAAAACATAACGTGTATCCATGTACCTTACCTCAGCATGTTCACAAGAAAAACACATTTAGTCTCATAAGAAACATTTGCTTTAAATAATCTGCTTGATCTAGAAAATGTTTAATCCATTCAAGCAGAGTTTCAAGACAGGATGTAATGGTACACATCACAACAACTGAAGTGGATGGGTATGTTATTCTCTTGGGTATGAATTTGTAGAAGCATCTTTTTTAAAGTTCCTCAGTGTTCAAACAGCTGAAACAGCTCTTTGAATGTAGCCTCAAAGCTGTTTTATTTGTTCCTTTGAGATGCCATGTGTTTGTCATAGGGTAATCTTGTTGAATCCTGAAATCATGAAACTTGTAGTTTTACTAACAGTGCAGTTTTCTTCTCAAAAAACAGTTTCCACATTGAAAAAAATTAAACCATTGGGAGGGTAAACAACCTTCCGAATGGTTCATGCTATGGTCATATGGCATATTCAAAACTAAAACTGTCAGGCTTTTGTACTGTCAGATGTTCTTTGGGATAATGGTCATCACTGGTGGGTAAACTGAGCTGCCAGAAAAGAACAGGCTGAAATGATGACTGCAGTATGTTATGGTGGTTACATGCTATTAATGTGAAGAGTTAGTCTTTAAATATTCAAACAATTTCAGATGTGCTCCATTAATCAAAGTCTGCATCAAAATAACTTTCATCTGCCAAAGCTATGATAGCTATCCCACAAATAATGCATTTTTGCCATGAGTGAATGAAATGGAGATAAAACTGAGCCTCTTTTATAATCTCATATTTCTAAACAGTCTGACTGCTGGATTTCATCATCCTATGTTAGGGGCAACATAAGATCAAATCTAAATGTAGCCTTCTGTTTTAAAACTGCATACTTTCATCTAACATTTATAGTAGAAAAACTATAAAAATTACCATAGTACTGTTTGCCATAAAGTATTCAATATACACTTTTCTTGTTAACTGTTTGGCATACACTTAAAAGTTCTGGAAAGCAACACTCTGTATTGTACTACTAAGTAATAATCTACCCTGAGCAGCTCAGATGAGAAGAACATTTCATTTATTGCATGAATTAGCCTGTGATGCATATAAGTAAATATCAGGGTGACACAGTAAATAACACAGTGGCATTTCAACCATGTTTCTGATTTTTTAAACTTACAATGTTACCTTTTTAAACAAATTATTTAAATTGTGTTTATTAACTATGTCTTTGTAAGTTTCACCTTAGCAGACTTCTCGGAATGAGAGGGCACCCAGGCCAGGGTAAATAGTTTGCATACTAGTAACATTTTGAAGTATATTTGATGAAAATTCATAAAAGTACAAAAAAAAGTAGGTTATGTAAGCACTGTAGTTTAGCGTGGTATTTGTGATATAAGGTTAAATATTATTTTGTCCTAGGTAATTTAACAGTGTTTGCTAGAATAAGAATTAAATGCTTGAAATCCATAAATAAAGCAGGCATTTTGCTTTTTTAAAACCAAGCACAGAAGTACCTTCTATCTGTGTTTTTGTGACACAAACAATGTAACAACATGCAAAATGCATTTTCAAAGTCAAAGTAAACTTTATTGTCATTGAGAACTACACATGTGTAGCCTAAACAAAATTTCATGCATCAGCTCAATTCTTGAAATTACAAAGGAAAGTGAAACAACATATACAAGTAGAAGAATAAGCATAACTAACAAATACAATACTACTCCCAATACATGCAAGAAAGAGTAGACACATTTACCAACACTCATAAATGAAAAGAATAGCGTCCCCTGAGTTAAACTACCCCAAAGTAATACAAACCACATTACAGCTTGAAATGTGTCTAATATTGCAGTTGAGTGAGTTAAATAATACTGAATATGGATATAATAAATAAATATTGCACTTACTTGGAATATATGTAAGTATATATTGCACAAATAAATAAAAATTGACTTATGTGTCCAAAGCCCTGAGACTAGTGCCCGAGTTCAGAAGTATAATCACTGTAGGGTAGAAACTGTTACAGAATCTTGTAGTCCTGCAGTGGATGCTGCAATATCTCCTGCCAATGCCAGATTCTTAAACAGTCCATGTGCATGCTGCGTGTTGTCCTGTATTATTTTGGTGGCCTTTTGGATGCTTCTTGCAGAATAAAGATGTTGTATCGATGGAAGACTGGAGCCGGTTACCTTCTCTGCAACCCTCACCACTCTTTGTAGCACCTTCCTTTCTGTAACTGTGCAGCTTCCAAACCACACTGTGAAGCTGCAGGTGAAGATGCTCTCTATTTCTCCTCTATAGAAGGTGAAGAGAATATGAGGAGGAAGTTTAGCTTTTTTCAGACTTCTTAAAAAGTGGAGGCATTGGTGCACTTTCTTGATCAGTTGACTGGTGTTTCCCGACCACAAAAGATCCTCTGATATGTGTACACCCAGGAATTTCATACTCTTAACCTTTTTCACACTCTCACCATTGATCCTGAGCACTGGGTAATTTGTTCTTCTTTTCCTGAATCCGATGATAATCTCTTTGGTCTTGTTTACATTCAGGTCAAGATTATTCCCCTCGGACCAACTGATCAGAGATGCCACATCCTACGCCCTTTCATTCTCCTTTGTTATGAGCCCCATGACTGTGGTGTCATCAGCAAACTTGATGATATGGTTGGTCTTGTGGTTAGCATAGCAGTCATGGGTCAGGATGGTGAATAACAGTGAGGTGAGAACACATCCCTGTGGAACCCCGGTGTTAATCGTGATGCAATTTGATGTGTTGTTACCTGAACACCCTATGTTTTCTCTCAATCAGGAAGTCCAGGATCCAGTTACAGAGATGTTTATTGATTCCTAAATGTGCCAGTTTTTCTATCAGCTGCATTGGTACTACCATATTAAATGCTGAGCTGAAGTCTATGAACAGTATCCTCACATAGTTGTTTTTGCCATCTAAATGCTCAAAGGAGATGTGTAGTGCTACTGATATGGCATCAGACGTGGAATGGTTAGCTCTGTATGCAAACTGCAGAGAGTCAAAATCAGGAGGTAGGCATGATGAAAGATGCCTTTTGATCAGCCTCTCAAAACATTTTATAACAGTGGATGTCAGAACAACTGGTCTGTAGTCGTTAAGGCTGGAGGGAGGGTTTTTCTTACGTAGTGGATGATGTTAGTTTTCTAATTTTTATTGTTAAGTCCTTACTTTGGCCCTTTCATGTGAAGTGGATTTCCACTCAAACTCTTCCATTTTTTTTTAATTATTAAATTGAATTCTGAGAGGCAGAGGTGAGTAGTGAATATAGTGCATTTCATTTTTGATTAAAATCTACTTATTACACATGGCATTAGGGTTATAACAAAATGTAATAATATAACAATACAATATGCTGGTTATGGTACTGCATTGGAGGTTACCAAGTTAAAGGTTTTTTGTAAGAAGACCACATAGTAAAAGTGAGAAGGAAGCAAATACTTCAGCTAGGTAAAATAAAATTGTTATTAAAGCAAATAAAACCTTGTTGTGATATTTTATACAAAATCCATGCATGTGTTATCAGCAGTCATTTACTGTTAACTGTGTCAGGTGATATAAACCTTATTTCCTATGTATTACTAGCAATATTCTGCTACATGTGGGGAGCAGTAGAAATAAAAATGGTGAACAGAGCACTCCAAACATATTTACTGTACCCTAAATACCTTCATTCAAAAAGCTCTCCAAGCAAGGGAAACATGAAACACTGCCCCTCCTCACTGGTTATATAAGTAATAACCTGTACAGTATTGAAACTCTCATGATAGGTGGGCATTTTCAAAAATTGGTGAAGTATAACACCAAATGAGAATCAAAGCCATGGTAAGGTTGTAAACAATACAGCAACCTAACCGTTACTGTGTAGTTTAGTAGAAAACATCACCTAGGTTTTTCCACTAGATTGCCAGAATCCTCCTTAATGTAAATTTGTTGAAAAATATCTGTTGGGTAAAATAGTTCTTTCAAGAATTTGTAAAAAGAAGACAGTAAACGATATAGGATATAAACAACTCTGTATTCTATGGATCACTCAATTTTATACCTCTTTCACCATTCCCTCCTCTTCTCTTGTCTGTCATTGTTTTGATGTGCTCTTATTGTTTATTCAGCATGTTTAAAGTCATCAAGCATTCCAACATCCACTAAATTGACTAAAGGCTTTTCATATTTTTCTTCTAATCTTTCAGTGCAGAAATAGTTCTTCATGGTGCACAAACATTTCTTTATATATATATATATATATATATATATATATATATATATATATATATATATATATATATATTTCAACACACTCTGCAGTTCTGTTATATGGTTTTATAGTCAAGAGACTTCTAATTTGCGACAGCATGGTCTGTTGTCCATTACTTCATAAGAAGTGTGCCTGTCCACAGCTATTGGTGTTTGTCTTTGTTGGCCAGAATCTGTCCATAAAAACTTAAAAAAAGAAAAGTAAAAATTCATGGATATTCAGAAACCATATAGCTGAAACACTTGATGCCTTTAAGGCATCATTTGCATATATCATATGGGCCTCTATTATAGGAGATTTTAAGGTATCACACAGTGAAAACTCTAGCTTGGCTAGGTTTTCTTGTAGTATTTACTAAATGGTTTGTCTGTGTAACCTTTTTACTTTTTGGTTTAGTTGTTAGTTGGGATATTCTGCAGAAGCCTTAATGGTTATGGACATCAGCTGGGTTTAAAGACCTTGTGTTTCTAGAATATAGCCTAACAGTCTACTTATGTTGTGCTGATGAGGTCATAAGAAGCCCAAAATGTGTATGTCAACAGCAACTGGTGTTTGGCTTTGTTGGCCTGATGTCCATAAGACTTAAAAAGGAAAACATAAAAAGTCACGGATATTCAGAAGCCATATATCTGAAACACTTGATGTTATTAAGGTGTCATTTGCATATTGCACGAAGTATCGGAGACCATCCATGTGCAACTAACAGTGAGCAAGACTGTTTTTCAGTTTATAGCATCCTACAGACCAAAACATTGGAGAACATGAAGATCTCTCCGAACACCATTATATTCTTCAACTACCCAAACATTGACTGGGAGCACTACTCAAGCCCCAGCACCGGTTCCTGGAAATTATAAACTCAAATGCTATGGAACAACTAGTCACCAGGGGACAACATAGACCTGATCATTACCAACATGGGGACTCTATGCTCCACACCAGAAGTATATCCCTCATTGGTAAGATCAGACCATAAATTAGTTTCACTGGATGTCCACATCCAGCCCAGAAAACCACAGTGAAAAACTGGCCAGTGGACACCACGCCCAAACTGCAAAATCCTATATAAACGATTCTATGGACATCTCCAGGAATGCATGGATCATGCTATCCCAAACAAAACCAAGACCCAGTCTGGTGGACCCCTGCCATAAATAAACTGTACAACAGAAGGAGGAAGCTACTACATGATAAAGACAATCATAAGGCTTTTTCAGTTATGTAGGAACCTGGGATGCAACTCCCAGACTTGTTCTGAGTTTATTCTAGACAGGTTCAGTGCAAACTTCTCCACCCACCCCTTCTCCCCCCACCCCCAAAAGAGCACCTCTCCAAACAAAAAGCACTGCTTCCATGGGACCAGATGGCGTCCCAGGTTGCATCCTACATGAACAAAACAGCTATACAATCTCAGCATCACTAAAGGATATATGCCCACAGAATGGCATACAGCAACAGTGGTCCCACTCCACAAAGGTGAGCCCCTCTATGACCCTGAAACTATCACCCCATATAAGCCTAGCTTAGTCTGCAAGGCTATGGAGAGGATCATCATGGAGCTCATAAACAAAGACATTGGGGACTTACAGACACTAGATCCTACCCAGTTCTTAAATATAAACCCCTATGTCACAAGATAAGTGGCATCCCACAGGGAAAGGTCTCACAGAGACAGATAGTATCTCACCAAAATGCAGATTTAATGGACATGCTCCACCTCAGTGGACTTGAACCTCAGCACAGAAATAAATAGAACTTTGCTGGAGGACAGGTTCATAAACCAGACTCACTGAATCTCTTCAAGAAGAAGTCACTATTAGACAAAGGCACAGTAAACTAAACCTTAAAAGGGCACAGTATACTCAAATCAATGAACCTATGAACCTATACATCCTGTGGGCCTCTGTTACATGAGATTTATGGTTTAAGGTATCACACAGTGAAAACTCTAGCCGGGCTAGGTTTTTCCTACTAGTTTTTACTAATTGGTTTGTCTGCATGATGTTTTTACTCTTTAGTAAGAGGTGTATAGTTGGAAAATACTAACACCATTATTCACAGACAGTGCACAGCACTGCACAAATTAGAACAGTAAGGGGTTATATGTAGGATCAGTAAGAGTTGATTCAGAGACACAGGCAACGCAGCCATACTAGGGTAAAATAGGGTGCCCAAGCATACTAGGGCAGTTCAGTGGTGCAGCAGTTAGCGTTTTCACCTAACAACAAGAGTTTCTCTGGTTCAATTCTCAACTGGCATGCCTTGTGTGTGGAGTCTGCATGTCCTCCCTGTGTCCAGATGGGTTTGCTCTGGTTTCCTTCCACATTCAAAAGATATGCATCTGGCCCATTTCTTCCTGGGCCTCCGCTGAAAATGGGCTATATCCCAGACTTTCCTGGTAAACAAATGTTAAATAAATAAGAAGTACTTGCAGGCCTTAATTGCAACGCTTCTTTTCTCACTGACATTCAGAATGATGAAATCCCTTCCTGTCTCCTCATCCCGTCTGTGAACATTTTATTACTCATGGAGTTCTTGAATAACCTGCACTGGCATGCTTCTTCTGAACCTCCAGCATTTCTAAATAATCTGGGCATAGTTAACACCCCAGGCTAAAATCATTTGCTAAATAAATAATTATTCCAAACCATACACACTAATATACCTGCAAAACCAGGACTTGACACATGCATCCTTTTTCAGAATGCTTTGCATGATTATTCTTGTAATAAAATCATATATTACATCTCTGGAAGTGTTTATTTCAGTAGAGTAAAATCTTTCCTGACTGCAGTTCTTCTCATTATACATATTAATAAAGGGACCCCTCTTCCATATTAATCATGCCTCTTTCATCTGAAGATTTCAGGAAAACAGAGTTCAGTGTTTGCTAGTTCTCACTTTCTTCTGTACCCTTAATATCAAAATGCCCAAAGAAATCTTTCAGGGATTAAGTAATAACTCAAACGGCTGTGAGACTACAAAGCACTTAATAGAAAAGCTCTGCCAAAGTATCTGCATGTTCACGGATTCTGTTAAATCAGGAGCAGACAAACAGCAGGCCAAAGATGCAGGTGCGATACAGTGAGGAGGGAACTAAGGTCAGATGCACAGATGTTACTGGCAAACAAAGGCATAAAAGTAATTCTTTTCCTTCCAAATGCAACAAAGCCCATACAGACTAATGGGTTTTAAAGCTTTGTCTGAACAAATAGGTTTTATTCTATCACAATGTCAATTTTCAGCAGTCTTTTCTTCAGGGTCAACTCAGTCAGTGGTCAACTTTGTGACAATGCTGCCATCTAGAGACTATATTTATTCTTTACACTGAAATATGTTGAAGCAACAACTGGGAAAGTATGTTTTCCTTTGGATTGTCATATAATACATGTACTGCAACTTTGAAATATTTTTAATCTGCTGTATGGGTATGACTATATGCTGTCACCTGTAGCCAGTAAATAGGAACCAGTAATTCAGAAATAAGAGAAGCAGACTGTGGAAGGTCATAGGCAGCAAATGTGATGTTATTAGCCTGATAAGCTAAAATATTACAAGGACAGGTTTGTCTGTACAGCACACACACACACACACACACACACACACACACACACACACACACACACACACACACACACATATATATATATATGCACACACACACATTCATACCGGCATATAAAGATATATAAATATGTATGCACACATGCACTCACACACAAACATATGGGTGGCCTGAATATTGTCAAAATATGTTTGCTGACAGCTTTATTGCTGACTGAATTTAGTCAACAAAAAAGCTACTGATATTTGAGCAAGTTCGTTACAATACTGGGTTGGGGACTATCCCCTTTCCCTGGTATTTTGCAATCTTGGAGTCAGAATAAGCTATGGAGAAAGGTTTGAAAAGAAGACAAAAAAATAGAAAAGAGAAGAAGGAAAATGCATCTGTATATGAACGTGAGGCTAATGATTAGAGAAAAATATGGCACAGGAGTAGCGGAAATGGGAATGGCATGACAGGAAAGGCACAGTACAAGACACCAAGCATAAAGGTGACACTAAAGGTGAAAGAAGCACACAAACAAATTGAAACATTGCAAACAGAAACAATCAAGAAAAAACTGTTTTTTTTTTTTTTAGGGTACTGTGGAAATGGGAGGGAAAGACAGACCTGGTTAGCTTGAGTAAGGCTAGGTAGGAGACTATGGGACAGAAGGAGAAAACATAAGGCTAGGTAGGAGATTATGGGACAGAAGGAGAAAACAAATATATAGAATGAATGCTTTATCTTACTCTTACTGAAGGAAAAGGAAGGCACAGTGTAATGATGTAGCCACTGCAGAGTGTGTAGAGCAGTGTATGGATAACTGATATAAAGAAAACAACTTTTTGAAATGGAACTGGCTATATTAAAGAGAATAAAGCACAGGGACCATACAGGCTCATAATTAATCTGAAAACAATACTGTAACCGGTACCAAAACACAATAACTCCAAAATTGAGAAAAAAAAGGTACCATGGAACAAGGAAACTAATATTGGCTCTATTGCAGACCATATGTGCAACAAACTGAACTAAGCAAAATGGAAGCCTGTTATAACAGAATTGCTCGCTTTGCTGCAAATTGCTCATATAGAACTCATCACTCTACTGCTTTGAAACAGCTCCACTGGCTTGAACTGCCCAACCTCCTAACCTACAATCAGCTCTGCCTCTGTCATTCTATCTATTACCTCCCCAATAAGTGTCATGCCCTCAAAAATCTAGTACAACATCACTCAGCCAAAAGGCCTCTTAGATCATCAAGCAAACTACTACTAAAAGTCACCAACAGCTACAATAACTTTGGAGATGCACTATATAGTAGTTCAGTGGCTAAAAAATGGAACTCTCTCCCCAGTAGCATACAAAAGACATTGTCCAAAGCCTCCTTTAAAAACCTCATTAGGCAATATCTCAAGCAAAGTTGGCAGTGCCATGATTGCTCCCCAGGCTAGTGAAAGTGGATAAGGTGCACATACTAAACCTAGAGTACTTGATAATAGTTTTCACTCTTACTCACAAACACTGGCTATCTACAATGTATGTACTGTACCTGTGTACAATGTATGTATTCTACCTATGTTCCAAATTTCAGTTGTATACCACCAATCTATTAATTACCTTTATTTTTAAATTAAGATTTTCTTGTTTGTTCTCTCCACTGTAACTGTTGATGTGCTGCATACCACTGTAAAAACGTCTATTGCAATTTGTGTGTATACTGATCATGTCTAAATATCTAAATGTATCTGTACTTTTTCTATGTGGGGCTTTTCTCCCCGGGCCTCTGCTGAAAAAGGGCCTTTCTGGCTCAGTCAGACACCCCCAGTTAACAAATGTAAAATAAATAAATAAATGTGTTTGAATTGTTTAATAAACCAGCTTTTGATCTGCAATAGAACCAATTATTTTCCTTGTTCTGTGGTACCTTTTTCTAGATTTTTGAGTTAATATTTAATCTGGCATTGGCACTGGCATATCATTTAATGAAAATCTTCAGCAGATCCCTACTCAGTACAGAAATGCCTGAGAAATGGAAGATGGCAAGAGAGGTGATCTTGTCTAAAGAGTTGAGCAGAGCAGAAAAATGTCTAAAGACCTACAACCTAGTTAGCCTGTCTAGGAGGAAAGTAATGGGAAAAATCTTAAGACAAGAGCTAGCTGCTTTCTTAGATGGCAACAATTCCAGAGCAAAGAATAACTTGGAATCAAGGCTTGAAGGAGCTATCAGACAAACCTGATCTAGTTTTACAACTGGGTTACAGGAGAACTTAACTTCAGCAAAACCTTTGACTTCGTCCCACACAGATAGCTACTAGGAAAACTACAGGGGTTAGGGTAAAACAGACTGAAAAATTGGAATAAAGTATATTTAGAGGTAAAACACAAATGGCAGTGCTGAAAGGTACATTGTCAGGAATAAAGGAACTTACAAGCAGAGTGTTTAGACCTGGATCCATTACTCTTTAATGTGTTTATTTCAGATGTTCGATGAACAGCAGCTTCTATAAATAGGTGTTCGATGAATGGCTATTCACTGATTAGCCATTTGTTCAAGTGATACAGACCCTCAGTACATCACTGAGAGGAAATACTTCCCAATAACGCTTCTTGCCCTTATATTTGTTGCTTGCTGTGAAGGGTTCAAAATCCTCATAAATAGGAAAATAAGGATTTGGAGAAAGAATGAATAAATGAATGAAAGACTATAACAATGTGGCTTATTAACTTCTGAGATTACATGGCACTATAGCATATTCAGTCCAAGGATAATGTCAATAATTCTCCTTTTGTAAAAGAGCAAAACCCAACAGACAACACTGAAGTTTAAAAGGAGTAGATGTACACAACTTCTCCTGAACAGGATGAAGACTAGAAGAAGTCATATTAAACCTATAAAGACATAGTGCTCACACAAGGCCAGGCATCTCTGGATGGGTGTTATACTATCAGGCCTGCATTTCCTACACAATGCTGCGATATAAGGACACTGACTGACGTGTTTCTCCCTGGGCCTCCACTGAAAATTGTCTCGTTCCAAGTAGGACTTTCCTGATAAACAAATGTTAAATAAATAAATAATGTGGTGTAGACAGCTTCACACAGTTGCAATGCTTCCATGGCCATCATAATCAAGATCTAAGTAACCTAAAAGGTTTCAGAACAGTAAATAGGTACAACTTGTGATTGTTCATTGCTTCTACATAGCTTTGCATTTAGTAAAGCATCACTTCCCAGCAGCTATAAGGGAAGCTGACAGCCTTTTATATATCAGAGCTGTACTTATCACTTTCCTTACAGAGCTAAGTCTGCTTGAGGAGGGCAGCTGTTACCACATGATCATTAACATCACAGCCATTACTCCTACCTGCTCAACTTAAAGCCCTATTAATACCTATCATAAATCTGCTAATGATGTAAATTATTAGAGAGCTCAACATGAGCCTGCATCTGCCTGGTTTTGTGTGTGTGTGTGTGTGTGTGTGTGTGTGTGTGTGTGTGTGTGTGTGTGTGTGTGTGTGTGTGTGTGTGTGTGTGTGTGTGTGTGTGTGTGTGTGTGGTGTGTGTGTGTTGGGGGTGATAAACCACATTTATAAAAGATGGCTGTGGAAGCAAATGCCAAGTGTTACAGTTAACAGGGATGCTTGCATGACCTGACTGAATGGTGTCCCAATGTGCTTTTATGTCTGGGAGAATGGTTTAAGAAGAGTGCAGTTTTAAAATGGCACCAAGGATTGAGGTCTCTAAATAATGACAGACATTTGAGTTTTAGACTTCATATCCTTCAGAAAATGCATGCTAACATAAAAGCTGTTATTTGAGGAACTTTATAAGTTTATAAGAGCACTATTTAAAACATGTCCCTATTTTTAGGCTAGTGTTTCTTCATTATTTTAGGCTTTCTCCAGATTTCTTGTGCTAAAAGGTTGAGAGATATGCAGGTAGCCACTGAGCTGACATGCAAGACAGCGGAGAGGAGACAATAAGCAACCAATAATGCCCAACAGCAGCATCTTGCCTCTACCCACCTTGAAGGGCATTATTTCCACAATAACACACAACCTGGAGGGTATTATTGCACTTAGAAAAGGTCCTGTCTATAAAATTGTTGTGTTTTACTTACTTATTTACTATTTTTATTGCTATGCTTTCATGCACTTGTTTTGTAAAATAGTTCATTTGCCTAATGTTTCATAACTGCTGCAGTATGTGTGAATGGTGTTGGAGGAAGCATTTTACATCTAAAATACATTTTTTTAAAAATATCCAGATACTTTATTTTGTGGTCCCCTATTCAAAAAATGTGTGGTTTGCTGCCAGTCATTGAGATTGAAGTCACTAAATAATGACATAAATTTAACTTTCAGACTTCATTTCCTTTAGAAAAGTCATGCAAACACAAATCCTATTACATAAACTATTTTGTAATTTTTGTAAGAACAATATTTCAAATCTGTTTCTATTTTTGAGCTTTTGTTCTCCCTTTATTTCAGGCTTTATCCAGATATCTTGAGCTAAGAGGTTGAGAGGTATACAAACCTTTTATCTGCTGCTGCCACTGTCCGATCGATCTCACAATTTCATACACGCACTTCAGAAAATGCGTGCTAACATAAATCCTATTATTCAAATAATTATATAACAGCAATATTTAAAATATGTTCCTATTTTCAGCCTTTGTTCCCCTTTTACTTTAGGCTTTATCCAAATATCTTTAGCTAAGAGGTTGAGATGTACACAAGTCTCTTAACAACTGCTGCTGTCAGTGCTCGATCACTTTCACTCTTCATTCTTTCTCATGCACACACACACACACACACACACACACACACACACACACACACACACACACACACACACACACACACATCTACCTCACTTTCATGCACAAAAGCATGCATACACTTACTGTGAAGACTGGTAGAGAAGGGTGAAGGCTGCCAGCCTAGCCAAATAGAATTTGATACATAATTCTGGCATTTGTAAATATAAATGTAAAATACAGGCTTGTTTCTTAAATGAAAGAAAATACTAAAATGTTGAACTTCAAGATTGTAGCAATATTGTCATCTGCTGTAAGGAAAACTAAGTCAAGCATTTCAAATCTTTCTTGAAGTTAAAATTATTTCAAATCTATCCTTTGGTCTGTAGAGCTCGGAGTCAGCCTGTCTGAGCTAGCACATTCTTTCTATTGTTTTAACTTAAGGAATAATTACTAGAGTGTACATGTGAAATGTCTTTTATTGTTGTTGCTTCCTGAGCAGGTGTTAGCTTGCTAAATAATGTAGCCTGTTGGCCTGGGAACTCCAGGCTAAGTGCCAAAGAAATTATGTAATGGGAACCAAATGAGAATGATGTAATCTGGGAGAGCCCAGCAGAAATGCTTGTTAGTGATTTTAAAAACTATTGCTCAGAGAGAGACTGGAAGCATTCTGATCTTGGACATCTAACTCAGCACTGCCTGTTGTCTTAAGTAAGTTATCTTAGAAGTGTGTTTTCTTGTAGAAATAGCTAGGACTATAAAGATTAGACTAAGTGTTTTTCTGTTATGTCGGAACTGTACTACTGAATTATTTTAAGTTTCTGTGTGATCTCTGAACTCTTGAATAGCACTGTGGTGTAGTAGTATTGTCTTGTGTTTTTAGTATTTATTATTAAATATTTTTAAACCATTTTCAACTGTGGCTAGTTTATGTAGAGATAATTAAGCTCTAGAGTACATTGCATGCTTATAATTGATCCTATAATAAGCCCTTCCAATAAGCCTTAAGACTGTTTAGTCACACTTACTATTGGATAAATTGCACAGTAATAATTGGGCACCCTTGTAAGGACCTTTGGGTAGCTGATAATTATTAGATGGTGGTGGCAGGAATTGCTACCGTATAGTCTGGGCATAGGGGCACAGCTGGAGAATCTGTGTCAGCCTTTCCCAGGAGTGTCTGTGAAGTTGTATAAATACTTATCTCTAAGTGTGTGTGTGTGTGTGTGTGTGTGTGTGTGTGTGTGTGTGTGTGTGTGTGTGTGTGTGTGTGTGTGTGTGTGTGTGTGTCAGCTACTTAGGCAGGGACACGAAGCACTGGTTGGACAGAGAGGGTACTGGAGGTTTTAGCTTGCCAGCTAGGCTGAGATCTGGACCCTATAGCTGTGCCAGTGGGGAGTCTTATTGGGGACCTTGGGGAGCAAGGGAGTGACCAGCCCTGGACTGACTGTGATCTATGTGTGCTCTTAAGGGAAATTGCACTTTACTGTGTGTACTTGTTATCCTTTCGTCTCATATGAGACACCCTCTCTGGTGTTAGTGGTGAGGATTGAGGCTCTTTGATTGCTGGGCCAGGGCACGAGCATCACATTCTGGTTTGCAGTGGTTGGGATATTCACATCACATATTAAGTAGTTGGCAAATACTAATTGGCTTGTAGTGGTGTGGGTAGAGTGAGTCCAGTAGCTTATGTGCAGTGATCTCTGAAGATGTTTTGTACACTAAATCAGGCACGCAGTGAATACTCAGAGTTCAGATCACAATTGTTTTATTTCTGTTGTTAGTTTAGTCACGGTGAGCAGGCAGCATATCAGCAGAGGAGTATGGAAAGCTGACAAGGAGCCAGCTGGTGGAGATGTGCCAGGCTAGGGGACTGGTGCATGGAAACCTGACTATGGCAGACCTGATTGCAGCTGCATCAGAAAACAGCATCCAGGAGGACAATCCGACTGGCAGTGGAGATACGATATCCTTGGAGAATGGACAGCTCAACTTTTCTGCGAAGGACAATCAGACTGGCAGTGGAGATGCAATATCCTCGCAGAATGGACAGCTCAACCTTTCTGCAGTGGACTTAAACATCCATCTGGTGCTAAAGAGACTTAAGTTGGAGGCCAGGTGTTTGGAGATAAAAAATCTGTTGTTTGTTTGTTTGTTTGTTTGTTTAATTTAACTATTGAGGCTGCCCACTAAAGTGTGCTAGCCTGTGTACCTGATTTATTGCTGCCTTCTGTATTTCTGGGTGTTTTCTATCTAAAAACAAAAAAAAACAAAAAAATAATCCTTGTTTTCCCACCTCTCCTCGACTAGTTTAGACCAGTTTACAGGCTTTGCTGTATTCTGGGCTGTGGTGTAGTTCCTGTGTTGTCCTTTACCTTACTTGGATAAGAAGGAAGTTTCTTTGCTCACCAGTGGGAGTGGGGAGCCTTGAGCAGCCTACCTGTCCCTGAAGGAGTGACCTCAGCACAAGAGCTGTAGTAATTGGTTGTTTTGGACCATTTCTAGCTCTTCTGAATTTCCTTGTTTAAAATCTGCTTCAGAGCATTTTTTTCTGGCTATACTACTCAGAGACAGCTCCACGTGGTCCTGCAGAGTGGTCCTAGCTACAGAGAACTGAGAAAAGCGACTACTTTCCAGATTTAAGTATTTTTTTCTGTGTTTTACTTGGAATACCTTCTCTTGCTTATTTTAAACAAGCTTATACTGTTTTTTGACTGTTTGCTGCATTTTATAGTATCTGCACTTAAAAGTTTACCTGGTCGAAAATTAATTGAAAATCTGTTGTTTGTTTGTTTAATTTAACTATTGAGGCTGCCCACTAAGGTGTGCTAGCCTGTGTAACTGATTTATTGCTGCCTTCTTTATTTCTGGGTGTTTTCTATCTAAAAACAAAAAAAAACAAAATAATAATCCTTGTTTTCCCACCTCTCCTCGATTAGTTTAGACCAGTTTACAGGCTTTGCTGTATTCTGGGCTGTGGTGTAGTTCCTGTGTTGTCCATTACCTTACTTGGATAAGAAGAAAGTTTCTTTGCTCACCAGTGGTAGTGGGGAGCCTTGAGCAGCCTATCTGTTCCTGAAGGAGTGACCTCAGCACAAGAGCTGTAGTAATTGGTTGTTTTGGGCCATTTCTAGCTCTTTTGAAGTTCCCTGTTTAAAATCCACCTCAGAGCATTTTTTTTTCTGGCTATACTACTCAGAGACAGCTCCACGTGGTCCTGCAGAGTGGTCCTAGCTACAGAGAACTGAGAAAAGCAACTACTTTCCAGATTTAAGTATTTTTTCTGTTTTTTTACTTGGAATACCTTCTCTTGCTTATTTTAAAGAAGCTTATACTGTTTTTTTGACTGTTTGCTGCATTTTATAGTATCTGCACTTAAAAGTTTACCTGATCGAAAATGTATCGAAAATCTGTTGTTTGTTTAACTATTGAGGCTGCCCACCAAGGTGTGCTAGCCTGTGTAACTGATTTATTGCTGCCTTCTGTATTTCTGGGTGTTTTCTATCTAAAAACAAAAAAAACAAAAAAAAATTCTTGTTTTCCCACCTCTCCTCGACTAGTTTAGACCAGTTTACAGGCTTTGCTGTATTCTGGGCTGTGGTGTAGTTCCTGTGTTGTCCATTACCTTACTTGGATAAGAAGGAAGTTTCTTTGCTCACCAGTGGTAGTGAGGAGCCTTGAGCAGCCTATCTGTCCCGGAAGGAGTGACCTCAGCACAAGAGCTGTAGTAATTGGTTGTTTTGGACCATTTCTAGCTCTTTTGAAGTTCCCTGTTTTAAACAGGGTTAAACTTTTCCTGGCTCAGTCTGCTCTTCAAATTTTCCCTTAGAAAGCTCTACTCTTAGAATAACCAGTCTACTCGTTATATTATAAGCATAGCACTTGTTCTCAAAGCTTCTCTTCTAAGCAAGCACTCTCAAACTCAAGTAGCACTACATCCACCTACCACCCCAACCACTTCCCTTAAAGGCACAGCACTGTCTTAAAATATTCTAGCATGTCGAGTGGTAGATTGCTAGCATCTTCTCCTGCTCAGCTGGTTAATCTGGGAATCTTGAGACAATGCTATAATTGTCTCATGTACACAGACAACCCTCTCCTCCTCCCAACAAACACAAATGCATGTGAGAGATGCAACTATATAGCCAAACTGGAGGCTGAACTCTCTCAACTCAGGACTGGCAAGACCAGACAGGAGGAGAAGGTAACCACACACACAAAAAACCCAGTCACAGATAGACCTACCCCAACTGCAAATCAAGCACATAATAGCACAAAAACATACTCAGAGGCTCTATTAAAAAACTTACCAAAACAACAGAGGTTCCCAAAGCAGACACCCAAAAATCCACCACCTCAAAACATAACACATGCAACACATACTTCAATAAATCGGTGTGTCAATAAATCACAGCCCTTAAGGCCAAACACTATGCCTGATACACTAGTAATAGGTGACTCTATAGTCAGACACACTGACGTCCCACTTACCAGGCTGAGCTAGGAGAGCTAGGATCCACCATATAACACACGCACTCAGGTCACTCAAAAGCAAATATGACATTGTCCATGCCGTGAATGACCTGACTACATGAAAAGAGACATAGAGGAGCTCTCTGATTATGTAGCTCAGGCTGGTATGACCCTGACCCTGAGCAGCATCCTGCCCTCACCAAGAATGATGCCACAATACAAAGACAAGATGATCAGCTTTAATAATTGGCTCAATTACTGGTGTCATTCTAGGAGGATCCAATGTCTGTCTGCTTGGGATGACATGCTGGACAAGGCTTGCACCTGTCACCACTGGGCTTCCGGATATTGGCTAAGGCTCTTGCCACCCCCATAGTGCCTTTTTTAGGCAAGGCACAAAAGATGAACCCACCTCCTTAGAAAACAAAAATGGAAAAAAATTAAGGGTAATGCTGCTCAACACCAGAAGTCTAAATCTCAAGATGCAGGCTCTCGAAGCACTCCTCGGTATGGAGAGCATCGATGTCTGCACTGTAACCGAGACCTGGTTCAAGGCTCCTGAGAGCACCCCAGTGCTACCAGGCTTTACCTCGTATCATGCTTTTCGGCCCCAAAACCCAGGCCAAACCACAAAGGGAGGGGGAGTGTCCATATTCATCAAGGATGCCCACACCTCTAGGTTAGTGGCAACTCATGAAGCATCAGAGACCATCCAGGTGCAGCTAACCGTAGGCAAAACTGCTATACAACTGGTTGCATGTTACAGACCACCCTCCCAATCTCAAGAACCCCACTCAGCCTTCCTGAAGACATTGGAATATATGAATGTCTCACCAAATACCATCATATTGGGAGACTTCAACTACCCTAACATAGACTGGGTGCACTATTCTAGCCCTAACACCCTAGCCCAAAGGTTCCTGGAATTCATAAACTCCAATGCAATGGAACAGCTAGTCACCTCTCCCACAAGGGGGGATAATATACTAGACCTGATCATCACAAACATGGGGACAAAATGCTCCACACCAGAAGTATTGCCTTCACTGGTGAGATCTGACCACAAACTAATCACCCTGGCTATACATTTACCACCTCCACCCCCAGCACAAAAGACTACAGTGAGAAACTTCTCAAAAGCCAATTTTACACTTCTCAAGACTGAGATGGTATCATTTAAGCCCACATTGCCAATGGAAACCACATCCCACAATGCTGAATCCTACACAAATGCTTTTTACGGACATCTCCAAGAATGCATGGATCGTGCAATCCCAAATAAAACCAAGACCCTCTCCACCAAAGGAAAGCGTCCTGTCTGGTGGACCCCAGCCATAAACAAATTGTATAACAAAAGAAGGAAGCTACTGCAAGACAGAGCAAAATCCCATAAAGGGAAGGCATCGCTGATCAGCACTAGTAGAAAGCTACGTTCTCTCATAAAAATATCCAAGGCCAACTTTGAGAGAAAAATCGCCAAGGACACTAAAGATAACCACAAGGCATTCTTCAGTTATGTTAGAAACCTGGGCGGAAACACTCAGATATGCTCAGAGTTAGTACACAACGACAAAACATTTACCGAACCCACAGATATTGCCAACATTCCGGCAGACAGGTTCAGTGCAAATTTCTCCCCTCCCTCACCTCCAAAAGAAGAAATACTCATCCCAGCTGAATGTAACCTCCCTGTCATCTCTGATGTCCAGGTGAGAACCACCCTCAACAAAGCAAAAAACACAGCATCTATGGGACCTGATGGTATCCCCGGCTGCATGATATGTGAACTCCAAGAGGAGCTAAACCCGCATATAAAAA
This sequence comes from Protopterus annectens, assembly GCF_019279795.1. Taxonomy (NCBI): domain Eukaryota; kingdom Metazoa; phylum Chordata; order Ceratodontiformes; family Protopteridae; genus Protopterus; species Protopterus annectens. The sequence goes on along the minus strand of NC_056736.1, from coordinate 467,449,619 downwards.
TGTTATTTAACCTTAGCCTTACTACAGGATATGTACCTGAACACTAGCAACAGTGGTCCCACTCCAGGCTCCACTACAGACCCTGGGAACTACCGCCTCATAAGCTTGACCAGCCTGGTTTGCAAAGCTATGGAAAGAATTATTATGGAACTCATAAACAACGACATTGGGGAGCTACAGACACTTGATCCCACCCAGTTTGGCTTTGTAAAGGGCAGATCCTGCCTTTTGAACATGGTTGACTTTTTCGAAACAGTCACTAGAGCCATTGATGAGGGCAAGGCAGTCCATACAGCCTACCTGGACTTGGCTAAAGCCTTGGGATCATAGATAAGCTAAACAGCTTAAATGTAAATCCATATGTCACAATATGGGTTGCAAACTGGCTAAAGAACAGAACCCATAAAGTCAAGATTGCGGGAGCCATGTCAGACTCAAAACCAGTCACAAGTGGTGTCCCACAGGGCTCTGTCCTGGGACCCCTCTTGTTTGGCATTTACTTCTCAGATGTGAAAGCAAACATGGGAGGGTTGTGGCTGACAAAGTTCGCAGATGACTGCAAACTATACACCAGCTGACACATACATCCTACAGAAAGGCCTCACTGAAACGAACAACTGGTGCGGAATGAAACTGAATGCCAAGAAATGTATAGTCATCCCCTTTGGGAAAAACAAAATACCCACAAATTATCACATAGACAGTAACCCACTGAGTACCGAAAAAGTAATTAGAGACCTGGGGACCCAAGTTGATAGTGACCTCTCATTTGACAAAGTGGTTAGAAAGACTTTCTACCTTGCCCACCTTATCATGAAGGGGTTCACATCCAGATCAAAGGAGGTCATCCTCCCTTATCAGGCCCATGATTGAGTACAATGCCACATTTGGTATGTACTTCACCCGACACTTACAACAGCTGGAGAGACCCCAGAAGTACCTCACCAAGAGGATCAAGGGTCTCCAACATATGTCATATGCTGCCAGGCTAAAGAAACTCCAGCTCTATTCAGTAGCATACCGCCTGCTCAGAGGTGATCTGTGCCTGACGTACAAGGCCATGTCAAACCAGGAATTGATGGACATGTTCTACCTCAAAAAATCAAAATCCATAAGAACCACGAGAGCCAAAGATTTAAACCTCAGTACAAAGATGAATAGAACATGCTGGAGGGACAGATTCATAACTCAGAGGCTTCCCATACTCTGGAACAAAATCCCAGTCCATGTTAGGCAGAGCCCTTCACTGACTCTCTTCAAGAGAAATCTTGACGAGTGAATGGGAGATCGGCTACTTAACAGAGGCACAGTAAACTAATAAGTAAGGGGGTCTTCAATGTGTCACTACTAGACAAAGGCACAGTATTCTAAATTTATACACCTTAGTACCACTACATGCGGTGGTGAAAGTCACATCTCTAGGGCTAGGCTTGCAAATGCCCCAGGGCAGATAGCCTAGTACTAAACTATGAAACTATGAAACTATGAAGCTGAAGAAAAGGAGCACCAGAGGAGGCATGAGAGGGAAATGCTGACTCTTCGCCAGAGTCATGGAGGTAATGGGGAAGGGAGTAACTGGACCCTAGAAGCACAACAGGTCAGTAAATTTCTTCTGCAATTTAAAGAGGGGGATAATTTTGATAGTTTCATTCCTATGTTTGAGAGGGTATGCAAACAGTATAGTGTTGACCAAAGGCTCTGGGTATGGTTCCTGACCCCCTTACTCCATGGTAAAGCTGTAAATGCATTGGCTAAAATGTCTGACATTGCATGTTTTGATTATACTGCTGTAAAAAATGTATTTTAGAATGTTTTAAGCTAACACCTGAAATGTATAGGAAAAAGCTTTGTGAGCATAGACGCAAGGCAGATGAAAGTGTGTGAATATGTTGCTGAACTGAGCACTTATTTTCATAGCTGGGTGAGTGGATGTCAGGTCACCGCTTTTGAAGGGCTGGAAGAACTTTTGGTGAGGGAACAAACCCTTAGCACTTTGCCTGAGGACATGAGGATCTGGTTAGCTGATAGACAATGTACTACTTCAGATGAGTTGAGGAAGACGGGAGACCTATACATGGCCAGCAGGGCAGCCCTGCACAGGAAGGGGACCCCCAGTACTGCTCATGGGTCTAAAGGAACCCATGGTGGGCAGCGCAGACTGCCACAACATAATCTGCCAGTAGCAGGGGAAGCCACTAGTCCAGGGACACGTCCAGGAGCTAGGGTTAAATGTTTTGAATGCAACCATTGGGGCCATGTGGCATACAGGTGTCCAAGGAGGCAAGATGGGGAACCAAAGGTGAGAGAGCCAGTAAGTGGGAAAGACAAAATGCCAATAGTAGGTTGTCTTGAGAAACCAGGGGTACTAAACTACCATCCTGCAGATGTCCTGAGAGAGAAGGATTTGGATGAGGCAGTACCATGTACTTATGCAGTTACACGCAGTGATGCTAGGAGACAAGCATGTGGGTCTGGTAGCCTGGGGAGACCCAGAGAGCCTGCATACTTGCAGCCAGGACTGTTGAGGTGGTTACTTCAGGGAGTGAGCTATGCTGTAGCAGTGAGACTGAAGGTGAGCCACAGCTGCTTGTGGGTACTGATGTTCCCTTGGACAGGTTAACTGCAAAGGTAGTGGTGAGTAGTAGTAACCTGGCTGACAGTGATACACCACTGTCAGAGGATGCCAGACTTCCTGTGGAAGGGGAGCTGAGAAGGCTTACAAGGAGAGACTTGAGACAGGGTCAGTTCTCACACCCTACATTGCAAGGCCTATGGCAGGTAGCTAGGGAGGCACCTGATTCTCAAGGAAAGAGGGAATCTGTATACTGGAACAAAGGGTTACTATACAGAAAGTGGACCCCTAAGGCAGGGCTAGAAGGTGAGAGAGTACAGCAGTTGGTAGTGCCTAGAGCCTGCCATCTGCAGCTTCTAGCCATAGCCCATGATGTTCCCTTTGTAGGTCATATGGGCATAAAACATACAAAGAGGCATATTATGCAGAACGTCTATTGACCTGTTATTTCCAGAGATGTAACAGGGTACTGCAGGACCTGTGAGCAGTGCCAAAAGGCAGGCAAGGCAGAAGACAAGGTGAGAGCTCCTTTGATGCCTTTGCCTGTGATTGAGGAGCCATTTCAGAGGGTAGTTATGGATATTGTGGGTCCTCTGAGTACCCCAAGTTTCACAGGAAAAAAGTATATCCTAGTGGTAGTGGATTATGCTACACGATACCCTGAGGCGGTGGCTCTGTCCTTGATTGAGGCAGAGAAAGTGGCAAATGCTTTGTTAGAGATTTTCAGCAGGGTGGGTTTCACAAAATAAATGTTGTCTGACAGAGGTGCCGATTTCATGTCAGACCTGCTGGCTTGTCTGTGGAAGTCCTGTGGGGGTGAAGTACATGAAGACCACCCCTACCATCCCTAGACTAATGGTCTTTTTGAGATGTTAAACTTTACAATCAGGTCCATGCTACAAGCATTTGCAGATCAGTTAAACAGGGAGCGGGACAAATATTTGCCCCATCTGTTGTTTGCTTACAGAGAGGTTCCCCAGAAATCCACAGGGTTTTCACCCTTTGAGTTGCTGTATGGGCATAGGGTGAGGGGACCTCTAGATTTAATTTGAGATGAGTGGAAAGGTGAGTGTGAGTCTCACAGGGAGTCTGTTGCGGCATATGTCCTAAACCTCAGGACAAGGCTCAAGGAACTAATGGGCTTGGCCCAAGAGAATCTGGCAGAGGCCCAACAACAGAAAAAGGTGTGGTATGACAAGAATGCTCGAGCTAGAGAGTATGCTGTGGGCAGCAGGTAATGGTTATCATTCCTGTCAGACACAACAAGCTGCAAGCAGCTTGGGAGGGTCAATACAAGGTGGTAAGAAAGGTAAGTGATGTTAACTACATGGTGGTACTGCTACGCAGATGGCAACGGCACAAATTGTACCATGTTAACAGCATGAAACCTTACCATGATAGGGAGGCCCTTGTGCTGAGCACTTGCAGTGGATTGCAGGAGGAGTCTGAGGGAGATCTGGGGACTGATCTCCTCAGTGAGGCTCGGGCTGACATCTCAGTGGAAGGGGTAGCAATATCCCAGCAGCTATCTCCTACCTAGGTTCGAGAAATCCAAGCAGTTTTGCAGGAATTTGGGGACATGTTCACTGGGAAACCAGGGTGCACCCACCTGGTGCAGCACCAGGTGGATACAGGACCCCAAAGGCCTATTAGGCAGGCCCAATATAGGGTGCCTGAGAGAGTCAGACAGACGCTGAGGCAAGAGGTACAGGAGATGTTGGAACTAGGGGTAACTGAAGAGTCCAACAGTCCCTGGGCCTCCCCAGTGGTTCTGGTGTCAAAGAAGGATGGCAGCACCAGGTTCTGTGTGGATTACAGGGTATTAAATAGTCACACAGAGTCAGATGCTTACCCCACGCCTAGGACAGATAAGACCCTAGAGTAGCTGGGTGGGGCTAAGTATCTTACCACCATTGATCTTACAAAGGGTTACTGGCAGGTGCCCTTGACTCCCAGTGCTAGAGAGAAGTCGGTCTTTGTGACTCCTTTTGGCTTGTATGAGTTCACAAAGATGCCATTTGAGATGAAGAATGCCACAGCAACTTTCCAGAGGCTGGTAGATAATATCCAACAGAAGCAGGGGGGTTTGCCCTTGCTTACCTAGATGATATTGCCATTTTATAGTCATTCCTGGCCAGAGCACCTTCAGCATGTTAGGGAGGTGCTGGGCAGATTACAGAGGGCAGGGTTGACCACTAAGCCAAGCAAATGTCAGGTGGGTATGGCAGAGGTCTCCTACCTAGGACATAGAGTGGGGAGTGGTAAGATAAGGCCAGAACCTGCCAAAGTGGAAGCCATTCAGTCATGGTCTGCACCTGTTATTAAAAAACAGATGAGGGCATTCTTAGGGACAGCAGGGTACTACAGAATGTTCGTCCCTAGTTATAGTACCATAGCTGCTCCCCTCACAGACCTGACAAGGAAGAACAGGCCAGATAAGGTAGTGTGGACCCCAGCATGTGAGCAGGCTTTCCAAAAGCTTAAAGAAGCTTTGGGAGGACCCCCCTGTGTTAGCCAGTCCAGAGTACAGCAAATAATACGTTATGGAGGTGGATGCTTCAAACCATGGGGTGGGGGCTGTACTTAGCCGGGTTCCTTCAGAGGGGAAAGAGAACCCAGTGCTGTATCTCAGTTGTAGGCTCCAACCCAGGGAGGAATGCTATGCAGCTGTAGAAAAGGAATGTCTAGCTATATTGTGGGCACTGCAAAAACCTTAGCCTTATCTGTATGGAAGGAAATTCACTGTAATGACAGGTCACAACCCCCTAATATGGTTAAACTGAGCCAGTCAGCAAAGTAGGGTGGCCGCAGTGGTGCAGCAGTTATCGTTGCCACTTCACAGCAAGAGGTTCTCCAGTTTGATCCTCGGCTGGGGTGCCTACTGTGTGGAATCTGCATGTCCTCCCTGTGGTCACATGGGTTTCCTCCGGGTGCTCCGGTTTCCTCCCACATTCCAAAGACATGTGTAGGTGGATTGGACACTCTAAATTGGCCCTAGATGTGAGTGTGTGCATGTGTGTGCCATCTGTGGAAGGTTGGGCGCCGGGCTGGCAACTCGACACCATAAAACTCCACTGCCAATCAAGAAGAGACAGGTGATCCACTGTGGTGACCCCTAACTAGGAAAAGCCGGAAGAAGAAGAAGAAGAAGAAGAGCCAGTCAGCAAAATGCCAAGTTGCTAAGATGGAGACTGGGGTTGCAAGCATATATGTCAGTGCAGCATCGCAGTGGGAGTAGCAATGCCAATGCAGATGGGCTCTCAAGACAGGGAATGGAGTGAGGTACACTCATATAGACCTAACCCTCTCAAGTGACGTTTAGGAAGGGTCACTTGAAAAACTAGCTTGAGTTCTCCGGGGGGGGGGAGAGAAATGTGAAGACTGGTAGAAAAGGGTGAAGGCTGCCAACGTAGCCAAATAGAATTTGATACATAATTCTGGCATTTGTAAATATAAATGTAAAGTACAGGCTTGTTTCTTAAATGAAAGAAAATACTAAAATGTTGAACTTCAAGATGTAGCAACATTGCCATCTGCTGTAAGGAAAACTAAGTCAAGCATTTCAAATATTTCTTTTGAAGTTAAAATTATTTCAAATCTATCCTTTGATCTGTAGAGCTCGGAGTCAGCCTGTCTGAGCTAGCACATTTTTTCTATTGTTTAAACTTAAGGAGTAATTAATACACTGCACATGTGAAATGTATTTTATTGTTGTAGCTTCCTGAGCAGGTGTTAGCTTGCCAAATAATGTAGCCTGTTGGCCTGGGAACTCCAGGCTAAGTGTCAAAGAAATGATGTAATGGGAACTAAATGAGAATGATGTAATCTGGGAGGCCTCAGCAGAAATGTTTGCTAGTGATTTTAAAAACGATTGCTCAGAGAGAGTCTGGAAGCATTTTGATCTTGGACATCTAACTCAGCACTGCTTTTTGTCTTAAGTAAGTTATCTTAGAAGTGAGTTTTCTTGTAGAAATAGCTAGGACTATAAAGATTAGACTAAGTGTTTTTCTGTTATGTCAGAACTGTACTACTGAATTATTTTAAGTTTCTATGTCATCTCTGAACTCTTGAATAGCACTGTGGTGTAGTAGTATTGTCTTGTGTTTTTAGCATTTATTATTAAATATTTTAAGCCCTGTTCAACTGTGGTTGGTTTATGTAGAGATAATTAAGCACTAGAGTACACTGCATGCTTATAATTGATCCTGTAATAAGCCCTTCCAATAAGCCTTAAGACTGTTTAGTCACACTTACTATTGGATAATAATATTGCACAGTAATAATTGGACATCCTTTTAAGGGCTTTTGGGAAGCTGATAATTATTAGCTGGTGGTGGCAGGGATTACTACCATATAGTCTGGGCATAGGGGCACAGCTGGAGAATCTGTGTCAGCCTTTCCCAGGAGTAGCTGTGAAGTTGTATAAATACTTATCTCTAAGTGTGTGTGTGTGTGTGTGTGTGTGTGTGTGTGTGTGTGTGTGTGTGTGTGTGTGTGTGTGTTTGTGAGCTACTTTGGCAAGGACACGAAGCATTGGTTGGACAGAGAGGGTACTGGAGGTTTTAGCTTGCCAGCTAGGCTGAGATCTGGACCCTATAGCTGTGCCATTGGGGAGTCTTATTGGGGACCTGGGGAGCAAGGGAGTGACCATCCCCAGACTGACTGTGATCTCTGTGTGCTCTTAAGGGAAATTGCACTTTACTGTGTGTATTTGTTATCCTTTCCTCTCATATGAGACGCCCTCTCTGGTGTTAGTGATGAGGATTGAGGCTCCTTGATTGCTGGGCCAGAGCACGGGCGTCACACTTACATACATACAGACAGACACTTAAACACAAACATATACTCACACACAGACAGAAACATAAACGTACACACTTTCTGTTTCATTTAGTTTTTGCACTTGCTAAACAGCAAAAGAGTGAAGTGTAAGCCAAGGAAACTGAAATATAAGGTGTATTATCTTGGTGTCCTGGAACTGTTTTAGAATAGTAAGTACTTGATTTTTGATAGCCAACATGAAGCAACTGGGAGTAGTTAAAAAACTGCCATTGTGATTATCTCAGCTACAGATTCAACAAAAATACACCCCCGGATTCACAAAACCTCCATGTAAGACTTAATATGTCTTACTCGGAGGCTGCAGTTGAACGGTATGATGTCAGCATGCCATGAATATTCATGAGGGCACGCTGACTCATCCGTAACCCTTACACAGACTGAGTAGGCAAGCAGGGGGCGTGTCCGACTGCCGAGCAGTCTAAAAGTCCACGCCCCTGCAAGATTTTAAAAAGCATAATGTCAACAGACAAGAGCGAGTTCGCTCAAATGTACTTGCACCCAACACCACACTCCCTGACACTGTAAACCCCCATTGTAAAACATAAAATATTAAATTTATTGTTTTTAAAGCCACGATATAGCTGCCCGTATTTGCACTTGTTTGCGCAGGTGTGCCCACTGCTTAACCACAGTTAGCAATTGTGACATTGAAGAGCATATAAGAACTACTTATGCAAATTAATCCAAATAGCAGTAGCATAATGGTAGAGCGTATGCACAAAGAGAAGGCATTCACGGTTCAATCCCACCACTCCCCTTCTTATTTATGTTTTAAAGCAGTATTTGAAATAATACCAGACATATATGATTAAAATTTTATTAAAAGCAGTGACATGGCCAATGTATCAGTGAAAAAATATATATATTTTTAAAGGACCCAGATATATAATAGCCTGCTGTTAAGCAATGTTTTGCCCATCTAAACAGTGGTGCCCACAGTTTAATAGCACTTTACCCAGCTAAACAGAGTGGCCCATAGTTTAATAGCGCTTCACCCAGCTAAACAGAGTTGCCCATAGTGTAATAGTGTTTTACCCAGCGCAATAGAGTTGCCCAAAGTTTAAAAGTGCTTTACCTAGTGCAATGTGTTTGCGCAGACGTGTGCGCCATGCCAACCAGGGCACCGTAGGGCACCAGGGGGCAATGTAGAGCTAAGTTGCTTAAATGCAGCCACACCCCCTAGCCAGTCTAGACAGTATTAAAATAAAAGAATGACAAGGTTCGAACCCAGGACCCTTTGCATCATAATCAAAGTACAGAACCACTAAGCCATGACAACATAGGGGAAGTAGCCACTATTAACATTCATAAACTTACGAATGGTAGTTTAACCATTACTAAGCAGGTCTGCAGTCTGCCGAGAATTTTACAAAACAGCCAATCACAAAAAAGTGCGGGAAATGTGGCATATTTAAGCCACATAAGTGGGAATACTTGCCATAACTGATTGTAGCTCACATTTGCAGTCAGGATGGCAGATGCGGGAGAGGGTTCACACTTCCGAGCGCAACATTGGGGCATTGAGGAGTCCAAATGCATGGTTTGGCTCCTTGTCCACCATCATGAGACAAGACTCCTGCAGGGCCAGTTGCAAGGGACGGAGTACAAGGCAGAGGCTTGGAACCGGTTAGCTCGTGACCTCACCAGTGCCACAGGCATTCCTCAGACTGGTGAGCAGGTCCATCACCACCATGCAGACCTGAAGAGACAAAAGCAGGACCGCCTGAACCAGTGGATACAGAAGGCCCGTGGGATGAAGAATGCCCCACAACTGAGTATGTAGCCATGGAATGCAGTATGTAAGAATTGATAATGGAGTATGTATAACGGATAGGTATGTCTCAATATTCCTTCATTTACTTTACAGCTGCAGGTGACTGTGCTGTGAATCAGCAAGCCTATGCTGATAGGCTGCTAAGGCTGTGCCACCAGGCAGGTTAGTGATTATTCTGCATGTATTGTTATATAAAATATGGGAGGGAGCATTAAAGAAAGTGTTGTAGTCCAATAAAACAGTCATAGAATTGCCTGAATAAGTCCTCTACATGTACTGTCAGATAAAAACGTCAGAGAGGCAGAAAAAGAGTGTAGTAACCCATTAAGAAAGGTAACATATGTCTGGAATAATATCCTTACAGGCACTGTCATATAACATAAGTGAGTGAGCCTGAAAAAAGATTGTTCTAACCTATTAGTAAAGGTATAATATGTCTTGAACATGTCTGCCATAAACACCATTAAAACAAATAAAGGAGTGAGCCTGCAGAAAAGTGTGCAATGTCATTAATAAAGGTCTAAAACCCAGAGTGTGTCTGCGTCACAGAGTCTGAAATGTTGTTGTATCTTTGCATTATACAAACAGTACTGTTTGAAAATGTGCTGGCAACCCAGAGTTATGCAGTCCCATATAAAGTGGGTGATGGAAGTGCTAGTAGCTGTGAAACATATATACAGTCCACAATAGTCAGTCACTGGCTGGCATGAATAAGTAAACCTGGCACACATGTAGCAAGTAATTATTCACTAGAAATGTGAGTGTGTGTCAAGAAATGCAGGGTTCTGTACAAATTGAAGTGAAAATGTCATGTGAAAACATCCCAGATATGTAGATAAAGAAATATAAATGCAAACAAGAAATATGTAGCAGTAACATCTGCATCCTGGACAGTTAGTATGTCAGATATAGGTCGGGCATATATTGAACTAGTCAAACCCATGACACAACCTAATGTATGGTGGCAAGTGTAATAATACAGGTAGGGGATATACACTTGCAGTCACTGGGAATGTAGTGAAGACTAAACAGTTATTATAAGATGTTAACCGAGGCTTTTTCTACACCCTACCGTATGTGCATAAACCATGCAATTCCACACCTCAATGGGTATGTGTAACCTTAAATATTTGTTGGGACATATGTCCTATTGTTTTATAAATATTTGCATTGATGTTGATGCATGTGCCCTGTTCAAACACCACGTTCATGGTGGCCTGTTGCTACCAAACATCCCTGCATGCTGTTGGAATATCCACTGTCGTTCAATATATGCATATGTTATGCTTGCTGTTCAACTGTTGGAACCTTGGTGTGTTGGGTTAATGGGAATATTACTGCATGCTGTTACAACTAATCTGGAATGCTGTTGTTTATGTTGTAATTAAACACACCTAATCACAGAACATATGGGAAGGCCAGTCCCAGCGGACCCACCTGTCCCTCCTCAGTTGGCGAGTGCACCTGGCACCAGCAACTCCAGTGCCCAGCCCGGGCTCCCCTCCTCTGTTGGTCCTGTGCCACCTTCGGGTGGAAGTGCTGCAGGAGATAGGGTTCGCCCCCCCCCCGTGCAAGCGTGGGCGGAGAAGGACCACCTGTCACTCTTCGAAGGGTCCTGGCTGTGGTGCGTAGGGAGATCCAGCGTTCAGTCACTGATCACCTATGCCAGCTTGAGGCGAGAGTGGCACATCTCTCGGGTGAGCCTGCCTGTCCTAGCTCCCAGCATAGCCACCCTCAGGGCTGTGAAGGTGCAGTGGTGACTGCCCATGGGTGGGGATCTCAGTTCCACTGTTACCATCTGTGGGCTCATGGGCTTGCGATTTCCAAACAACCTTCCCCGTCAATTGTGTTCACCCACCCCCTGTGTCAAACTCCACCCCTGTATGCGTCTTGTTTGTCTTGTCTAATTACCTCCCCAACCTACCTCCCCAAATATATCTACATCCTCTACCTCACATTCCACTCTCACCTGAAAAAGAAAAAAAGGGTAATCTGTTCCCACAAAAAAAGTATGCCCCATACATAGCTGCCCAATTCACACACATGTCCGCTGGACATGTAAACTGATAATTCTAATTAGCAGTACAACATATTTTGTTGTCCTCACCCCTCTCTCAGGGGTGGAAGGTTTCAACTTTCACACCAAATATCATACATATGCACAGCTGTTGCTGGTAAAGAAATGGGCAGCTATGGACCATCCCCAGACCCATCCTGCACATCCCGAGCTGGTTTCCCCTACTGTCTTTCCCTCTTTGTGCATCCTTTTTCACCACTTTCCTATCTCTCCATTTTCTTTTCTTTTCTTTAAAAGAAATTAGCAAGGGGGTTAGCGGGAGTAACCACTTTTAAGCAGTAGTTAGCGGAGGTGCACGGATGTGAGCTTGTGTGTGCTTAGCTAAGCATTGCTAAGCATCGCGCAAATCTGCGTAAACTCACTTACAACTGCTTAAAAGTGCCTTAGTCACTCTGTATGACAAGGCCCTTGTACTGCTCAGCAGCAAAATAAAATACCCTTGTTAGTCTTGAACCCGGGACCTAGGACTCACCAGTCTGCATGAAGTACCACTACACCACAGCAGATATACAATAGCTTAGTGCTGAAAGCAATATATCATGCATTACCATGAGTGAATGTAAAGAGAAAATAGGAATGGCATAACACAAATCTTGTTCTGTGGACCTTAACCAGCAGGTGTTGTTGAATTGCATGACATGACTGTGATAAGAGAATCAGCCATGCTAGTAGGGAATAAGGTTACAGTAGCAGCTTGCAAACCCCACATAGTATCACAGCAGGATAAACACTGGCATATTTGCATAGGTCACAGGCCAGACCTCCCAACAGTGACTGCTCTACAGTGATGACCCTGATTTGTAAACAAATGTTAGCTGTGCCCCTCTGACACCCTGTGAAATGTACTAACAGTAGGTAGAAAGGTGTTGAATCTCACTTAATGACAGATGTCAATAAGTGAGAGTAGACACCGCTTGCACGTCAGAAAAGGTGTAGTAATAGATATGCTCTGAATCCCCCAAAGTCTGAACTGCAAAATGTCTGTACTATATGACACGTGTATTCCAGTTATATGTGCCTTTCCCTGAGGCTGTTCAAATATATACGTGAGACTATCTGATGCCTGGAAGAGTTAGAAACACACAGGCATATCAGCTTGTCTGCTGTTACACACTTTGCAAATAGCTGTAGAATGAATCCCACAAGCATGCCCTTATGTAGAAGTACAACACAGAAATATCAAAGGATGTAGCCATGTACTGCTAGCAACCACCTGTGACAATGCCATTGTTCAGGTGCTGAAAACACTGCTGTGGTTCACAGTCAAAGAATACTAGGCTGACCTCTGTCTACCATCTGGATATGTCCGCAGGTGGGAGCTACTCAAACAGACTACAAGCCTTCATAGACTTATAGGTACACAGCAACTCTGCATGTTCATTAAGATAAACATCACACGATAATAAATAATGCACTCTGCAGTTCTGCACCCCTACTATATACCTGTGTAGTCAGGCACAACCAAGGGTGTAGGTAGGCATACACAGTACAGAAATATGTCCAGTTGTCCTGAGTAGACTGTGCTAATGTCAACACAAACAAAGCACAAACTGTTCAGAAGTGAGTAACGTACTAATGACAGTATTGCAGTTCACAAACAGTGCATGTGCCTGATATTCATAACTGGTAGTACAACATACTTAGTTGTCCTCACCCCTCTCTCAGGGGTGGAAGGTTTCAAATATCCCACCTAATGTATTGCATATGCACAGCTGTTGCTGGTAAAGAAATGGGCAGCTATAGACCTTCTCCACACTCATCGTGTACATCCCAAGCTGGTTTCCCTACTGTCTTCCTCTCTTTGTGCACCCTTTATCACCACATTCCTATCTCCCCGTTTACTTTTCTGTCAAAGAAATGAGCGCGGGGGTTTGTGGGAGTGAGCACTTGTAAACAGTAGTAAGTGTGTTTGCACCAGTGTGCGCATGTGTGCGCTTAGCTTAGCATTGCTAAGATATGATAAGCTAAGCCAAGCTTAGCTTAATATTGCTAAAATACAATAAGCTAAGCTTAGCATCGCTAAGCATCGTGCAAACCCACGCAAACCCGCTTACAACTGCTTAAAAGTGCCTTAGTCACTCTGTATGAGAAGGCCCTTGTACTGCTCAGCAGCAAAATAAACCACCCTTGCAGTCTCAAACCCCACACCTTGGACTCACCAGTCTGCATGATGTACCACTAAGCCACAGCAGATATACAACAACTTGGTGCTGAAAGAAATATAACATGCATTACAAGGAGTGAATGTAAAGGGAAAATAGGAAAGCCATAGGAATACATTGCAATAAAGAAATATAACATGCATTACAAGGAGTGAATGTAAAGGGAAAATAGGAAAGCCATAGGAATACATTGCAATAACTACTGTAGTATGCCAGTTAATTCCCTAATTCCAAAAGAAAGTACATACTCCCATGTATCCAGTGTTAGCATTAGGAGGTGTGAGTAAACTTACACACTGAGAAGAATGTACTGGAAGAAGCAACAGTCAGGTTTCAGTACAACATGCATTTCACTGGCTACAACCCAGCTTCAGATATGAGACATATACCAACCTTCTGACTGAAACAACAGTTTCCACAGCAAACAAGCATGGTCCCCACCTTGCAAAACTGAAAGACCTACGCCTACCTAACCTATCATTTTATAGCAGTGTCCTGAAATCACAGTGAGAACTGCAAATACCACACAACAGGCTGCATGCAATTACTAAATGGTGGGCACCAATTGGTGCAGAAACCATCACATGCACATGTGCAGATACCTACAAAAGCAGCCTGTATTTGCTGTCCACACATGCAATCATATCATTGCAGCAACTGGAGAGAGAGAGAGGGAGAGAGACACACAGACAGGCAAACAAACAGAGGCAGTTGTAGACACCAAAAAAAAAAAAAACAGACAGAGGTGAGAAATACAAAGGTAAGGTATGTAACAGAGATGTATTTGCTGGCATCCGAATGATGCATCTGAAGAGTACTCCACATACTGTGAACCCTCCATATGTGGTAGCAGTCCGTATCTATATGTATATGCAGATGTGCATAGAGCAAGGGACATACTGCAACTGTTAGTGAAGGCTTGACATATATATGTAGTTGAAGGTTGCTATGTGCACATATCTATGTAGGTTGTAGTGTGTGGCATTGAAAACAGCAAGCAGTGCAGGTATATGCCATGTGGTGGTTAAATGCTGTGGGACTGAGTTACAGCCAGTGAGGTCTGCTACAGCTATACGGCCTGAGGACAGTGAAATGCATTCTGCACAACACTGTGCAATATTATTACATAATTGTATGTCTCACAACTGTTTCATAATTGATATTCCCACCATGAAAGGTGGACGGTATATGTGCTTATATGTGCATGTATATGTACAGCAATGGATGTTTACAAGTATGTGTGTGTGTGTGTGTATATATATATATATATATATATATATATATATATATATATATATATATATATACATACATATATATATATATATATATATATATATATATATATATACACACATATATGGATATATATAGATATGTGGATATATACATATATAGATATATAGAGAGATATATAGATATATACAGATATATATGGATATATATATATATATATATATATATATGTGTGTATATATATATCTATATATATATATATATATATATATATATATATAGATATAGGTATATATTCATATATATATATATATATATATATATATATATATATATATAGTGAGAGAGGGAAGCACGGGGTCAGACGTATTGCAACAGGTGCCTGGTGACCAAGGCATGGACTGAACACCAGTGTTGATACTGCAGTGCCATACCCCATTCCAAAACACTTTACCCACTAACTACCAGATAAGTGGTTGCCTGCCTAACACTGAAAGTGTCAGAAGGAAACATGGGACACAGGTGGACAGTCACCTCCCCTTTGATATTCACAGTGCCACACTAGTCTTGTAATCTGTCTACATGGTACGTGTCATCACAAACGTTGTGTCATGTATGGAAATATAGGTTAGTGTTCCCCTGTACTCATCACAATGCCCCATGTGTTATGTACCTCACATGACAACTACAGCAAGTGGAAAGGCCACAGACATACCTCACAAAGAGTAATACTGCCCTCAAACACATATCCTCTGCAGACTGACTGACATAACCACAGCTACAGTGCGTTGCATATCGGCCACCCAGAGGTTACCTCTGCCGAACATACAGATGTATGTCACACCCATAGCAGTCAGACAACCACCATGTCAACACCTCACAATCCACCAGGCTACACGGCCTAGGTCCCTAATCCCCACCACCTCACTAAACAGCACATGCTGGAGGGATATGCTCCTATTGTCAAATATGCCATACTCTGGAGTAAATCACCCAGCATTAACAAACAAGGCTCCTCAGTAGCAGATGTCATACATACCCCTGATGATTGTCTGGGGGATAGGTAACGCGCCCTGGGAATCACCTCTGTGTATCCGGTTGACAGGAGCAAGTGAAATCAAATTACATGTGTGTCAAAGGCCAGGGTAGCATATGGCTAGGCTGCTGTAGGCCCTAGGGCCAATAGCGTATTACCTACCTATCCACGAATGCAAAACACTTGGCACCACAGGACCCGGAAGCAGGTACACAAAGGCTTTCAAAATAAGCAGTAGATGAAATCAATCAGCTGCTAGGTCTCCAATAAGATCCTTTAATATGACAAGGCAAAGTTAAAATCACAGTCTCTTCCAAGTGCTTTCACTCGAACACTTGCGAGCTTTTTCAAGGCAAAAAACATGAACTGGAAGTTCATTCACATTAAATACTTCCACAGTCATCACATGACTTCCTGTGGATCTTTCCCAAAAGGAAAATCACCATATAAGGCAAATTCTAAAATACATTCTTATTGTCATTAAAAAATGATTCATTTTGTAAAAATGTCTTGGCAACTAAATAATCATGTTAAACATAACATTAAATCAAAATGTTACAATGTTCCAAGAAAATTCTGCAGAGTGTTTTTGTAATCACAAATAAATGCAGTAACCCCTTTTGAACATCGGGGGTAAAATCAAGATTCCAAAATAAAATCTAGGGCTACTTAGTAGCATTATAAAAACATTTCTTTTCTAAGTTTCAAATGGGTAACTTAACCTTCAATGTGTCTTATTCTAAAATCTTATGAATGCAAAAGTGAATAAAAAAATAAAATAAAAAAATATAAAAATATATAGTGTAGTATTATAACAGATGTCATGTTATGCTGAATTGTATTATAAACGGGCTTGCCTCAATTTCAGAACACTAGTAATGCTAAGAGTGTCGTTCAGACCTGGGTATCTACTAGCGTCTAAGCGGAGCTGCCAAAATAGCTCACGGTATTCTAAATTGGACTCCCAACTACCCCCTCTTATATCTGGTTGTACCTGTTCCAACACCATAAACTTTATTTCCATGTCCTTACATGTCAAAGAGTGTTTGTAGAAGGCATTACTTTCCTTCCTTGCACTGATGTCATTGAAGTGTTCATAAACTCTTCTCCAAAACACCCTTTCAGTTTTCCCAATGTAAAAACCATGGCAGGTAACACAGCATCCAAGGTAGACTACCCCTTAGATCCACAGTTAAAATGTTTGTTGGAGTGGAACCTGAATCTTCTCGAGGGGAGGTAGTAGGACCCCGAATTCAGCATCTCATGGCATTGCTTACACATCCCACAGGGATAAGTGCCTGGTTTCTTTCTATTCTGATTGTGTGGATCCTCCAACCTAATTTCTAACAGTTCTTTCAAATTCTTGCCCCTTTTCCTGACAAAAGAGGGAAAGCTGGGCATAGAATTCTTCAGATCTTCCTGTAGTCTGAGAATGGGCCAATATTTCTTGATAGTCTTCTCAGTCTGATCTGAGTTGTTGGAATAGGTGTGTATAAAGCTATTTTTAGACTTTGAAGTGTCTTTTGAAGGGTTTGGGGAGATCTCGTTGACCCCCCACCCCCAATAAAGGGGGATACTTATTTGATCTCTTCTCAGAAATTTCTACAACCAATGCTTCTACCAAAGCTTCCGGATATTGTTTTTCCTTAAAAAATCCCCTTAAAATAGAAACTTCCTCTTTGAAAAGTTTGTCAGTGCTGGACATTTGTGAAGCTCTAATGAGTTGACCTTTTACTATTGCCTTTTTTTGATATAAGGGATGTCCACTGTGGTAATTTAAGTATGCATTCGAAAAAGTGCTTTTCCTGTAAATTTTGGACTGAAAGCACATGTTCGGATAGTCCTTAACCAGTGAAATGTCTAAATAGTCAAGTTGGTGTTTGCTGATCTTGTGAGTGAATCTAAAAAATGTGGTTGTCGTGTTAATGTAATCCATAAATTCCATAAGACTTCCTTCGTCTCCCATCCACATAAAGGAGATATCGTCCAAAAATCTCCTATAGTGCAAGATATCCTGGTACCATGTGCTAGTAAAAATATATTTCTTTTCCCATTGGTATAATACCAAATTTGATAGATGGAAGCACAGGGGGCACCCATTGCCACACCTTTTTTCTGACAATAAAATTCCCCTTTAAAGTGGATGAAATTATTTTCTAAAACTAAATCCATAAATTCCAAAATTAAGTTAGTGAACTTGGCCCCCAGTTGGACTTCATTAGATAAGTAAGTACCTAACCACTCAAGGCCCGTATTGTGTGGGATGCTAGGGAATAAGTCGACTACATCAACAGTGACCATAAACATCTCAGGTAAAAATAAACTCTGATCCACCTTTTAGGTAGTCCCATGAATCCTTACATATATGTTTAATTTTCTCTGCATATTGTTTTAAGGAGAAGTCGATGAATTTAGCTAGGGTTCTGTAACACTTCCACTTCCTGCCACTATAGGTCTGTATTTAAGGGGTTCAAATTCTTATGTGTCTTAGGAATTCCAAAATCTGGGCAACCTTGGGTCTTTTAACTAATAAGTAGTTGTATAACTTCTCATTAATGACATTCTGCATTAAATGATCATATAATAGATAATTTATTTTAGCTTGAGCTATGTTGATCTCGTTTCTTGAGACAAGTTAAGTATTGATCAGTGTCCTGTAGCATCGTGTGCAAGGCCTCATAGTCCCAGTTGTACATCAAGACAGCCCCTCCCCCCTTGTCTGGTTTCATGACTCTACATCCCTCCATTTTGAGATTTTTGATTAGAGTCAACTCATCCTCAGTGATGTTTTCAGATATTTCACAGTAATCATTCTCCTTAAGTTTCCTAATGTCAGTCTCAACTAGCTCCTCAAAAATTTTGATGGTGGGGTGAACTGGTGGGTTGAAGGTGCTTTTTCTTGTGAGAGTTCTTTCTAGATTTCGTTCATCCTTAAACAGTAAGTTAAAGTTAAGCTGCCTCATAAAAAGTTTTAAATCAATTAAGGTTGTAACCATGGGGGAAGGCCTAAGGGGAACATAATGAAAACCCTTGGAAAGTAAATTAAAAAAATTGTCCATTATTAATAAATCAGTGTAATTGAAAATGGTAAAATTACCTTTCCTGTGTTCAATTTGTTTCCCTTCAAATAAAGTGGTGCTGTTGTCCTCATCCACTATAGGCCTTAAGATTAGTTTGGTGGATGATTCCAGCTGTTGTACTGTTCCATGCGCCCCCTCCCTCTCCTCTGGGTATTACCTACCTATGACACAATGCACACACACACACATGTACTCAGTGCAATACCTGCTATGTGAGGTGGAAGGAGTGTGACAGTGAATGTGTGCAAGGTTTGTAATGGTGTAATAGCTTAGTGTGAGGTTGTTTCTGTCATGGTCGTTTGTGTCCTAGGTGTGAGGCCAGAGAAAGATGTGTCAGTTATTGGGATGCAGACATAGTAGGATGGCATATGTTGTGACGTAGTTCCTTGTGTACAAATGTGGTGTCTCATCGTAGGCTGAAGCAATACATGTATGCTCAGTAAGTGGTACTGCTGGTGAATCCAGCTGACATTTGAACTGTTGCACTACCTGAAGTGGTAGGCCTAAAGAGCACAGTATGGTGTATGTTCGCATTCCCTGGTAACACTGTCTTGTGTGTTTCCTGTAGTCTGCACAGATTACATACCTCAGGCATAGGTATCTGTAAGTAGGGGCACACAGTACTGTAAGGTACACAGGAAATGCTCATCTGTATCAGCATACATTTGTGTGTTGTATGAATGTCTGATGTGTGTATAATGATGCCTGTACCATGTCCACAATCACATGTGTGTTGCAGGGTTTGAGTGTGTACCTAACAACATGTATACTCTGTTACAGCAGTATGCCAGCTATATTAACAACTGTGCTCATATGGTAGGTAGGGGTGTGGCATCAACGACTAGGGTGGGTTACTGGTTATACTGTAACTGTACTTCACATACATTGCAATGGATGACATATGTCTTCATGCATTAGCTTGATATGTACCCCCGTGCTGAGGCTGTGCATTGGATCCCAAACAGTGTGCCGAGTACTGGTGTATACTGTTTTTTTATATGGAGTGTGGCAGGCACTGTCAGCCAGTTGTGGGCTGAGCACTGATATGTGGTATTGAATGTGTGTATCCTCTGACAGACGAAGAGATGCTATATATGGCAGTTAACTGATATCTGTACTGTATAATGTTAAGTGTGCCACATGACTTGCTCACACATATTCGGGCCTGCTGGATGTAGCTTTGTTTGTGTAACTTGAGCACTAATCCAGACATTCTCTAAAGTATTCAATTGTATTTATTACTGCTTGGTTGTAACTTGATTAAAGTGTAGCTATCATTCTAAGTCTTTTGGATTAAGCACTTGGGCTTCAGACCAGTTGTTTTACATTAGGAAGGTTTGTGGCAAGCACTGTGGTGGCAGGACAGGTAGCTTTCATCCTTCTAAGTTGGGAACTGCTGATTGAGAGCCCAGTGTCCAAGTGTATTAGTTCTGGTTTAAGCACTTGGGCTTCAGGCCAGTTATTTTACATTAAGAAGGTTCGTGGTCTGCACTCTTGTGGGAGAAGAGGCTGGACTCTGCCCTTCTGAGCTGGGAATTTCTGGTTAAAGGTTTATAGTGCCTGAATATTTGAACTGTATCTTACTGAAATTGGTACACCTTGTTTGCTGTAGCATAGACTAGATCCAGGCCTGCTGAATCTAGCTTTGTTTATATGCTTGTTGTTTGTTTGCTTGTTATTTCCTGGGCAGCTAATTCCACCTAATCGTGGCTTCTCAGCTTCTGTGGATCACTAGTGATATTTGCATTGCTTACTGTACTTATTTCCTTGTTTCACTTGAAAGAAAGTTACTGTTTGTCGTTTTGCATTTAGTTACTTGTAACACATTGCACTCAAGTTACCTGGCACTTGCTCACTAAAGCAATTATATAAGTCAGCACTAAAATTAAAAGCACTACACCCTCACTCCCCACTGGCCCTTGTTTTCAATTATTAAGGAATTCCCAATATTATTCTAGCATGTCCAAAGGTCAGTTTTCAATCTCCTCTCGGTCCAGCTGGTGAATCTGGGAATCTTGAGGCAATGTTATAACTGCCTCATGTACACAGACAACCCTCTCCTCCTCCCACATAACACAAATACTTGCGAGAGATGCAGCTATTTAGCCAAACTGGAGGCTGAGCTCTCTCAACTCAGGACTGGCAAGACCAGACAGGAGGAGAAGGCAACTACACACACCACAAAACCAGCCTCACATAATGCTACCACACCACTGAATCAAACACATAAACACACAAAGACATACTCGGAGGCTCTGAGTAAAAATTTACCTAAACAGCAGAGGCCTCCAAAGCAGACACCCAAACAACTGCTACCACGACACCCCACAAGCAACACATAAACCACAAAATCAGTGTGCAAAGCAGTCACAGCCCTTAAGGCCAAATACAACACCAAACATACTTGTCATAGGTGACTCCATAGTCAGACACACTGACGTCCCACTCACCAGGCTGAACAAGGAGAGGGTCACAGTAAGCTGCCTATCGGGCGCTAGAATCCGCCACATAACACAAGCACTCGGGTCACTCCACGGCAAGTACAAATATGACACAGTCATTGTCCATGCTGGTGTGAACGACCTGAGACGTACCTCTCTGGACTACATGAAAAGAGACATAAAGGAGCTCTCTGATTATGTTGCCCAGGCAGGTATGACCCTGACCCTGAGCAGTATCCTTCCTTCACCAAGAATGATGTCACAATATAGAGACAAGATGATCAGCTTTAACAATTGGCTTAATGTCTGGTGTCATTCAAAGGGGATCCAGTGTCTGTCTGCCTGGGATGACATGCTTGACAAGCCACGCTGCTTCGCAAGGGACGGCTTGCACCTGTCACCCTGGGATTCCGGATATTGGCTAAGGCTCTTGCCACCCCATAGTGCCTTTTGGGCAAGGCTCAAATTCTAAACCTACCACCCTAGAAAAAAAAATGGGAAGAAACTGAGGGTAATGCTGCTCAATGCCAGAAGTCTAAATCTCAAAATGCACGCACTCGAGGCCCTTCTCAGTATGGAGAACATCGATGTCTGTGCTGTAACTGAAACCTGGTTCAAGGCTCCTGAGAGCACCCCGCACTATTAGGTTTTACCTCATATCATGCTCCGGCCCCAAAACCCGGACCACACCACAAAAGGAGGTGTATCCATATTCATAAAGGATACCGACACCTCCAGGTTGGTGGCAATGCACCTAAGCTCGAAACCATCCAGGTGCAACTAACCATAGGCAAAACTGCTCTACAAATTGTAGCATGCTACAGGCCACCCTCTCAAACTCAGGAACCCCACACAGCCTTCCTGAAGACACTGGAGGGTATAAATGTATCTCCAAACACCATCATATTGGGTGACTTCAACTACCTGAATATAGACTGGGAACATTACTCAAGCCCTAACTTTCTAGCCCAATGGTTCCTGGAGTTCATAAATTCAAATGCCATGGAACAGGTAGTCACTGTTCCCACGAGAGGAGAAAATATACTAGATCTCATTATCACAAACATGGGGACAAAATGCTCCACACCGGAAGTATATCCCTCATTGGTGGGATCTGATCATCAACTAATCTCACTGGAAATCCACATCCCTCCCCCACCCCAAACAAAAAAGACCACAGTGAAGAACTTCTCTAAAGCAAACTTCACACTACTCAAGACTGGTGTGGTATCCTTCAAGGCCCCTGAGCCAGTGGAAACCACAACCCAAGCTGTGGAAGCCCTTACAAATGCCTTCTATGAACACCTCCAGGACTGCATGGATCAGGCAATCCCAAATAAAACCAAGACTCTTTCCACAAAGGGCAAACATCCAGTCTGGTGGATCCCAGCCATTAACAAACTTTACAATAAGAGGAGAAAGTTATTACATGATAGAACAAAATCCATAAAAGGGAAGTCACCCCTGATCATTATTAGTAGAAAAATACGAGCACTCATAAAATCAACTAAGGCCAATTTTGAGAGAAAAATTGCCATGGATTCAAAGGACAATCATAAGGCCTTTTTCAGCTATGTTAGGAACCTGGGTAGAAACTCCCAGATATGCTCAGAATTAGTCCAAAATGATACAAAAATCACTGAACCCACAGACATTGCCAACATACTGGCAGACAGGTTCAGTGCAAACTTCACCCCCTTCTCCCCCCCTAAAGGAGAGATAACTATCCCAGCGTTGTGTAGCCTCCCAGACATCTCAAATGCGCAGGTGAAAGCTGCTCTCTCTAAAGCTAAAAACACAGCATCAATGGGACCGGATGATGTCCCCGACTGTGTGCTACACGAGCTAAATGAGGAATTAAACCTGCACATAAGGCAGCTGTTTAATCTCAGCCTTACCACAGGATACGTGCCCAAGGAGTGGCTTACGGCAACTGTGGTCCCACTCCACAAAGGCGGTGCCTCTACAGACCCTGGTAATTACCACCCCATAAGCTTAACAAGTCTAGTCTGCAAAGCTATGGAGAGGATCATAATGGAGCTCATAAACAAAGATATAGGGGACTTGCAGACATTGGACCCGACCCAGTTTGGCTTCGTCAAGGGCAGATCATGCTTTTTAAACTTGGTCGACTTCTTCGAAACAGTCACCAAGGCCATTGATGAGGGAAAGGCAGTCCATACAGCCTACCTTGACCTTGCAAAGGCTTTTGACACAATACCCCACTCGGGTATTGTAGAAAAACTTACCAGCTTAAATGTAAATCCATATGTCACAAGATGGGTTGCAAACTGGCTTAAGGACAGAACCCACAGGGTTAGAGTTGCTAGCGCTATGTCAGACTCCAAGCTGGTCACAAGTGGTGTCCCACAGGGCTCAGTCCTTGGCCCCCTATTGTTCGGCATCTACTTCTCAGAAGTACAGGCCAACATGGGAGGACTTTGGCTGACAAAGTTTGCAGATGACTGCAAACTGGGTGCCATAGTGGAAAGTGCATCGGACATGGATATCCTTCAGAAGGGACTCACGGAAACAGATAGCTGGTGCCGGAGCCATGGCCTGAAGTTAAATGCCAAAAAATGTATAGTCATACCCTTCAAAACAAGGTAACCCCAAGCTACCATATAGGTGGCAATCCACTAAGCACAGAAGAGGTTATCAGGGACCTGGGGATCCAGGTTGACAGTGGCCTTTCTTTTGACACTCATGTTGCTAAAGTGGTTAGAAAGACCTTCTACATTGCCCACCTGATCATGAAGGGATTCACATCCAGATCTAGTGAGGTCATTGTTCCCCTGTACTCTTCACTTATCAGACCAATGATCGAGTACAATGCCCCATTCAGGATGTATCTCACCCGACATCTGCAGCAATTGGAGAGACCCCAAAAGTTCCTCACCAAAAGGATAAAGGGACTCCAAAATCGGTCATATGCTGCCAGATTGAAGAAACTCCAGTTCTATTCAGTTGCATACCGTCTGCTGAGAGGTGACATGTGCCTGACATACAAGGCCATGTCCAACCCAGAATTAATGGACATGCTCCACCTCAAAAAATCCAAATCCACCAAAACCACTAGAGCAAGCGACTTAAACCTTAGCACGGATATAAATAGGATGTGCTGGAGGGATAGATTTATCACTCAGAGACTCCCTATGCTGTGGAATAAAATCCCGGTCCATGTGAGGCAGAGCACCTCGCTGGCTCTGTTCAAGAGAAATCTTGACCTGTGGATGGGCGATCGTAGGTTTTCCCCAGGAATCATCTCTGTGTCACTGCTGGACAGAGGCACAACAAACTAATGGGTACAGTATTTTTTCATATAAGGGGTGGCATAAGCCACAAAATTTTGGGCTAGGCTTATAAATGCCTTAGGGCAGATAGCCTAGTATAAACCTATGAACCTATGAACCCATATCATTTACTTATCTTCCAGGCTTATGGCTCATCAAAGGAATCCCTCCTACATAGCCACAGAGGAACAGGAAATCCACCACAGCCTGGTTCAGCACTATACCCTGCTGTTTTCCAGGGCCAGCCAGCACCAGCACGAGCATACTGCACTGTGGCAAGAACTTGTTTGTCAGGTAAATGACATAGGCATGAGTAACTGGACATATGAGCAGGTATGCCATCACTGCAGTGATTTAATTAGACATGTCCAGTGGCATGCATCTGATATCCATAGACAACAGCTTGCCACAGGTGGTGGGGTGGCCATACATCCCCCCTCAAGAGAGTGGAGGAACTGCTCCTAAGTGTGGTGGCTCCTGGCCTACAGCAGCAACAACATCACATATGTGTCATTGTGGAGGCCGGAGCCACCCAGCATGGAGACATGGAGCGTGCAGGTAGCATGCCCTAGCTGTAGACTACTGTTACCTGTATTGTTAGATTATGCATATGTGAGATGTGTACTCTGTTTAGCAGTTGTGCTGCCTATTGTGTGCAATACTGATATTTTGAATAGTATCCATACAACTATGCCTGTTGTTCTACTGTAGTTAACACACTCACAGTAGCGATGTCACAGTTGTGGCCACTGACAAACTGTGTCATATTCTTGTAGGTCCCTCTGGTGTGACAGCAGGGCAGACGATACATGCTGGTGAGTGTGTTAACACTTTAAAATTGGTATTGAAATGTGCATGTCATAGATGAGGTGTAGGCCATGTACACTAACACCTATGCATAACGCATGCTGTGCATGTTTGCTGTGAGACGTTAAACATCTCAGTAAAGTCAGTAGCTGCCTCAATCACATGCAATGCACAGAGCACCAGACACAAATGTGGCAACACTGTACTGCACATTGGATAGGCATAGTTGACACACATGTACACAACATGACATGTTTGTCATATGCTGTACACCTCAACATGCTACACATAGTGTCACCGGGCACCTGCTGCCAGGCCACACTTCAGTATCCCACATGTCATCCACACACCACACATAATATACCTGAGGGATAGGGGCCTAGCATGGGGCTGTGCAACACTCTTCAACACATAACACAGTCATGTTAGGCAATGCTCCCTATTGGGCACCTCACACACCCTTGTGCAACGTGGCTGTGTAATTGTGAACTTAGCCACGGCACTGCGGTTCAGGTACAGCATGCTAGGCGGTGGTCTAGCACACTTTAGTGGCCTTGAGTGACCACATGATGCATGATGATGATGGCTAATGGTACTACACCCCATACAGTTACAGTGACCACAGTACTACACATAGCTGTCATTGCTTTGCACCTCCATGTTGTGTGTGTGCACACATATGCACCTATACACATTATGCATAGCATGTTGTGTGTGTGCAAACATATGCAACTATACACAATATGCATAGCAGTCGCATTCTGTACAAAGTGACACATATTTGTCCTGGAATGATATTGGGTATATAGGTCACATGACACACACTGGGTATGTGTGATGTTGAATGTTGCAGTCATGTACCATGCAATGTCATGGCTGGCACTGGCATATCTGGAATATGACCCACACTCACCATAACCACTGTACAATGGCCATGTCCAGGATTGGTATGCCATCACATATACATGCACCACTCATCCCGTGTGTGTACATAGCATGCATGTGCGACACTTGTGTCCACAATTATCTGCTACAGACACAGACACTGCATTCAGACATGGAAATCCATGTGACACACAGATAACACATGCAGCCATGGTATGTATACCTGTGAGTGATGGTGCACAGGACATTGCAGAGCTTATAATACTTGCACAGAAATGTCGTGTTCTTGTACACATTGTGTTCCAGGGTGTAGGCAATCACTGAACATGTACACACATGCATCTCAGCCATGTACATTGTCATTAACTATGGCTGTCTACACTCACACTGCAGGGATTTGATCAACACATATTCTGCATGTTGACACGTGTGCTGTGACTGTTTGCCTTGTGATACTGTCACCCACCTTCAACCACTATTGAGTATGTTTTGGATTGCTGTTGTGTGTGTGTATCTGCTGTAGTGAGGAGTGTGCATGTGTGCATGTGTTCCTGTGTGCATGTGTTCATGTGTTCATGCGTGCATGTGTGCATGTGTGCATGTGTCCATGTGTGCATGTGCTGACCGTGAAGTGTGTTGCCTGTCTTCCTCTCACAGGTGCTGAGTTAGGGGTTGGCGAAACCAGCGGGTGACCTGAAGCCACTGCCACGAATAGTGGTGATGATGACACATGTATTTTGGCACAGGGAGATTTGACAGGGTTTGACATTGGTCCGCCAATCGACAGTACACAGCGTTCAACCCCATCTATGTGCACACTCATACTGTCAATACATCCCTCACCACCAATGGCCATAGGTGAGGGACAGCATACAGTTGGCACTTGGATCCCCTCACAGCAGCCATAGCCATAGACCCGGAATGGTACCACATAGGCGGAGGTCCAGGGGTTCTCGGGGGAGCACCACTGGTCATATTGACCCTGGCAGGTGTGCCCTCACAGGTCTTACGATGACCAGTATGTTCCAGACTGTAATGCAGGCTCAGGCACATATGGAATGGTACACCAGGCAGGGACTTAGGGCACAGAGGGCACATTACACCGCTATCAATGACAGTATCCGTGACCTTGCCGATGCCATACGGACTTACACCGAGGTCATTGATAGACGTTGGGGGAGACAATAGATGCCCTCCACAACATGTCTTCCTTGAGCCAGGACCGTGCGGGACGGTTGCGACGTCAACGCAGATGCATGCCAGCAACAGCTGGCAGTGGTCACGGATGGCCCACAGTTCACAGCCACTCCCATAGTGGCAGTACCAGCCCCAGCAATGCTGAGGCTGGCCTGTCCATTGACCATCCCAGTAGACCACATGCACGTGGCTCTGGCCAGTCCCAGCAGGGACGTGGGTCCAGTCGTCATACCTCTGCCTCTGATAACAGTACCCAGTCAGGGTTGGTACCCAATACTGTCCATAGCACCCCTGCCAGGCACAGGTACTGTGTCCATGGCCGGAGACAGTGATCTGTACAGCCTAGCAGGTACAGTCTGTGGCTGTCCCACAAACTACCATATATGGCAGCCACATGGTGGAGCTGTGTGCATGCAGACACACACACATTAAGCAAACAACTAGGGCTCACACATACACACACACATTACATCAACATTGGCCCATACTGTACTGTTGTCCCTCACACACACACACACACACACACACACACACACACACACACACACACACACACACGCACACATGTCGATTGGTTGGGTCAATGTCAGGCTCTGGCAAACAACAAAACGCCCTCTGCATATGATGATACCTGTGCCACCTCCTGTCATATGCATTATTGACGGAGGGACATGCTAACATGATACTGATGCACAGGGTGACACTATAGCAGTGTAGCAATCATAGCAAGTTGTCAATAAGGAAGTATAACTACATTCTTGTAGGTATATCTGAGCAGACATTATGCATCAAAGCTATGATTGTCAATGTAGCATTGTTTACACCACTGTTAGGTCTGAGTATGTATTATCCACTCATGTGCCACTTGGTTGAAGTGTAATGTGTTGCAAGCATGTGTTAGCGAATGGACAGTATGTGTGTGATGTGTGCAGTACAGATTAGCAAGTGTACATCTGTGAACATGGTGGATGCGCACTGTCTGGATGTACGTGCATAGTGGACACATGGGACGTGTGGCATACCCTGTCGTACACATTGTTAACATCTCATAGCATCTTTCAATGGCCAGTATGCATTCTACTACAGTTATGTACTAACATGGGTAGACGTGTGTATGACATGGGTTGACACTATGCTGTGGGTGATACTGTTAATATTTGTTAATGATTTGTGGTCTGGTAGTATACACATCCTCAACCGCATGACTATAAACAATAATTGGATAATGTCCTGACAAATGACACACAGTAGTAGGGAACCCAGTATCAATTGGATCCTTCCGGTGCTACACTATAACACTAACCAGTGGTAATGACTGCCACCCATTACTGTGACCATACCCGTTTGTCATATATCCCCCTTAGGTACATGCAGACACACTAGGGATGTGTCCATCCAAATCTGGAAATGCATGGATTGGCCTACAATGCATTCTCTGGATGGGACGCATATCCTACACAAGGGTATCATACAGACAGATACCTGTTGTCTGATACATGATGTATAGCAGTAAGCCGACTATGGCATAGTCATCCTCATGTACTATACATACTATCCCGTCAGTACCACACAGGTGGTAGCCCTCAACATGTATGTTGGGTACCATTGTGTACATACAGGCCCATGTTATGTCATGTGTCCCTTGGTATCCACATATCCATAGGTATTGTGGAGTCCCAAGGTGTATCACATAAGACATTAGAGGCCTGAATGCATATCCACAAGGCAGTTGTACACCTATAAAGACTATCCATTCTTGGCAGACTTTGTTGTGTATGACCATGTCTGACATATACCCCAGGCATATACCCTCACTCACACTACTCTTAAGTAACTGTCATGGCTGTGTGTGCCACAGAACATGACAGTGGACAGCCTTCTCACATACATACATATGTGACCTACGATCTGAGAAGCAGCGGCACAACCTGTCAATGGAAACAAATGTCTTCATGTAGTATGCAGGCTTCACACCTATGTACTGATTGAGGGGATATGTACACATATATATTTGCCACACAGATACCTGATGTGCGCAATGCACTTACTGTTGTAATCATACTATGTCATACCGTAGTAAAAGCAAAACCCACACCGCATTGACCAACAGTGACACACACACAGTTATCATTTGCAGAATTCAAACCCCTACATAATTATGTTATGATACTAGAGAGAGATGCATTAACAGGGTGCTTTATTTGCTTTACTGGCTGGTTTCCCTTATCCAGCTGTATTTGTAGGATGGTGACAGCATCAGTATTTCCAAAGAGGAATGTACCTCTTTTAGTGGGTTTTCCCAGTCTCCAAAAAGTGGACACCTCTCAAAGGAGAGTGCACACATACACAACCCCCCCCACACACACTCACTGTTTGCAGGATTCAAACCCCCTAATCTAACTATGTTGTGGTACTAGACAGAGACACATTAACACGGTGCGCTATTTGCTTTACTGGCTGGTTTCCCTTCTCCAGCTGTATTTGTAGGATGGTGACAGCATCAGTATTTCCAAAGAGGAATGTATCTCTTTTAGTGGGTTTTCCCAGTCTTCAAAAAGGGGACACCTCTCAAAGGAAACTGCACACATGCACCCCCCCCACATACACACACACACACACACACACACACACACACACACACACACACACACACACACACACACACACACACACACACACAAACACACACACCCTGGTTGCAGGATTGAAACCCCTACCTAACTATGTTATGATACTAGAGAGAGATGCATTAACATGGCACGCTCTTTGCTTTATTGACTGGTTTCCCTTCTCCGGCTGTATTTGTAGGATGGTGACACCATCAGTCTTTCCAAAGAGGAATGTACCTCTTTTAATGAGTTTTCCCAGTCTCCAAAAACAGGACACCTCTCAAAGCAAACTGCACACATACACACACAACCCCCCCCCCCCACACACACACACACACACACTCACTGTTTGCAGGATTCAAACCCCTACCAAACTATGTTATGATACTAGAGAGAGACACATTAACAAAGCACGCTATTTGCTTTACTGACTGGTTTCCCTTCTCTGGCTGTACTTGAAGGATGGTGACATCATCAGACTGGACATGGTGATGTGTGTACACTTTGTTTTATGCCATTCCAGGAATGGTCCATATGGGTCAGCAGGTGTCAACAGCTTGCACAAGACCTCAGAATCCTTATCGTGTGTGATATATCTGTGGACACATTGACATTCCGTCATATGTCAACACATATTTATGCACAGCTTGTTGGTTTTGTGAATACTACATGTGTCTGGGATGTTGATAAAGGGCTATTCAAAGTCTATGTGACACATGTGTAGATGTGTTCATTGATGTATGTCCTGGGTGGCTGCCTTGCAAATAGTCTAGCATGTTTTGGAACCATGATCTGCGCATAAACATACCACGGTTGGTAGGGTTGTGTGTATGTCAGCTTTCAATAGCTCTGTTTATGACTGCAACCATGATGGACTCCATGACCTTGCAGATCAGACTTCATAGGCGTACTGGACTTGACTTCCCATGGTGTGTTGTGCACCATCACTTGTGGGGAGTGCCATATGTAGCTGTGACACATTCAACGGTTCCACATCCTGTGTAGGGGGTGAGGTTCAGCTGACTGTTCAGGTGCATGATCTGTTTGTTCTGTAGTTTGTGCATGGCACATATTGGGAATCAATGTATTCCACTTGCTGCCAAGCTTTTGGCAGTGAGGGTATCTGCTCATCCATTCTACATGTGATATCTCCTGGTATGATGATGTGGACCATTGTCAGTGGGAGATGGGTATGTACATATGGGCCTGTCTGTCATGATGTCGCCATTGTCACTCAGGTACAGTTGGCCCTGACTCAGGACATATATGGGTGTACATTGCTATATATGACATGGCTGAAGGAGGTGTCATGATTCAGTCTGGACTCCTTCTCAGCTACTCTTTACAAAACACCAACGAACATGAGCACTAATCCCTGTTATACTCTTTTACATGTTTAACACCCTACTGATCTTTTGTGATTAGGCTACAGAGTATGTCATGATGATATCCAGGCATGTCCAGGGGTCGTTTTTTTGTGTACTCTTCAGTCCAGCTGGTGGATATTGTGATATTGACACAATGTCACATCTGCCTCATGTACACAGACAACCCTCTCCTCCTCCTGACAAACTCAGATATATGTGTGAGATGCACCTATATAGACATACAGGGTGCTGA
Organism: Protopterus annectens; assembly: GCF_019279795.1. Taxonomy (NCBI): domain Eukaryota; kingdom Metazoa; phylum Chordata; order Ceratodontiformes; family Protopteridae; genus Protopterus; species Protopterus annectens. The sequence continues at coordinate 467,417,988 of NC_056736.1, read as the reverse complement.
ACTCTCTCGACCCATGACTGGCACAGTCTATCAGGTGGTGAAGCTAACCACACACACCACATATCAGTCTCACATATCCTCTAGCAACAGCACTCAAACCACATTATCACACATAGACATACTCGGATGCTGTAAATGTACTCTACCTAAGCAGCAGAGACCTCCAAAGCAGACACACACACACACCTGCTACCCCACTACAGTACCCACATATCACATAGTTCACAATGTCAGTGTACCACACAGTCACTGCCCTTCAGGCTAAACAACACACCTAATACACTTGTAATAGGCGGCATTTATTGTCAGACACACTGACGTACCACTCACCAGCCCTAACAAGGGAATAGTCACTTTGGGCTGTCTGTTGGGTGCCAGGATCTGCCGCATAACACAGGCAGTCAGGTCACTCCAAAGCAAGTACAGGACTGGCACCATCATTGTCCATGCTGGTGTGTATAACCTCAGACGTTACTCCCTGGACCACATGACATGATACATGGAGGAACACTCTGATTATGTAGCCCAGGCCAGTATGACTCTGACCTTGTCTAGCATCTTACACCCACCAAGTATGATGTCACAGTATATGGACACACATATCACATTGAACAGTTGCCTAACAAATTTGTTTAATTCATAGGGGATACAGTGTCTGTCAGCCTATGGTGACATGCTCAACATGCCATGTAGCTTCACTATGGACAGCTTGCACCTGTCACCCTTGGACTTTTGAATGCTGGCTAAGGCTCTTGCTACCACCATAGTGCCTTTTTTAAGCAGGGCTCAGAAGACAAACACACCTCCATAGACATTACAGGTTAAATGAAACTAAGGGTAATGCTGCTCAACAACAGTCATGTTAACCTCATATTGCGGCCACTGAGGACTCTCCTCAGTATGGTGGATAGCGATATCTGTGCACTGACAGACGCCTGGTTCAGGCTCACTTATGCACACCAGCACTACCAGGTTATGTTTCATACCATACTGTCTGACAACAAGACTTGGAACAGACAACACAACTAGGGGGAGTATCCATATACATCACAGATACACACACCTCCGGGTTAGTAGCACGGCACAAAGCATCACAGACCATACATATACAACTACCATTGTGCAATACTGCCTTTCAGTTTGTTGCCTACTACAGAACACACTCCTAAACTCAGGGACCACTCTCAGCTTTCGTGGGAACTATGGAGAATATGAAGGTCTCCACAGACACCATTATATTTTGTGTCTTCATATACACAAATATTGTCTGGGGATACTACTCAAGCCCTGACACCCTCACCCAACAGTCGCTACAATTTGTAGACTCATATGCTATGGCACAACCAGTCAGCACAGCCACAAGGGGGAATACATATTGGACTTGATCATCACCAACATGGGGACTCTATGTTCCACACCAGCGATATACCACTCATTGTTAAAGTGAGAACATACTTGTATCTCACTGAACATACATATACCCTCCACACACCCATCCTGGGTAATCTTGGTGAACTTTTCATGAGCCAACGTCTCACATCACCGAAGCAAGGTGGTATCCTTCAGAGACCCTGAGACAGTGGCAAGTACAGCTCACACTGCTGCATCCTTTACATACACATTCTATGGACACCTAGCGGACTGCATGGATTGTGCTATCCCAAATAACAAAAGGACTCACTACTCCAATGGCAGGGGACCTGTGTGGTAGACCCCCAGGCATTAATAAGCTGTACAACATCAGGAGGAAGCTACTACATGATAGAGCACAATCCCAGACTGGGAAGGCATCTGTGATCTGTACTAGCAGACAGCTACAATCACTCATGAACTTTTCTAAGGGCCGCTTCTACCAGACAATTGCAACAGACACGTAGGACTATCACACGGCCTTCTTCAGTTATGTCAGGAACCTGGGTGGACACTCACTGATATGCTGTGAGTTACTGCATACTGACTAAACCTACCCTGAACCCACTGGCATTGCCAACATCCTGGCAAACAGGTTCAGTGCAGATGTCTCCCACCCATCCCCCCTAAGGAGCAGCTATCCATCCAAACAGAGTATAACCTCCCTGACATCACACAGTAACAGGTGAGTGCTGCCCTCCCCAAAGCGTACATCACAGTATCAGTGTGACCAGACGGTGTCCCAGCCTGCATCTTACACGAGCATCATGACAGACGCAACCCTCACATTACATCACTGTTCAATATCGGAGTTACCACAGGATATGTACCCAAGGAATGGAGTACAGCAAGAGTGGTCCCGCTCCACACAGTTTGTGCCACAATGGACCACAGACATTATTGCCCTATAAGCCTTAGTAGCCTGTTCTGCAAAGCTATGGAGCATATTGTCATGGGACTCATACAAATAGACATCGGGAACCTACAGACACTGTGTCCTACACATTTCAGCATTGTTGTGGGCAGAGCTTGCCTCTTGAACCTGTTTGTATTCTTTAAATGGCTAACAGGTCCATTGACATAGGGATGGCTGTCCACACAGCCTACCTGAACCCTGCAAAACCCTTCAACACAATAACCCACTGGGCCATTATGCATAGGCTCACCAGCGTCGATATGGACACATATCTCACACGATGGATTAATATCTAGATCGGGGATAGCACCCACATGATCAGAATTGCAGGTGCCATGTCTGACTATACACCAGTTACATGTGGCATCCCACACGGCTCGGTCCTGGGACCTCTCTTGTTCAGTATATATTTGTCTGACGTACAGGCTACCACAGGGGGAATATGGCTGAACATGTTTGCACTTGACTGCAAACTGGGTGCCATGATCAACTCTCCAGCTTCCACATGCATACTCAAACAGGATCTCACAGAGATGGATGACTGGTGCCTGAGCCATGGCCTACAGCTAAATGCCATTAGTTGCATAGTCATCCCCTTTAGGAATAACAACATGCCCACACATTACCACATAGGTAGTACTCCATTACATACGGTAGGAGTTGTTAGGGGTTTGGGGACATGACTTGTTTGTACTCTCGCCTTTGACATTCATGTTGCCAAAGTGGTTGGACACACCTTCTATGTGGACCACCTTATCCCATATGGTTTCACATCTAGTTTGAGTGAGGTCATTGTGCTCCTATACTCATCACATCCATGCTTGGTTACAATGTCACATTTGGGGTGTACCTTACCTGACACCTGCAGCAACTGTATTGGTCATGGAAGTTCCTCACCAAGCAGATTTAGGGACTCGCACAGATGCCCTGCACAGTTCAGATGCAGTAACTCCAGCTCTACTCACTTGCTTACCACCTACTCGGATATGATGTGTGCCTGTTGTTTACAGATATACCCAACCCAGAATTACTGGACATGCTCCACCTCAGGATATCCAACTCCCTTGAGCTACACACTCCAGGGACGTATACCTCAGCACAGATGTTAATAGGACATTGTGGTGGGACAGATTCTTATCCCAGAGGCTCCACTCACTCCAGAATGTAATCCCAGTTTCACATAGACAGAGCACAGAGCTACCCACTGACCACCTACTGGAGACATCTTGACGACTGTATGGGTGATCATCTGTTTACCCCTGGGATATCTTCTGTGTCCCTGGTATCCTGGGTTCGAGGCCCATCACTGCTTTATATTTTCATACTGAGCAGTCCAGACTGCTTAAGGGGCCATTAAGCAAATATTAGCATGTTGGCTTTTGTTCAGCTATACCCTGTTTAGACCAGGCTTGTCCAACATTGCTCAATATTCACCAACATTGCTGGACGTTGCCCAATATTACTGAACACTGACCACAGTTGTGCTAGTTGGTGTGTGCGATTTTGTTTGCATATACTACATGGTGGTAAATGCTGTTTAGCACTGCTTTATATTGCTTAACATATGGCAATCATGCCTTAGGTGGTGCTGCAGGGCAGCCTATGTTGGATACACATACTACACTCCCTGTACATGTTTGAAAGTAGGTAGTGTCAACTTAGGCATCCCTTTTACTATATGTGCGAGTCAGAGAGAGGTATCATTTCCAGAGTTCCTACTGAGACAGTGTATGTGTTATGCATTGCCTCTTTGTCAAGTCCAAAGCATACTGGGTATGCCTCTTTCTGCGTACTGGGGCAGGCTCAGGTTGTTCCTCCTCCGAGTCATGCCCTGCCTGTGATGGCCTTGGCAATGGTGGAGGGCTGTGTGGCCCAGGCCTATGCTGGTCCTGCTGCAGCTGTTTTTGCAGGATCATATTATGTAGCATAGCACATACCATGACAATTTGGGTACATGTAGTTGGTGAGTAGTGCAAGGCTCCACCAGATGTGTCCAGGCACCGGAACCGTGACTTGAGCAGCCCAAACACATGCTCTATTACATTACTTGTTTGTGCGTGTGCCTCATTATGGTGTTCCTGTTCAGGTGTGTGCGTTTCTGATGGGTGTCATCAGCCACAGCTCCAGTGCATAGCCAGCATCCCACACTAGGTGACCATGTGGGATGTCCCCAGTGGCAAATGTCTGGTACAGCTGCGTGAGATGCCAGATATATGAATCATGGTAGCTTCCAGGGCAGCCAGCACACATTCAGTATTATGCCCTGGGCATCACACACAACCTGGCAGTTGATGGAGGGGAAGCCCTTGCTGTTGAAGTATACCCTACCCCGCTCACCAGCTGGTGCTTTAATGCATATGAGCGTGCAATCTACTGCACCCACTACCTCAGGGTATTCCGCTATTTGCTGGAAGAGATGCATATTGCTGGCCAATACCTCACTGGAATTGGAGAAATATACATGATCACCGACATGTGCTGACATGGCATCCAGGAACTAGTGTAGTACCCTGGATACTGATGCCTGGGATATACCCATCATATCACCAGTTGGTCTCTGGAAGGTACCTGTTGCTAATATTCTTAGGCCAACACATACCTTGGTTACCACTGGGATGGGTTCCCCTCTGTTGGTTCTGTGTGTGAGGCGTTGCCTGCACAGCTCAACAATTTTCTGCAGGAGGTCTCTGTCCACTCTATAGCGCTCCACTATCTCCAGCTCATGTAGCCCCTGATAGGTTACCCTGGGCCTGTACACTCTTCTCCTTCTCCTCACTGTGGGTTGTCCAGCAGCATTTCCATTGTCACCACCCTCAGTATGTTGCATATGTCGCCTTATAACAGCAATGGCAGCCCCTAACATTTCTTTGTCTCAGTAAAGCTTTTTCATTTTTCACTTCTATTAGCTTACTGCAGTGTCTGTTGTGAGAAACATAATGGACTGTTGTTTTCAGAGTTTTAAGTGCTAGGCTGGGCTGGGCTAGTGTACTGCCTGTGTAATTGCCTGATTCTGATTGTTTTCACCTGCTAGTTCTGCTAGTACTCCCTGGTAGCTTCCTAATATTTGTTGTGCTTCCTTTTTCCTTTCTGTTTCCTCAGCAGGGGGAGTGCCGCGCACACAAGCGCAAATACGTGCACAGCAGCTAACACGTGCGCACACATGCTTACATGGACTAAAACTTGCTTATTCGGGTTAAAACGCAAGCACACCAGTGCAAACGCGCTTACAACTCTTTAAACAGCCTTATACATGCTTACTCCGGCTTAAACACGTGCACTCACACTTACATGCATGCACTCTGTCTTACTTGGGTTTACACACAAGCACACCACGTGCATACCCATTCAGCAAGAAACTTTGGTGTTATCCACATCATACATCTTCCATTTCTTGGCTTTCCCCTAGCCTACCTGTTGACACACCTCTTTCCATGATGTATAAATGACAGCTGACACATGCCACTCTGCTCCAATGAGCTTCACTTCTTTCATACATACCCTCCTCGTGATGTCACCTATCTTCTACTCTGTTACTCCCCATATCCTACTTCTACACTCCACTGACTGTGCTCATTTGCTATGTAAACTTGCAATTAACTATCCTAACACTCATTTACATAGGATTGCCTACTGATGCTTGGTTACATCTCTTACACTGAGCTTCCCCCCTTAGCAACCTCTACTCGGTGGCCATGTTGTATTCAGCCTGCCATTCCCCTGCATTGTACATTAACAATTTCAATAAAATCCACATTTGTGGGTTTTAATTTTTAGTATTCTGGGTTTTAGAGCGCAGCCCA
>NC_056736.1:467361862-467406862 GCF_019279795.1 Protopterus annectens | reverse complement strand
TAATTCTGTCTTGTAACACTGCCCTTTGCTTTGGGAGGTTTTTACCTTTGTTTTGGAACACCCTTGCCATTGCTTCTTAAATGTCTGTTTACCAGCATTTTGCTGAAAATGTATATTTTGTTTCTTGCCAAAACTGGAAAGGGGTGTAAAGAATCCCTTGGAAAATTTGGAAAAGGAGAGTTGAAAAATCTTGAGAGATTCCCTGAATCATTTTACCTGTCTCACCACAAAATTGATAACCTCAGCAGCAGAGGGACCAAAAATTAAATCTCTATTCAAAGGAGAATTTAAAATCTCAATTTTCAAATCTTCTGGGAGGTTCTGTGTATGCAGCCAAGCAAACCTCCTCAAAACAATATCAGTGGCCATATACCTGGAGGAAGAATTAACAGAGTCATACACACTTTAATGAATTGTGATCTGTGTAATGAAGGAAACTATACCATTTAAAACAGACGTTTCCTTACAAGAAGAAACAACAGAAAAAAAATGCCTCACGTGTTCACATTTAGTCAGAATAAACTTTACCATATAATCCTGACAATTCAACATTCTGAAAATCAAAGATGAAGAGGTATTCACTTTTTTCCCCCATACATGTCAATTATTTTGCCATCCTTGTCAGAAAGTATAGGACTGGAATTAACTAAATGTTTAGAATTAACGAAAGCTATAGCTGCTGTGGCAGGTTTGCGATGAGTATGTAAACACATAAAAGGCTAACAATATATCTACCTTTATAGAGGCATGCAAAATGCAGGCAATGGTGACACACATATCCTCCAATGTTAAGAGCAAAGAGGAATCGGAGCAGGTTCTGGATATTCCATTTGTAATCACTCATAGTATTTCTAGAGGGACTGAGAATCCTCAGTGTTCTCCCACTTAAACACTTGCACATTTTAAAAATAGTCTCAGAGAAACAGAAAATCTCTCAGGGGGAATCTTATACCATACTCTCCTCTGAAGCTGAAACAGAAATCTGAGGAGAAAACCCTACATCTGTCCCTTCATCTTCCTGTTCAGATTCAGAATCTTGAATCTCTTCAGGTAAAGAGGTTTCCCATTTTCTTTTACCTGAAACTGCAATAAAAGAAGGATTAATAGCCTGCAATAATGCTGAGCCAGACCTGATAAGCTACTCCTGTCCAGTGAAATTTGAGAAGGAGGAGATACATGTTTAGTTTTCTGTTTCTTTTTGACAGGAAAAGTGGAATCAATGGGGTTGCTAATGGCAGCAGCTTCCCAAGGAATGGGCACAACATTCTGACTAAACAGGAAAGACAGCCTTGCCCTTTCCCTAAGATCAAGAAGAGTGGCTCTGCTTTGCCCACTGAGGAAACCTTAACAGCTGCAGGCAACATGGTTAAGCCATGGTCCACAGTGGCTGTAGGTTCTACACCAGAGGGATCCAGGGTAAAAGATGAGTGCTCTGAGAAATAAACTTTGACCACAGCAGTCACCCACCTGTGGCTGAAGCAAATTGACAGAATGCTGTGGTGGCAAAGGCTGTTTGCTTAACTTTTTCTTTTTGTGGCTGGATGAAGGACCATCCATGGGACCAGTCATTTGCTCCATGGTCAGACCAAAAATGCAGCCTCTTTCCCATGGAAAACAAGCAGCACAAGATGGTAAAATTTGAAACTTGTAACAAGTCACTTTTCAAAACAGACTAAAACAGCACTGTAAAACAAGCACAATTTTTTTCCAGAGAAAAATAGTTTTCAGTTGTTTTTGACAACTTTAAAAATGACAGGAAAAAAGTATGTACTCCCATTTAAAAGTACAGTTAAGTCTCAAGACAGTCCATTAACACACAGACTCCTAGAAGAAAAATAAATTTTCTAACCAGAAAAGTATAAATAAACCATACATTTTTATATGTGGAAGGTTTTTTACCCCAAAATAACGTATCTGTCCAGCAATGAAAGAGCATTAGCTGACCATTGATAGTTGAAATCTTACAGAGGAGTTCACCCTTCAGCATCAGGAAAGCTCAGAAGGGCTTGGTGCTCAAACTTATCTTTTTAACCAGTACAGCTTCAGCTGCCTAATGGTTTGAATGAGTGTAGGGTGCCCTAAGGTTTTGGAAGATGGCCAGTTGTTATATCATTGGCAGGATATAACCCATATAGCTAAATTACTGTAGCAGTGATCATTACGATGAACAGAGACAAACTGAGAAGCACTGATGTTACCAGGGAAACAGAAGACAAGTGGGAGGAGATCTCTGATGGTTAGAGTGAGATTGGAAAGTTTTACTTCACTATGTGGATGGGGTATTACTATGGGTATGTTCACTAAAACTGACATTTTTGAAAAATTTGCTCTGTGTACAGACGTGCCATGCTAAATTTGGCATATGTACTATGTACATGAACTGTTGTTTTTGCATTTTACTTATATCAACTGAAAAAATGTTTAAAGATCTTAATTAATTATGCAAATCTTTCTAAAACATATATTTGCCAGCAGGCTATGGTATTCTGGTCATTGTGATTTGCATAACCTTGAAATGTTACATAATAGTAGTCTTTGATGGTGCTTCCATTTATTCATAAAATGACACTGATAAAAGCAGCTTGAAAGCTGCAGCAGTAAACATTCTAGTTAATGATTTAAGACAGCAGTATAATAGGAGGTATCCTTTTCTTACTTTGTTTGTTTCTCTGAAGTTACAAAAACCCATATGAAAGAACCCAACATTGCTGAGATGAATTTAATGAACCTGCAAAAAAAAAAAAAAAAACTAAAAACCCAAATTGCACATAAATGAAAATAAGCTACTTACGTGTAAGACTTGGTATATTTAATTTGCGGGGAGTGAGGGGGTGAAGCCCCACACATGATGGTTGCAAGAGGGCTTGCCACCCTCAAAAATGAAAGAAGAAAAATATTTGCAGCATTTATATGTTATTATAAGACTGTTTAACTTGTAAATTACTGAGGCTGCGGTCACTTGTGCTTAGATCAGTATGCCAGGTATGTTTCTAATAAAACATTTATGTAGTGTTTAAGTTCGCAAAGAACTGTGGGAAGTGCCACTTGTGGGATGTTGTGATTGTGGTTTAGCATGAGTTATTTTATTATACTCGTCTTCTAGTCACTCATTAGACCCATTATAGAGTACAACGCCCCTTTTGGTATGTACCTCACAAGACAACAACAACTGGAAAGGCCACAGAAATACCTCACAAAGAGGATTACTGGCCTCAAACAGATGCCCTATGCAGACCATCTCAAAAAATTCCAGCTTTACTCCATCACATATCACCTACTCAGAGGCGATCTCTGCCTAACATATAAAGCTATGTCAAACCCAGAGCTGTTGGACATGCTCCACTTAAAAAAATCCTAGTCCCTCCAAGCTACACTCTAGGGACCTAAACCTCATCACCACAATAAACAGAACATGCTGGAGGGATAGATTCTGGTCCCAGAGACTTCCAATACTCTGGAACAAACTACCTATCTATATCAAACAAAGCTCTCATTAGCACTCTTCAAGAATAATCTTGATGATTGGATGGGAGATAGGCAATTCACCCCAGGGATCACTTCTGTGGCTCTGCTTGACAGGGGCACAGGAAAACGATTTTCTTGGGTGGCGAAAGCCAGGGTACTGTTTGGCTATGCTTATATAGGCCCTAGGGCCAATAGCTTAGTACTTACCTATGAACCTATGAACCTGTATAAGTAAGTATACCAGAAGGTTTTTACTTTGTTTTTCATGAGAAGATAGTTTGACGGATTGGTCAGAGACTTCCGAGAAGCAGTTTCATTTATGTGAGATTCTGTTTTTTACATTTCGTTCTTATGGGCTTTCACTCATATGAAGTACACATATATATATATATATATATATATATATATATATATATATATATATATATATATATATATACCCCCAGATTCATGAAGCTCGGCGCAAGGCCAGCGTAAGGCTTGAGCCAGCCATGCGGCGTAGATGTGGAGTAGTCGCGCCATATGCATATTAATGAAGGCGCGCAGCCGGCACAGCCACGTGCATAGGAAACATGTGCTTGTGTAAGGGGCGTATCGAAGTTGCGCAGGGAGGCGTGTCAGTGTCGGCTTCCGAGGAGCAACCTAAACTGCTGAATATTATATTCCACCAGCAACAGTAATCATACCTATCAGTGTCCGTGGAGACTGAAATGTATAAAAGCAGAGTCCCTGTGAACAGAAAATGAAGACTCAAACACAAATGCACGGTAGGGAATAACGGGTCCCTACCCATGAACAAATGACAGGAAAACCGTGTGCCTGTAGTCCAACGTAGTGTAGATAGCTATACCATGTGGAAGTGAAACGTATCAGATGTTAGCGCACTGCCAGTAGGTACGTCCAGTCCAATGGAGAGGGTCACCAGCTGACCTATAATTTGAGGGAGGGAACATAGCTGTGCAGATGTGTCCATAACAAAATACACGAGGAGAAATGTAGATATAGGTAGTGACTGTATGTCTGAATCATATCCCACAAGCCATATAATAGTCACATACAAAAGGTATGTCCGTATTTCACATACCAAATGTGATAGGAAATAGCATATGCATGTAAACGAAACAGAAGGAGCATATAAACGAGCCATAACAACACGGACACATGTAGGCCGAAAGGAACAGTATGATCCGTACCGTCGACCAAGATTACCACCTGTCCCACTTTAAGAGCGACAGTCCCTGTGTGGGCAGATGTGTCCTGACACAAACATGTAAAACTGGCAAATGTCCAGACAATATAGGACATAATTCCTCTGTAGACATCATGCAATAGTTGCATTAAACATATTTCACTGGACGTATAATACAGAAATGTCATAACAAACAGAATAAGATACCGAAATGCTACAAGAATAAGCTTAGATATAGGCAAGAATTGTAAGTTCTATCTGCCGAACTGACCGTGGGTATGTGTCGGCCTGTAAAATATGCTGTGTTCACCGCAACTGTCACAGTAGGGTTGCCACCCTTACAAATGGCCAAAGTGGGACATGTTTGGTACAGACATCAGACTGTACAGGCCGACACATACCCATGGCCAGTACAAAGGACAGAACATAACTGTTTTGCCTACAGAAAAAGTGTATTCCTGTAGCATTTTAGTTGCTTAGACTGTTTCTCATAACAGTCAGGTATTTTAGATACAGAATTAACTGTTTAATGCAACTATCACATAAAATATAAGAAATGTTTGTCCTAAAATCACAGGACAGTTGCCATGTTGACAATTACATGTCAGTACACAACTGCCCAAAGAGGGACTGTCCCTCGCAAAGTGGGATAGGTGGTAACCCTATGTCACACTGTGGACAATTGGAAAGTTGGAAGCACAACCGTAGATTGTGGGGAGGCAATGTCCACAACAGTCGGACATGTGTAAGGAATAGCTTGGACATAGGAAAAGGTGCCATCCTACCAATGAGTTGAACAGGCTGGCAAAATCCGGAAGGCAGCTGTATAATCCGAACGTGTATGTGACACAGTCAAACGGGTAGTACCCGGATACATCAACCAAGTAATGAAAGTGAAGTAAGGGCGTGTACCTATGTGCGTGAGGTATAGCATGTGGACAGCAAACATGGCAGGGTAGTCCACACAGCCATAAAGGTACCCAACACATGTAGGGTAGTCAATGTGTAACTCTGGCCGTGTCATGGGCCAACAACCAAAGTAGTGCTCTATGGGGTGTGAGTAATTCGCATGTGAGGGGTATGTGTTTAATGGTAAATTCCTCAAAGGCGATACTTGTGTCATATGCAGAAAAGGTGAACCAGAGGTGTATGAGGGGGCAGCAGGTGAAGTGGAAAGAAACACAACCTCATGTAGAAACAGCTGCAAGACAAGAAGACAGGCCATAGTGTAGAACACAATCCCACAAACATATGAATATGGAAATATGCAAGACAAATGTATACATATGGCACCATCACATACCCACAGATGGGTCCTGGTAGAACTGGCCATAACAAACGCAACACACCTGGATGCATAATAGCCTACCCAGCATACCCTCCACAACACAAAACCTGCCACCATACCAGAACATCCACCAAATCCAGCCGTACTTGGTCCACTGGTTTGTTGAAGAAACAGCTACACACAGTGACCCCTATACATATGTAGTAGTTATTGTCACCCTAGGCAGTGTCAGGATTGCAAACCATGTATCCCCTGCAGGTATAGCCCCCTGCACGTTTTCGTGCAGCCACAAAAATCTTCGTTATCTAACTTGTTTTGGTTTTGATCAATTTTTGGGATATCCCTCATGGGATGACCAACCTGTGTAAATAGTAGAATGGTTATGACAACATTATGTCCAATCCAGTAGATATCTGGACACAAGTCAAAACTTGCAGTGGAGGTCCATGACACTGTCCAGCCCTAAGTGGGCATGCATAACCTACCAACCAGGATAAAATACCTTCCCGTGACGCACGTGTCCAGACACGAATAGGACGGAGAATATAATGCACACATTTGCAAAGTGGAAAACGGCATGACGGCGAGGAAGACACTATGTAAACAGGTCAACCCTGATCAAGTGTGAGGGACACTGACTGTGTGCAGTCATGACTGACCATACCTGTCAACCTGTGTGAGCAAGATATCTGGACAGAGCCGTGAATATAAGTGAGACAAAGGTCCAAAATCAGGGACAATTTGTAAACATATCTCTTAGAAACATAGAATTTGATAGAATAACAGTTTGCACATTGGCATTAATGTCTGGAGTATGAAGTCTGAAACCCAACTGTCTGTCAGCACGTTCCGACTGCAGTCTTTAATGCTGAGCTACTGCCATGCCAGAACACAACAGAGTATTACAGAGGTCCGTGCCATACCACTCAACTGTCCGGATATTCGCAGAATGACTAGGGTCACCACCTGTCCCACTTTGCGAGTAACAATCCCTCTGTAGGCAGTCGTGTCCTGTGAAAAAAATCAAGACATAGCAAATGTCCAGAGAGTTTATTCCCTAATTTACTTTAATAGTCGCATAAAACGGTTATTTTATATATGAGTCCTCAATATGTTATGTGAAGTAGCATAAGCAATTCAAATGTTACTAGAATAAGCTATTATATGTACAAAAAAGGTTAAAGTTCAGTACTATGCATGGCTGTAGGTATGTTTTGTCCTGGAAAATCTGACATCTCTACAGAACATGTCCCACTTTGGGCAGTCGAAAAGGTGGCAACCCCAAGAATGACCACAGGTTCGCCCCATAGTGCTGATGTGTGCCTCTGACAATCTGCACCAGTGTGGTAAATAGCTGAGGATTGATGTCACTAAATAATGAGAAATATCCTGAGTATAAGACTCCACAACCCACAGAAAAGTCATGCTAATGCAAGACCTAGCATTCTATCAATGTTGTAAGCTTGTAAGAGCAATCGTTAAAATGTGTCCCTAATTGTCCCCCCATCATGTAGGTTTTGCACAGGTATGGTGCTCTAAGAGGTATGGTCCGTACATATTTACAGGAACAGCCCTTCACACTTCTGTAATGTACAACTGCATACCTGTAGTCACTTCATGTCCAAAAATAACAATCCCCGTATGAATGTATACAGGTAATAGTCAAATGTGAATGGGAATACCCCTCACCGGGGAGTATGGACTGTAACAAACCCAGCCATAATATGTAATGCCAACAGAATTAGCTGCTGACAGGTGCCCAAACACCTGTGTCTATAAACACAGGTAAAACTTCAAAATAGGGAGATAAGCCCTGCCCATATGCTTCGACTGACATTTGACCTCGGCCAGGGAAGTTCCGTTCACCAGGTGGACAAGCCTAAACCCAGATCACTACATGAACACCCTGACAATCAAAGACCTGTATGTGGCTGGACTATATGCCTTGGTGTTCTGCATACCCTCAGAGTGATTAACAATGCAGCCGGAGTCCACAGCAGTAGGCAATAGGGAATGTGTAATATGTAGTACTGCCTTTTTCCCAGCAGGAGAATGGATGCCTGTGTCGTAGGTGAAGCAGTGAGGCATATGTTGATGTAGCTAAGTACTATGGGTATGTATATCAATGAGGGAGAACACCAATAGAATAGTGGTTCCGGTATCTGGCCAACGTGAATGCAGTCCTGGTTGACCTACAACCACTGCACATATAACTTGAAAGTGTAATTAAAGCATTCGTGCAGTACACACATTTAAATATGTAAAGGTGAACGTGTGTTTTGCAGTAGTCCATAAACTGGAATACAGATATGTAACTGTTATGGTCAAAATTATGAAAGTTCATGGAAGCACATATGTAACCCACAATAAGGATATGCAAGTGCGCCTGCGTGTGTGTAATCCGCTCACAGAATAGAAAATGAATGGTGTTTTCCCCATGTTCCATGTACATGACTCATACCTGTTAAACCCGTAAAGTACGAAACCAGACAAAGCCATGACAACAACTGGTACAAATAGGGACAATCCCCAGATATTGCCCTAACAGACATAGAAAGTGGATAGAATAACAGCTGTGTCACTAGCATGGATTCTCTGAAGGGTATAAAGTCGTAACCTGAAATGTTTGTCATTATTTACCAATGTCAGTCTTTAATGATATGCTACTAACTTGCCAGATAGACACAAGGTTATGAAAAATGGACCACAAATAGGGACTATCCCCAGATATTGCCTAACAAACATAGAAAGTGGATAGAATAACAGGTGTGTCACTAGCATGGATTCTCTGAAGGGTATGAAGTCGTAACCTGAAATGTTTGTCATTATTTAACAACATCAGTCTTTAATGATATGCCACTAACTTGCCAGATAGACACGAGGTTATGAAAAATGGAGCAAAGATAAGAGGCAAGCAGCTGTACATGCAGCGGAAATCTGTACAGTTGAAAGGTATGATATGGAGATATATATACACATATATCCACAGACATAATCCAAAGCAAATTACAAGATGAGGAATGTACAGACATATGTATATATGTACAGATAGATATATCTATACACACATGATACATGAATAGATATATACACAACAAACATATGTCCCTGTACATATAACACGTGTACATAAATAGTGACCTAATATGGATAGACAGACAGACATGCATGAAAGGAGAACACACCGATGGTTTCCAAACCATTTCCCGGAAAGTACCAGTGTGACAGGGCCTGCAAGTTCTACACATTAAACATGAATATAGGTGTCCTTTGCAGGACCCCAAAAATTGATCCATACAAAGTGCGAACCGTCATTGATGCAAAAGAAGTCACACCTGCAACTACGATATAGCTGTACATGCAACAGTAGCAGTTGCAAGGGTAATAACACATGGGTCGATTGAATGTATGATGTACGAGCTGATATCCGCAGAGTGGGGAGTGCTCGGAAGTGTCCTCACACTTTATTATTGCTCACATTAAACATGTCTAATGGGTACTGTGAAGGTGTGTCAGGTATGGGAATCATGGGTATGCAGAATTGGGCCAAGGTGCTGGTTGGCACAGATCTATTAGGTACACCCCATGGGAGTGATCAATATACCTATGTGGGTATAGCACACCCCTATATTCACCAAACAGGTGCAACCCACCCACTGGATATTGTGTAAACCATTGGGGGAAGACGTAGGGACCTATATCAGTGTCATGTAGGCGATTATCATGGATGGACACGCATACGACCAAGATGGTAACCATACCTGCCAGAATGTCAGAATAAGACAGCTGGACTAAGGCATAGTACACGACAGACAAATAGGGACTATATTAAATATACCTCAGACAAAGTCAGACCGTTGATAGAATAATTGCGTAGTCAGGAATACGAATGTTATGAGAGTTAGTAATCATGAAATAGAAATGTCAGTCATGATTACCTAAATGCACAGTCCGTCATGGCTTGCCAGCAATCTATCAGAAAGGCACATTATCATGACAAATGTAACAGAATCATAGGTCAAACCCCAGGGCATATACCCATAATGTGTACAGGTGAGAGGTATGAAGGTAACCCGTCCTAATGAAATGTACAGAACTAGTGATACTAGGTGGACAGGTGAGAAGAAAGACATCAGGACAAATGACAAAACATGTACAACTCATAAGCATGTTTGTCCACAAATGTGAATTACAACCTATGGCCTGTGAAAGTCAATGTGGAAGGTTAATAGACTCAAACGACATGTGTCCCTCAGGGTGTCATGCAGTGTCACAGATACAGTGTCCAGTCCACCATACTCGTACGTGAGCTCTCTGCCACTGACTGAAAGTGCAAATACCGGCCTACACATAAGGTACATGATGGAATAAGTAGTGTGGATAAGCACCTGTTGGCCTGTGTGAGGAATATAACCCAGTGGGTGGGTGTGTTCAGCAATAGGAATGTAATGGCAACTGGCCTGTAATGGCGCCATGTATTGTGTGTATTGGCGTAACTGTACGAATGTGCAAATGTATGCCTCATATGTGTGGTGTGTTCCTCTCACAATCTGTACCTGCATACCTCTCAACTGTACAGATTTTTGCAGAATGTCCAGATATTTGCCTCATATATTTGGTACATTATTCATAAAATTGTGGTTTTCTGGCAAATAGTGCAAATCATTAAAGACTGAAGTTAGAAAATAATGAGAGACATTTGAGTTTCAGACTTCATACCCTTCAGAAAATTCACGCTAATGCAAAACCTGTTATTCTATCAACTTTTTAGGTTTGTAAGAGCAATATTTAAAAATTGACCCTACTTTTGGGCTTTTGCCCCACTTTTAGTTATGGCTTTGTCCAGATTTCCTGCTGTCGGAGGTTGAGAGGTATGTGTACCTGTCTGCCAAATACCTGAGAACTGACGTCATTAAATAATGATAAACATATGTGTTTAAGACCCCAAATCCCTCAGAAAGGGTATACTAATGCAAAACCTATAATACTGCCAACTATCTATGTTTGTAAAAGCAATATGCAGAATCTGCCCCTATCTGTCCCCCCATCATGTTAGGCTTAGTACAGATGTTTTGCACTAGGAGGTTGATAGGTATGATCAGAAACAGATACATGTCTGAGGAAACAGCATTATCGACCGCATAATGCAGAAGGTATGAAAAGTGCTGCAGTAGGAAGTTCATCCGCAGGTATGTGCTGACATGTCAAATGACACAGCAGTCTACAGGAAGTACCTATAGGGTGTCACCTTTACCAGTGATGACAGTGGGACATACCCACAGCCATGCATACACCACAAATTGACATAGCATACAGCAAAGCCTAGGCCATGAAACAAGACGCCTTTGGCGTTTATGGATTGAGTGAGAGTACAGCAAGGAAAGATGATTGCCAGGCTATTCAGCAAACACCCGCTGGGGCGTGCAAGACCGCCCGTAACACGAACATTGCACGGACAATGTTGGGATTTGCAACATACCCCATTTGTATGTGTAAGCTATGCAAATGATGTAATTATAGGGTTGCCACCTTTGCAAATGGCCAAAGTGGGACATTTGTGCTACAAACATCAGATTTTGCAGGGCAAAACATACCCACGGACAGTACAAAGGACAGAACTTCAGTTGTTTGCCTGAATAAAAGTTTATTCTTGTAGCATTTTTGTTCCTTATTCTGTTTCATATAACATGTAGGTGTTTCAGATACAGAATAACTGTTTTATGCAACTATTACATACAATATAGAAAATACTTTTGTCCTAAAATCCCAGGACATTTGCCATTTTCTCACAATATTTTGCAGGACACAACTGCCCAAAGAGGGACTGTCCCTCGCAAAGTGGGACAGATGGTAACCCTACGTAACTACACGATACATGAAACAGTAAGCTGTCTGTGCAAGAGCACAGTTATGTGCAGAAATGTACCCGGATGTTTTGCACATTGCTAAACGGAGCAATGACAGCTGCAAATACAGCATGAATACAGTCGAAGAAGCATGCCAATGTCCAAGTCCAAGGCCAGTGGTGGCTTTGTCCATTGGATATCAATGAACCAGTAGTTGTCCTCCCCCATTCCCTGGTGTGGAAGCGTAGCGCAGTGCCACAAGAATGTGCTGCGCTTCAATACAAGACATATGGATAATATACATACAAAATGTAGGTTTAGTTAGATGTTAGTACGCTATTTAGATGAATGGCAAGCCGGAGATAACATGGCTACTGTGTACTGGTACCTATATGTGGAAGCGCTCTGTCAGAGATGTAACGAAGCATTTGTAGGCAATGTGAGGCAAGTGAGGCTGAGGATAGTGAATCACAACATGTCATGCCATATGGGCCAAGCCTCTACAGTGTAGTGTAGGTTAAGGGGACTATTAGAGTAGAAGATAGGTGACAACAGGAGTGTGTATGTACAAAACACTGTAACCTCACTGGAGCAGTGTCACATGTGTGCTGTCAGTACTCAGTGGAAGAAGCGTGTCATGAGCTATCCCAGAGAACGTCAGTCGACTGACGGCATACGCCATGGATACCACCGATGTGACATGCAAACCTGCCCACAGTGTGTCTGCGCCCGTGCGCACCAGTAAGCCAGAGTAAGTATGTGTGCATGCATGTTAGCCCGTGTGCATGTGAGGAAGAACGAGTAAGCTACTGTACGAATGGTGAAGCCCGTGAAATGTCGTGTATGCATTTGTAAGCAGGTATACATGTGTACTACACACATCATACATGTACTGCACACACAGACACACATGCTGCCAATATTACACACATCAGTGAAATGGCACATGGATGGAGACTACATCATCAGAGGTAACAGTGCTGTAAACTATGCTACAGTGATGGTCATAGCTGCAATGCATCATGCCTGCTGAAGTACACCTGGAAGTAACACACTGTGTGTTAACAGCATGCTAACATCAATACAGTGGAATAAAGCCACTGTGTGCAGCCAGCACCAGGTTAGTCAGATCCTGAATCAATGTTACACATCACAGGTGGTGGCACAGGTGACATCATATGCACAGGGTGTGGTGTTGACATGTCCAGAGCTGTCATAGAGCCATCCAATGTACACGTAGGTGTGTGTGTGTGTGTGTGAGGGACAATGGTTATTGCATGGCCCAATGGTGGTGCAATGGGTGTGTGTATGTGATAGCCGTAGCTGTTTGTGATAAGTGTGTGTGTCTGCATATACACAGGTACAGCATGTGTCAGCCATATACAGGAGGTTGTGGGACAGTCACAGACCATACCTTCAAGGCTGTAGAGATTCCCATTACTGGCCATGGACACCCCTCCATGCATCCAACACAACCCAGACCTGCACCTGTCAATGTCTACACATACAGTCATGGGATCTGTACCACAACCTGTGGATAAACGTGTGTCTGTAATGTTAACCTGGGGTGGATAGACTTGACAGTTACTACAGATGGATATGAGCCATACTCACACTCCAATGTAATAACCACCGCTGGCTGTTTCAGAGATCTGCATATGACCACTCAAAGGTGCTGCACTAACATTGTTTCCAATGCTCGTGTAATACCCAGCAACACAATAACCGGTCACTACACATGTATAACCCACGATCACTACAGCACACAGTATGTGCACTATCACCTAGCCATAGCAGATGTACATACATCCAAGGTGTTCACGTACAGACAATGCAGCACAGTCAAGAGTGATAATCCCAACATACATATTTATATACAATATATATATATATATATATATATATATATATATATATATATATATATATATATATAGCTATAAACATACATCTCTCTCTCTCTCTATATATATATATATATATATATATATATATATATACACACACACACACACACACACACACACACACACACACACACATATATATATGTAGATAGATACATACACACACACACACACACACACACACACACACACACACACACACACACACACACACACGTGGCAGGGTTGGGAGCAGAACATAAACGTAAGCACTGTACCACACGACAGCATTACGCAGTTACAAAACACGCTACTGTGATCAGTGGATCACATGATTCACACAGGCACACGTCTAGTCTGCAGACAGCAGCATCAAAGGCAAAGATGCCGCACGGATGTTATGGAGAGTGAATACTGTCAAAGCAATGTACTGTTGTCATGCAGCTGGAAACACACACACACACACACACACACACACACACACACACACACACACTTGGCAGGGCTGGGAGTCGAACATACACCTAACTACCCTAACACACTACAGCATGACGCATTTACAGAATGCACTACCGAC
Organism: Protopterus annectens; assembly: GCF_019279795.1. Taxonomy (NCBI): domain Eukaryota; kingdom Metazoa; phylum Chordata; order Ceratodontiformes; family Protopteridae; genus Protopterus; species Protopterus annectens. The sequence continues at coordinate 467,392,611 of NC_056736.1, read as the reverse complement.
ATTACTAGGCACAGCAGTCCCAGAAGCAGACATCTAGGTGCGTGTCAACATCCACAAAGGCAAAGATGTTGGTAGCAAACTGCTGTGGTGTGCAGCGTCTAAAAGCAAGACTGAGTCTCCAGGCAGACGGGTGCATGCGTGCAAACACACACACACTTGGCAGGGCTGGGAGTCGAACATACACCTAACAACCCTAACACACTACAGCATGACGCATTTACAAAACGCGCTACCGAGATTACTGAACACAGCACTCCCAGAGGCATACTTCTAGGTGGGTGACATCATCCGCAAAGGCAAGGACGCCAATAGGTAATGTATAGAGAGTGAGCAGTCTGAAAGCATATTACTGTCCCAAGGTAGACGTAGACAAACACACGGCAGTGGTGTGATTGGGGCAACCAAATATCTATGGAGCACTATAACAACACTACATAGATACGGAATGTGCCACAGACAGTACACCCTTTAAGACAGCAACCAGTGTGTTCAATGTAGGTATCCATTGTGACATTGAAAATGGACACCTGTTGGCTGGATGACCACCATCGCTATATAGGATGTCAATGGCCATGCCCACACGCTTAGTATCACACGTCTGGAAAGTACTGTGTGTCCATCTACACAACGTCGTACTGGGCATGCTCACACACTTAGCAGTTGCAAAGGGCCATCTTGCATTCATGCACATGGATTTTAAACATGGAATAGCGCAGTTTGGAATGTACTGTGTGTCCATCTACACAATGGCGTACTGGGCATGCTCACACACTTAGCAGTTGCAAAGGGCCATCTTGCATGCATGAACATGGATTCTAAACAAGGAAGGGTGCAGTTTGGAAAGTACTGTGTGTCCATCTACACAATGGCATACTGGGCATGCTCACACACTTAGCAGTTGCAAAGTGCTGTCTTGCATGCATGCACATGGATTCTAAACATGGAAGGGCACAGTTTGGAATGTACTGTGTGTCCATCTACACAACGGCGTACTGGGCATGCTGACACACTTAGCAGTTGCAAAGGGCCGTCTTGCATGCACATGGATTCTAAACATGGAAGAAGGGCACAGTATGGTATTACTATCCCCACGTACATGACAGCCACTCACATGTATTGACCAGTACACACTCAGGAGCTATCACAGATGTCTCAGGTGCATATCATAGAGGTACACACCACAATCTACAATGTAGCCCTTCGACATCACCATGTCATTGGACCAGCAATACACAGCCATACATTAACACAACACCGTGTGACTCATGACCAGTACACTGTACATAGGTCTACAGCAACTGTGCAGACTACACATGTACCGACAGAGTTCCATCATGTGTTATGCATTGCAATGATACCACTGTACATAACCAGGTCAACTCTACACATACCAGGGGTCCTGGGTCTTACACAGCTGTGACAGATGACTGTCGCTGTACACCAACGAACACACATGTTAGGCTATGTCATACATGCAATTGCAGTGGATATGTGCATGGACCACACACATGACACATATGTACATAGCATAGCTTTTGCTGTCCTCCGTGCAGACAAGTGGCTACAGCAATCATACACACGCAAATGGAAGGTGGGTCCATGGCTGTTGAATGCTAACAGTACATGAGGCAGCAATGTTGACCGATAACACATTCCCTCTGTCCTAGTTACCCATGACACCCATCATATCATACAACAGTCCATGTGTTATGTATGTCAACACACATGTCCACCAATTGCAATGCATACCAACATGGCTACATGACAGGCATGTAGGACCAACACACATGTACAATCTGTAGTGTGCATGCAGCTACCATGCATGTGCAGTAGCTGATGTAAGTAACTAATCTGTGCCTAACTACAACATGCAGTTGCAATGCAGCCCCATCATTGACACCTGTATATGGTGACATACTGACAGTACAGTAGGATGTAGAGCAGGTATGGATGGATGTGTGTACATAAAGTGGTGATCCACCTGTGTAGATGGATGTTTGCCAGGGATGGCTCACAGGTGTGTCACACGCCATCCTACCATTACATGTGCAAACAGTACGCTATGTTACCGTTACTGGACATTGGAGACATAAAACCTACACAGCGGTCAGGTGTCACCGACAGTACATCACTTGACACCTGTAACACTTACATCCTCCCATGTGCATATAGCAGTACAATTGCCGAAGGTAGCGTTGGTACACATAATGTGGCCAATACTGCTGCATGTCTGTCAGATGTATCATCTTATAGCAGGTGTATCATTCACAGTACTGCCATGTGTGTTTGCTTGTGTGACCATATATGCCACATATGGTGGGGAATACATCCCAATTGTTACACACCCCTGTACACTGCTGTAGAGATCTGTACATACTGCAGTGTGGAAAGCATGATGTAGGCAGGTGTGGTGTGTGTATCACACACATCAGCTATCCATATGTGTATGACATTTGTGGTCTCCACAGTGTGTGTGTGTATGTAGGTATGTATAGCTATCTGGTGCATGGAGTGAGGGTGTATGCTACTATACAGAACACACAAGATCCCTAACCCCTCATGGTGATGCAGTCCACTACCCTGTTGATGCCATCGGTCTCAGCCACACTGACTACCTGTACATGTGTCTTTCTCTGTGCCGCATCATGTGGGTTCACAGTACTGTGATGGTGATGACCACATAGGCAAGGGTCCTCACCTCAACACTATGGGGTGTGCGTTGTAGTGTTGTTGACCCCGTGAGTGTGAGCATGTTCCTGTAATGTGACAGGGTATTACTTCTACACAGTGAGGCCTAATGCTATCAAGTGGACTCTAACATTATCACTGGCCAGACCGCTGTGTACAACCCCTGCACCACGTCAACATACCTGTGATGTGACCTGGTATGGATGTCACGTCTCTAGCCACTGTAGCCTATTAAACTGCCCACATGCTTCTGGATCAGTATATGTGTGGACATCTGTGTTATGTTAGACTTTCCAACAGTCAGGTTGAGGCTACGTATAGCATGCTGATATTGCCATATGTGCCTGTGAGTACTCCACAGTTATACATGGGAGACTGCAAACAGTGCTACCTGTAGGCACATGCAAGTAGACCATAAGGAGGGAACCAGGGCATCATTACCAACATGCTGTTACTGTTGTTACCGAGACACATACTGTGAACATATAACAATGCATGCTAAACCTGTACTACATGGTATGTCTGGTGCATGTCAACAGTACACAACTAATGTAATATACACGTCTCTCACTATTCACACACAACTAATGTAATATACACTTCTCTCACTATTCTTACACAACTAATGTAATATACACTTCTCACTATTCTGTTCACCCTGTGCATCAGACCATTTGAGCATGTCCCTGCACCAATGGCGTGGATGACAGGGATGTGGCACAGGCTTCATCATATGCACAGGGTGATAATGTTTGCCAGGGGCATAGACTGCACCAATGGATGACATCTTGTGTGTGGGTAAGGGCCAGTGATATGATTGGACATGTCTGTTCAGTATGCATGTGGGTGTTGTGGTGCCCTACAGATGTATTTGCTCTGTGCATGTATGTGTGCACACAGTTCTGCCTTTTGTGAGGCCTACACAGGGTATTATTGACAGCTCCAGATTGTACAGACCAGGTTATACAGCTCACTGTGTCCGGCCATGGCCACGTGACCTGTGCCTGCCAGAAGTTGCACGGGCACTACCAGGCAGAGGTACAGCTTGGCTACTGTCTGACAACACATGTCCACTGGAACTGTGTCCCCACTGGGATCGTCCAGGGCCAGTCCACATGGCCTGCAGTGTCCTGATGTGGACAGCGGAGCACCAGCTGCACTGCTACTGCTACCAGCACCATGGGAGCAGGCATGTGAGGTGGCATGCTCACGTTGACCTGCACTAGGTGGTGTAGCTGGCCTACGTCCACGTGGCCTATGCCTCACTCCTACCAGATGTTCCAGCACAGACAGCTCACGCTCGTGGATTGCCATGCCACGGTCAAGGATACCAACCATGTCACCCAATAGCCTGTCCAGAACATCAGCAATCTGCTGTTGAGCATTTGCCAATGACTGGATGTTGTCGTTTAGGGTACAGATAGCAGCCCTCTGCAGCCTCTGCCCTTCTCTGTTCTGCCATTCAGCAAGTGCCTGTGCCACCATTACAGTCTAGAACATGTGTCTGGTGATACCAGCTGCTGACCTCTGTCCTGCAGGTGCATGTCTGCCAGAGGTCCTCCTACGAGCAGCACCGGCCACATGCCTGTGTGGCACATCTGCAGTCATTACACTGACACCATGGTGTGTAGACACACCTTCTGTAGCCACCACACGTTCCTGTTCCACGCTAACAGACGCTGACTGTCCTTCCTCTATGGCCACTGGTGATGCGGTATGTGTTGGCAGCAGAACTGTGTGCGGGGAAGAGGGGGACATAGCCGGGATGGCAACCATTGGCACAGATTCAGCCCCTGACAACCCTGCCTGTATCTCATGCATATGTTCATCACTGCTAGTATCTGTGGGGACACTAACATCAGATGGACCACAGGAGGGTAATGCACCTACATCACCTGTGAATGCAAAGAAAGACTCTAAATTACAACAGACACACAGACACACAGACACACACACACACACACACACACACACACACACACACACACACACACACACACACACACACACAGACACACAGACACACCATGCATGTGATTTGACAGATGGCATGCAGCATGCCTGTTATATGGCAGAGGGCATGCAGCTCAGACATTAATAGTGTTAGTAAGCATACCTCCCTGGGGTGCACACTACAGCAAGCAGGTGTCATATCAGTATCCATGCAGTTCACACAATCATGGTAGTATGCATGCAACCCCGTGATACACCATGTGGACCAGAACAGGATAACAGTACACATGGCTGACATGATCTTGACATGTAATCTGCTGATGTGTGCATTAACATGCATACATGTCTGACACAATGGTGTCCTGACACATGTACAGCATCGTAATGGGCATCACATTGCGGTGTTGTCTGTATGCCCTACAGATAGAATCATGTTTAGCAAATGTGCATGAGCATGGAAGGGTAGTGTAAGCCATCTACATTGCTATACAGTGTGAAGTACAGACACTGTGCCATTGCATGGCATCATGAGGCATCTATATTGCTGTACAATGCATAATATGTACACATTGCATAGCCATAACTGCATGCATACCCATGACATAACTGTGGATTGTGACCCACGATGCTGAGGTGTATACACGCCAAACCATGCTGTGTCAAGTGACAGATCAGTGGAGGACCTACAGATGACACCCCTGCACAACAACTACAGGGTCTTAGCTGCCTGGCAACCATGTCCACACATAGTGGATGTGTCAATTCACCATTTCCCACATGAAATGGATGTACCACACACACGAGGTGCACAGCTAATGGTGATGTCCTACAGCAGCAAGGGAAATGTACAGTATCTGTGGCCTGATGTGGTGTCAATGTCTGTGGAAGCTGTACAGGTGACTACTGTCATGCTATGACACAGTCGTGATGTTGAACAGATCTTATATGGTAGATGTCAGTGACACCTCCACTAGCTGTACACAGGCTTTTAGGATGTCCAGTGTACCACATCAACTGTATAATCAGACAACTATGGCTATAATTGGACCATGTGTGGACAATGTGCAACAGGGTGTGTACACATCACATCTACTGTGTGGCTACGTGTCTCTGGCCATCCCCCATGGCCATGTGTGCACATGTGTTGACCAAATGGGTGTCATGGCCATCTCACATGTTTGTGTTGTCCCATATGACATACACCCATAGATGTCAGATATTTCACCATCCACAGGGCTATGCAAACAATGGGTTGTATGTTTGGTATGTGGGGTATGGGTCATGGAATAGTGTGACAATATTGCAGCCAGAACACTACATGTCTGGGACATGTCAGATGGCACATCACAATGTGTGCACCCAATGCAGGGGCATATAACACAATGGTGACACCTGTGGGCTGCCCATATCACAGCTCACTGTGTGGTATTGTTTGCGTACTACACATGTTGTTCCACTGCATACTACATATGCCTCCATTGTAGAACACCTCCACTGTTGTATGCACAGCTGACCACACATGTAGCAATGACTACTGCGGTTTCAAGTCGGTGTATCATTTCGTTTGTATATATTGCACATGGGTGGCCTGTGTGAATGATGGGTGATGTGACCTGTATATCGAGACTGGAACAAACATCAAGTGTGCAACTGTTAACTGGCCACATGGCAAATAGATCTATGCTTTAACATGCCTGATACTGATGACAGTCTCACCTGCAATGGACTCATGTCTGTGCGGCACACCAGAGGTACCTGTATAGGGGTGACACAGCAGTATGAACATTATCCCTGACTGTCTGACAGCCACAGGGTGCACCGTGCATGTTAACATATTTGCCTGTATAATAGCATATAGTATTCACATGTGTGCATACACAGGATAGCATACTGTAGTATGCAGCATGTGTGTCCACATACCTTGCATATGTTGTTACTTTACATAATGTACAGTGACATGCAACTAAATCGGATATATTAGCCATATGTGCAGCACTGACTTACCAGGCAACTCCAGGCTCATTGGTTGGGAGACACCCACCTCCACGATGGCAGCTAGTGTGTGTGGATGCTGTTCTGAGGGTGTCCCCAGACTGGCCAGTAGCTCCTCGGTGTGTGTGAGTGGGGGCTGGGTTGGTGGCCCCCTAGCTGTTCCACCTTGTTTCCTGGAGATTGCAGTGGCACGCTGTTTTGCATGTCATATCAAGTCTGTGCAGTGTCTGCGCACCTGCTGGTAGGTGCGGTTATGGCCACCCACATCGTTCACCCTCCTGCGTAAATCCTGCCACAGGTCGTCCCGCTGCTGGGCATGCTGTGCCACATGGCTGAACAACACCTCGTAGTTCTCATGGAAGTACAGGATGAGGCCATCATCCTCCTGGCGGCTGTACGCTGGAAGGCGTGTACGAGGCATTACCTGTAAGACATAATGATGGTGACAGGTCACAGTTTCAGAGATGTACAGAGATACTGCTGCACATACATTTCTATGACATCTAGTACATCTGCACAGTAATCTTTGCAAATCATCATGACACTGACACGACTGACGTGTTTGTGTCACACACATGTAACACCCGTTATGCATTGGATATCATCACCATATATGTGTGTCACCTCATTACAGTGTTCATACTCCATGTGAATGCTGTCTTGATGTGGGCATGTCCATTTGCCTGCACTGGTGTTCTTACCTATCTGCACATGCCTGGATGTGTCCACGGTACTGCTGTTGACCTTGATGCTGTGTATATGTCACATATCAACACAGACACAGCCTTAATGGACTTGAGCATTGACAATGCACACATACACATGGACACCTGTACATGTATGTGTTTTGCCATATACATCTACACAGCACTGTACAGCTGTTCAACATCCTGCCACAGATCACCTGTGTTGCACATGTGATAGACATGGGACAATGGCTAGTCAGATGTCATTCGCAGGGATGGTTATCAACCATAGCATGTATGGGCAAGGTTTCCCAGCTGTAACAGACAGCCAGTATGCCACTGTGAGGTGCATCAGTGCCGCATTACTGATCCAGACAGTTGATACTACATCTACCATGCGGCCATCACACCATGTATGACTGGGATGACATGTGCAGCTTTAATGGACAGGGTCGCATGGTTTGGCGGGAGTATATCACATGTATGGCACAGGGATCTGTCCAGCATGTGGCGATCCTAGTATTAGGATGGTGGCTGTCCATTACGTATGTCTTACAGATCAGGATATGGACATGTAGCATGTCCATCATCATGGTGTAGCAAATGTCTTCATGCAAGGTAGACAGCATGCTGTGTAGTGGAAGTGAGGATTGTGAAGGCTGGTATCGCCCATCCACGCATGGCCATTACCCCTTAAAGGTGATATGTGATCCAATATTGGTCACCCCAGTGCTGTATATGCCTGTCCAATGATCTCCATGCTCATGGATGGCACCCTGTCATGACATGGGTACCCAAGGGGCCTGGAGACATCACCAAGGCAGGGAGGTGTACTGCACAGCACCATCCCTTACACAGTGTCCATAATGTTGACCACAGCCTAGGTGGTAGTTAATGGGTACAGGGATGTTCACCTAGTGGTGACAATGCTGATATCATCCATCAGAATGTGCACATATGTCACACACCTCACCCACACAGCCCATTCTGTATGTTGTTCACAACACTGACACAGCTATTCCTCATAGGTCATGGCCATTCACATCCTTACATACACAGATGCCTAACATTTGTCTGTGTGGTATGGGCTACAATGAGGGTGGAGTACAACACATTACCCTGTTCTACTGTAGCTGGCACTGGTGTGATATGCACATGTCACCATGGCACCTTTTGTAGTTGTGAGTCTGTCAACAGGCACTGGTAGAACACTCCTGTGACATGCAAAGGTATTTGTAATCAAACATCCGTAATGTCTTGTACATCTGTACTGCTAACATCTACAGTGATAATGGTTCATGGACATGCACACCATACTCAGCAGGTGACACCCATTATGACTGTCATCACCACTTGTGGGTTGATATTATCCAACACCCTATCTGTATTGTATGGTCATGCTAGGCACTTGTTCAGAACTTGAGCATGTCATGAGTTACTGATTGATATAGCACCCATTCCACACCATTTCCCACAGGTACACTGGCTGTCCTAAAATTTCCAGCTTGCTTATGGTACAACAGCTGTTGTACACACGTAACGCACATATCATGTGAGACATGGGTGTATATACAGGCATGTCTGAATGTCACGTACCAGTGCTATTGCCTGTCTATATGATGGATATGTCGGACATGTGGCAATAGAGCAATTGTCTCATGTACACATTCAATGCTCACCTCCCAACATACGACACTATAGCCTGTGGGGGATGCACTTATGCAGGCCTGCTGGGGGTAATGCTGTCACCAACCCTGCCTGCACCTGACAGTCATGTGGGGATGTGCAACATTCGCAACACACCCCACACATCACATAGTCTCACATGATCTCCACCACAGGCCACACATACGAGGACAACTTGTGCAGTACCTCTCCATACTCTGTGTAGGCACCAGAGGCAGCCCCCATCACGGAACACAACATCACCAACTTATAGCCCACAGACTCATGTGTGCCCATCACATACAGCCAATAGGGTGTTATAACATACACAACACACCAGTCATAGGTGAGTCTGTAGGCGTTCACACTGCAGCTCCACACAGCAAGCTACACAAGGTGATAGTCACTTACATCTTGCTGCCGGGTAACTGGTTCTGCAACATAACCTATGCACCCATGCCACACCTCACCAGGTATGATGTGACTGTCATTCTCCATGTTAGTGTCACTGCCCTGAGATGCCACTTCACAAACTACGTGTGCAGGGACATGCAATAGCTCACTAGTGTTGTAGACCTGAAGGTGTGGGCCTAACCCTGGGGAGCATTATGCATTCATCCGGACCCGATACCACTGTACAATGACTGACTGTGTCACTTCAACAGTTGCCTATGCTTCTGCTGTCATTCCACAGGCATCTGGTATCTGTCCGCTTTGACTGACCTGGTCAAACACAATGCTTTGGCATGGATGACCTGCACCTGTCAGCCCTGTGAGTACAGATCACATGTAAGGCTTTTGCTGCTTCTATACTGCATGTCTTGCACAGTTTCCAATAACAGTCACCGGCAGAACGGGAACTGGCAAGCAGGACATGGGGTCATGTGACACATTGCTTGCATCTTCCTCTGTGACGCACTCAGGCAAGGCACACCTTATAATGCACCACTCCAATATCTCTGCAGTGACTGGGACCTGCCTCTAGGCTCTGCAGACCACACCTGCAATGACAGGTTATAGACAGACCATACCTTTCAGGCACATACCTGGACCAGCACACCCACAGCTGGGTGTTCCCATATCCCAGTATGTTGTACACACATCCTGGCTAGTTACTTAGCACAATGCATCAGAGGTGCTCCACGTGCAACTAACTGTGTCTGGAACCGCTATACACATTGTAACAAGCTACAGATTCAACAACATTCCCCACGGTTACCAGACTTCATTTCTTGGTGTACTGGACAGTAGGGCTCAGACAGCTACTACTGATGTGTGACTGACACTACCACACACTTAACTGGGATAGCCAATAATGTACCGACACATCCATGAGTCATAACCTCCACTCGGCTGGATCAACCCATACACACCACCTCCAAGACCAGCATTAACCTTGACATGAACACTACCAACATGTGACTGGCGTTCCACACCTGGGGTTATCCCCTCATTGGTGGATTCCAAACATATGCTAATCAACCTTGTTAGCCACATCCTGGCACCACACCCTTCACGGCATACACAGTACATGAGTACTACAACACCTACTACAGACGTCTTATGACAGCGGTTGTTAACGTCATGACACCCGTGCAGATGGACAATGCACTTACAAATGATGAAACATACCCCAGTGCATTTCATTAGCACATACACGACTGCATGGATCATGCTATTCCACACAGAGCCATGATGGTACACACCAGATAACAGATGCCACTCTGGTGGTCACGTTCCATGGACATAATGTACAACAACAGGTGGAGGCTGTTGCACAGTGGTGTACAATCCCATGGGTGGGGTGGCTCACTGGTCAGCCTCGGTAGGGTCATGGAATCCCTCATCACATACCCCAAGACTAGCTACGTAAACATTACTGCAACACTTTCCGGGGTGTACCACAAGGCATTATGGTGGTATGTCAGTAGTCGTTGGCAACACCCACATCTGCTCTCACATACAACAGTCACTCAGGAACATTACAGACCCAGGTGATGTTGGCAACATGCTGGTGGATGGATTCAATGCTAACATTACACCCTCTCACTCACTACAGGGCCACAATCCATGCAGGAACATTGCAGTGTCCCTGCGGTCACACCTACACAGTACTAACCTGCACTCTATATGTCCTGGGACACTGGCCCCAAGTCACCTTCCAAAGTCCCAGGCTGTGATGTCCACAAACCTCTGGGCGACATGTCTCCCAACTAGGCCACCATATTCAGTAATAGCCTTGTATCAGACATTGTGGCCCCTGAATGGCACACAGCAACATTTATCACACTCCACACAGGTGGCACCACAATGCACAAGTGGGACTATAGTTCTACACACCTGACTGGACTGTTCTGCATGGCTATGGGGCACATCATCAAGGACGTCATTCACAGAGACATTGTTGGGCTCCAGTCCTTTGATGCCACCCGGGTTGGACTTGTTAGGGCCAGAGCATGGCCCCTACATCTGGTGGACTCCTTTCATACAGTTACCAGGGTAGTTGATGATGGTGTGGGAGTCCACACATCCTACATTGTCCTCTCATTGCCTTTCAGCACTGTTCTCTATTCTGGTATTGACAACATACACATCCACCTCCACATCGTACCTTATGTCTCAGGATATTATGCAACGTGGCTCATGGACAGGACACACACAATGAGGGTAGCATACCATAGTACCTACTGCATTTCAGTTACATTTGCCATACCACAGTCCTCAGTCATTGGGCCCCTCATGTTCAGTATATGCTTCCATGCGGTACAGGCTAGCACAGAGGGACTTTCCCTGCCTAGCTTTACAAACCCCTGCATACAAAGCACCATGATTGATCCACCAGCTGATACTGACTCCATCCATATGGGTGTCACTGTGACAGATACCTGATATGAATATTATGGCCTCAAGCTGCATGACACAAGGTGCATGAACATCACCTTTGCATTACACCATTCACCCACTGACTATCACATAGGTGGTAGTCCCTACATACATGTCACATTGTACATGTTTGTAGTACACACGTATGTCGCACCCACTCCTGTGGTTACCGTATTGCCACTGTGGCATGGATATCCTTCTACATGGCCACACTTATCTGTACTGGGTGTGTAGCTGGTACATAGGCACCCACTGTACCTCTGAACTCAAGACATCTACACACATTCAAGGGTACACCACCCCATTTAGGGTGTACCTTGCACAACAGCTACAGCTTTACATACCACACCATTAACACTCCATGACATTTATTGAGCTCCAACAGTTAAAGTACGTGGCTGAACTACGGACACCACATCTGTACACATTTGCATACTACATACTCAGGGGTGACCTCTGCTGGACAGACATGGCCCATGTCCACAACAATATTAAAGGATATACTCCACATACACGACATAAGCAAAAGCCACTGTGAGCAACATGCTCATGGATATGTGCACACACGCAACAATGAGTGGGATGTGCTTGAGGGTTACATTCCCAAACCGGTCACTCACCTTGCTTTGGAACATGAGTCCTATGTACATCACGCAGAGACACTCAGTAGCACTGTTCATGTGATACCTCCCTTGGTGGTTGGGAGACACATGTATGCCAGGGATCACTGCAGTGGCTGTACTGTGCAGAGGTGCAGGTAACACATGTCTCTGCTGTTCACAGGACCCTACCCTAGAGAGGTGCCATTGGTGTGAACACTGTAGTTGTGCTTACACATAGACTTGCCAGACTGCATAGTACCCCACTATGAACCTGTGAAGCTATTACATGTCCTGTGTGCATGGTTACTTGGAAGCCCTTCCATTTAGATTAGCTATCATGCTATTGCAATGTCCCGTGCCTACAAGCCATATGTATCCTGTTGTTGTACATGCCAATAGACGATACCTTTGGTATGCATGATATGCCTGTTATGCTGTGTAGAATATCTGACATATCTACCTACAATACTATACATTACACATATTTCACATAGTATCCCATAATGCAAAGCATACTTGCACAGCGGGACCACCTTAGATATGTCATTGTCATTATTTGCCCATACACATGCCTACTGTGATGGCGGGTTGTATGGAAATGTTCTGTTTAAAGCCCTCATGTAGCATCCCTTGTGGTGTCTGTGATGTGTACCTTGTGGCCCACTGCTGGATGCACAGTTTCTACATGCATTAGTATGCTCAGCAAGACATCACTACATAAATACCTTTTCCTACTTTATGCATTGCGGACACTTTTAATTAATGCAAACCAGGCTATACATACAGTAAATAATTAATAAAAAACATGCTATGCATAAACTTACATACTGACTGTTCTACATACCTTGTTATTGTTACGGACTTTCATCTCTATCTCTCTCACACTGCTTAAACAGGTAGTTTGTATGAGCATATGGTTTGAATGTCTAGCAAGTCATCCTTATATACGTCGATACCTGTAACATGTGGTTTCCTCCCGCCAATTGGTGTTCCTGAGTGACTAATTACTTGCATATCAGCTGTGCAGCTACTCCATTCACCAATTATGCACCAACAGTGGGGTATAATTTAATTCTCCACTTGGGCGTTGCCCATTTGCCCTACCTTCGGGGAGATGGCCTGTATTGTGTTTTGTTATGTGTAATTGCAACTGCTATGCATAGAGACAATTATACTTTGGATTCATGTCCCCCGTGGATTGTGTGCGACAGCTAGAGTATGTGGTTCAACATGTGGGTGTTCCTGTCATACCAACATCTGATAACGGACTATATCAAACAAAACCTGTAACATCGCCGTTTGTTCCATTATATAACGGCTGCAATTTTGCATGGCTCCTTTAATTGTATCTCTCACAAGGTATGTTGACGGTTCTGCAGATGTAATTGACTAACTGGATGTTTGTGCTGTTATTGTAGTCTGTATTGCTATAGTTTATAGTGTGGGGGATGTCGGTGGGTGTACGTAGCATATACAGGTTTGTGGGGCTTGCATTGCTACATATTCCATATATATGTGTGTGGGCTCCGTCCCTAATTAAAGAGCTATCAGTTAGTAGAAGTATGTTACGGGATTGTACATTGGGCCATTGCTAATTGGTTTCTATGTAGTATGCAGGTGAGGTTGATACGTCCATACCTCCAGAATTGCAGCGATATGTGAAGGGATATGTCTAACTGACAGCTATCCCGTGTATTTCTGTCCCAGATATTTGCAGTCATTGCGGTTGTGTTGGTAACAGAATCTCTTTGCCATGGGTTGCCACCTTTTCATGTGGCCATTGTTGGACACTTTGCGGGACACACAGTGGTGTTTACAGGCCAACACATAGCCACGGTCAGTACACAGGTTAGCACATACTTTTATCCTCAATACATACCTATTGTGGGACTTTGGCTACTTATCATATTGCATGTAACATTTACGTTTCTTACATACAGGCATAACTATTTAATGCAACTATTACATTATATATGAGACATATTAATGTCCTACAATCCCGGACATTTGCCCTTTGTAATGTTTTATGTCAGGACACACCTGCCCAGGGAGGGGCTGTCCCTCCTAATGTGAGACAGGTGGTAACCGTATGCCTACGGCTAGCTATACCCACACCTACCATAATGATCTACCTCCGAGTTGGCACTAACAGACACATGATGCGGACACACACAAACACATTACAGTCACACAGAGATGCACATGGCACCCTCAACATACACATACACAGACTACTGCGCTCACAAACACAGTTGAACACAGTACCTATGTGGACCGCAACACCGGCAGCGGTAACTAAGTGTCCCTTCATATCATCATACTATTACTCGCGGTTGTACTGTTCCAGTACTGTGTTCTTTCGGTCTTTCAGCCTCGTGATTATGCATGTCGGTATGTTACACATTCCATAGTTGGCGGTATCCTATTTATTTGTACCTCCGAGGTACTATGAATGTCGTTGACCTATCTATATATATATTTGCAGATATCGCTGACTCCGTATATATCAACATATATCACTCTATCGCCTCTCTGTATATATATATGTATATATCAACATATATATATATATATATATATATATATATATATATATATATATATACATATCTGACGGGGAAACTGACAGGCAAGCTACACCTTTCATTGTGTACTTGGTGTATACTGTTTCCTGGACTCCGCACGTTTGTGTCTGTACCTGTCACATTACCCACCTGCCATAGGTTAGGGTTACCAGCTGTCCCACTCTGCGAGGGACAATCCCTCTTTGGGCAGTTGTGTCCTGCAAAATATTTGTGAACATGGCAAATGTCCTGGGATTTTAGAACATACTTATTTCCTATAGTTTATGTAATAGTTGCATAAAACAGTTATTCTGTATCTGAACCACCTATATGTTCTAGAAACAGAATAAGTAAGTAAACATTACAAGAAAGAGCTTTTATCTAGGCAAAACAGTGCAGTTCTGCATTTCGTACTGGCCGGGTGTATGTGTCGGCCTGCAGACATCTGACGTATGTCCCACATTGGTCATTTGAAGAAGTGGCAACCCTACCATAGGTACATCTTGCCTAGCAATAGTGTTAGGTGATTCTATACATGATTGCATGTTCTACACCTGGCAGTGGTTGTTTTACCCTTCAGAGCAGGCGTTATTAGTACAGGGGTGAATAATGCTGGTTTCACCTGTTCTGGACATCACTAACCGTGATCTGCGCGATATTCGGTGTAGCTTATCCCTGTTTCACGCATATCCATATAGTCATATTTAAACGTCGCTTACCAGCAGTGGGCAATGCATATTCCCGGTAATGTGTGCTAAACATGATCTGCTGACCTGCATCCAACATGCATTACTCGTGCCTTCGGGATTACGTTACATCCCTTGCAGGACATGGGACCGGGAACATGCTCGACAGTCACTGCATTTAACATATGGCCATCTGGGATTTGTACACGTGTTATGTTGTTTCGTATGTGGAGTATACTATGGCTGTTACTCCATACTGCACTCACATGGGTAACTCAGTTAGTTTACATATTGATGAGCCCAGTTAATGGTATGTCCATGTGATGTTTACTGGATGTGCTCCAGCATTGGGTATGTATATCTCAGTGAGCCACACACGATACTGTGCTACACCTTCAAATGACCGTGGGTGGAGCATGCTGGGGTGATGAATACCTGTCATGGGTACACCACATGCCTTGACACAACATCCATGATTATATTATGTGCAGCCCCTCATTAACGCAGCAGGGATTCTGTGCTGAGTGTGTGCAGAACAGTGCTTACACACATGTGCTCCCACGATTGCCTCTGCTCCTCTACGCGACAGTTGGTTATTCGATGTTGTGGCAACAGCGGACACTGTTTGCCCCATTTGGTGTATGGCCTCTGACAGTTGGCCGTGAACCTACTGTTGTTCCTGGGAACCTATACACACAGCACCACCATATGGTAATAGGTGCATGTACTGTTCAGATGTTGACATTCCCTGTTCCTATAGCTGTTGTGTGTACAATGTTTGAGGGCTGCCTATGTGGGATTCACACAGTGGGCCACCTATACATTACAATTTACAGGTGGTCGTGCTTGTGTGCCATCCATTTTACTGTGTGTGCAGGTGGAGAGGTGTGTCAGTCCGTATGGGCCTGCACTGTCAGAGTATGTGCTATACATTCCCTCTTTGCCAAGGAGTAGGCATATTGGGCACACCTCCATCTGCCTACTGGGGCTGGCACAGTGTATTTGTGGTCTGAATCCCTCTGTGCCTGTGATGGCCTTGGCAATTGTGGTGGGCTATGAGGGCCTTCACCATTTTGTCCCTGCTGCAGCTGTTTCTGCAGGATCATATTATGTAGCATGGCACATATTATGACGATGTGGGCACACATGCCTGGAGAGTACTGCAAGGCTCCACCAGATGTGTCCAAGCACCGGAACCATGATTTCAGCATCCCGAACACACACTCTATGATGATTCTGGTTTGTGCGTGTGCCTCATTATGGCGTTCTTGCATGGGTGTGTGTGCATTTCTGATGGGAGTCATCATCCACAGCTCCAGTGCATAGCCAGCATCCCCCACAAGGTGGCCATGTGGGATGTCCCCCCTGACAAATACCTGATCCAGCTGTGAGGCATGCCAATTATGGGAGTCATGGTAGCTTCCAGGGCTGCCAGCACACACATCCATGATAATGCCTTGGGCATTGCACACAACCTGGCAGTTGATGGAGTGGAATCCTTTGCGGTTTATGTAGCGCCTACCATGCTCACCGAGTGGTGACTTGATTTGTATGTGCATGCAGTCTATTGCACCCAGTACCTCCAGGTAGTGTGCCACATGGTGGAAGTGACGCATATTTCTGGCCAACTCCTCCTGAGTTCGGAGGAAGTTTATATGCTCATTGGCATGTGGTAACATAGCATCCAGGAACTGGTGTAGTACCCTGGATGCTGATGCCTGTGAGATCCCCATTATATCTCCAGATGGCCTTTGAAAGGTACCTGTGGCTAGTATTCACATGCTTACACATACCTTCATGTCCACTGGGATGGGTTCCCCTCTGTTATTTCTGGTTCTCAGGCATGGCCGGCACAGCTCCACTATTTGCTGTAAGATGTCCCTGTCCACCCTGTAACGCTCTACTATCTCCAGATCATGTAGCCCCTGGTAGGTTACCCTTGGTCTGAACACTCTTCTCTTCCTCCAGGGTCTGCGGTGGTTGTCGGCATCATCCTCCACAACACCATCAGTCTCTAACACATGCTGATGAATCACAGCTATGGCAGCTCCCAACATGTACATTTTAAAAGTTCCCCATGTGTTTACACCTATGGTGCAGTGTTTGGGAATTCACAGGTGTGTGTAGGGTGCTTTCACACTTTATACTATTGTGCTGTGAACACCGATGATGTCATAGGGTGTGTATGTATGATCGTAGCTACAGGGTATCTTATGTGTTTTACTACTGGAACTACTATTGTGGTGCCTTTGGTGTTGAATTACATTTGGCTGCCGTGGATTACCTCTTGACCTTCCCTTTACATTTCTGCATGTTCCACCTACCATTTTCTGGCATGCATCCAGCAGCCTGCTTTCATTTGTACTTTCCTAGACCTGGCGTATCTTGCGTAATGTGTGCTATTGCCGGTCTACTGTCGGTTTGCTTTGCTCTGCTATGACAGATCTATCTTTGCAATCCAATGCGTCCCCTCCTTTCTTTGCATTCCGATGCCTCCCCTATCCTGTTTTGCAGGTTTCTGGGAGCAGACTTGACAGCTGCCGTCGATTGGCCGCCATGTGTTGATTGGTGTTGATTGCTCATTACTACGCCAATTACCCTACTTCAGCATTTCCTTCTTTTCTTCCCCTGACCTTCCTGTTTGTGCTATTGTTCACTCCGCGTGCATCCGCTTACTGGGTTTCGGGCATGTTTTCATCCCTGTACACATGCACTTTTGGGCACCATGTGTGCTCTCAACTAAACGATTCTATACCTTCCTCCCCACCCCTGTCCTTCAGCTTTGCTTAGCAATGGCCAGGCCAGTTTGCATTGCTACAATGTGCTTGCTGCTACGGTGGCACACCCCTCTGCTGATGTCATGTATCTCCTCTGAGCCACTCCTCAGTATTATAGTGCTGCGCCATATGGTTCAACCTTCATCCGGCGGGACATTTGCGATTCAGTATTATCTGCCGCATTTGCATGGCATTGACTACTAATTCATAGTTACTGCACTGAACACTGTTGCAGGCCCTTAGCAACCCTTGCACCTTGGTTGTGGTGTTCCATGCCTACCATTGTGTATTATGGTGTAAACCTGATTTGTATTACATTGCGATTTTATGACATTTTTATATATTTTCTTTATGTTCCAGTTTGCGCACACATGCCCTGCGGTTGTACTGTGCGTTACTGTGGACATGACATAAAATGTTGTTTTTTAGGTGCTGTGCATCTTTTCTTATGCCATTGGCTGTGTATTTAGCCATTGGCATATGTTAACTTTGTAATACATGAGTCTGGACCATTTCCAAAGCTCCGATGTTCTGTTTGGGAAAATGTAAACCGTGTTTTTTGGTTTACATTTCCGTGGGCTTACGCTACACCTGCACCACTTCATGAATCACTATCTGCCTTCATTTGCATGGTGCGACACTGTGCATGGGGTGATTAGCATACCTATGCCGAGGGCTGTGCAGTTCTTGCGTACGCCAGTAGTGCACGTGGTATTGGATTGTACCTGAATCGCTCGACGGCCATATTTGGCATTATTCCGCCTACGCTACACCTGTGCCTGGCGCAAGCTTCATGAATCCTGGGGATAGTTTACTATCAATATGTCAAACGTCAAAATAATTTTGTTCAGCATATCAAAAGTAAACCGTGAAAATTACAAAAACAAATAGGACACAATGTCAAATCCGCTGATTGAATTCAGCAGATTCAAGATTGTTTCTGAACACATCGCATGATGTTAGTATAGGAGCTAACATAAACAAAACTCCTATAGCTGACATCAAGTTTTTGCAGGGTGGCAAGCCCTCCTGCAACCCCCCCCCCCACTAACTATATATTTCAAGTCCGAGATCGCACTACAGAGAGAATTTCCCAAACTGCACTGCACCATGATCTTTGCACATTTCTTCAAATTTATATTTATAAATATATATAAACATTCAAACATTGAGATGTTCAAGCAGATGAACATTTGAACATCTGTGTTTCGGCTTTTCATCTGCGAACATCTCAATGTCACTATTTTTGATAGTACACCTATAGATATATATATATATATATATATATCTGTGTGTGTGTGTGTGTGTGTGTGTGTGTGTGTGTGTGTGTGTGTGTGTGTGTGTGTGTGTGTGTGTGTATATATATATATATATATATATATATATATATATGTATATATATATGGGTCTGCTTGACATGATTGAAATGCCAGTAGACCGACTTTTAAAATACCACGACCAGAAAAGCGAAGTTTCATATGAGTTTACTTCACTATAGCGACATTCAGAATTCTGAATTTTTCAAATGCCAACTTTGACAGCTGAGCATAACAGGAAATCTGCTCATTCCCGCACTGTAGTGTGATCTCAGAGTTGATATATTTAATTTTCAGGGGGGTTGGGAAGTGCACCCCCACCGGAAAAAAACATAAAGGTAGAAAATGAAAATTAATAATTGTATTTGTGGAATTTAGGAATCTCCAATGAGTATTCAAGTTGATGCTGTAGATTCCATTATGAATATTCAGTGGGATTTTCTTTGGCTATGTAGGTATTGGGTGGTGGGCTTGGTGGAGATGATGTTAGGTACACTTTATTTTTTTTTAAATGACAGTGTACTGTTGCTATGGTATGAGTTGTTAGTTTTGTAATCACGTTAACTGGGAGGTAGGTTGGAATGTTATTCTTTTGGTTTTGTGTACACCGGGCATTTAAATTATCAGCGTTGTGAGTTTTCACTTTTGTTGTGTCGGCATTTTAAAAGTCAGTCTACTGGCCTTTCAGTCATGTAAAGTAGACCCATATACTTACATATATATGCATTTGTTAACCAGCAAAGTTTGACTGGTAATAAGGCCCGTTTTCAACAGATGTTCAGGAAGAAAAGTTTTGGAGAAATTATTTGATTAAAGAATTACAGAATAACATTTACGTAGTCATCAGTCATAAAAATATTATCACAAAATATGATTCATTATACAGAAAAGTTGTATTAAAATACTAAATACAAAGTGCTGAAAAAAAGGTACAGAAGGGAGTCCCATGATGTCTCTAATTTTTCAAGATTCATTGCAGCCAGAAACCAGTTATCCAGGTAAGTAAGTCAACATCTTGGCTCCTTGTAACATCTGATGTACTGCAGCAACACCTTTGAGGCAGAAGTGAGAACAAACAGAAAACACCAAAACTGAGGACTTGCTCCTATACATAGGCATTCAATTTTTCTGGACACCTTTATGATCTTTATGTGAAGTTAGGAATCTTGGAAGATCAAAGAGCATAACAAATCTCCTTCCAATAAGCATGAAAGATTGACTGCAACTTAGCCATTAGGATTTTGTATTATTGATGGATGTATTTATTTACTGGCATGCATTTAGTTGCACTGCTGAGGCCCAGTATCAGCCTTAGATCCCTTATCTTTTTCTGAACCAGAAAAGAACATGGAGTAATACCTGGATCCTCTCTGGTCTGGTGGTGCTACTTCATTCATTCACAGGTAATTACTAGGCTAGCTGCCTTTCTGGGTCATTTTAAGTTTAGCCAATTTCCTTAAATGTGAGAGTTCAGCCTGTACATTGCATTTTTGAAGTAAGCACCGTAACAATTATGCCAACCCCCAAAGCTCACCTAGTTGTCTATTCTTTAGAAAAGGTCTAATACATATTTTCTCACCACACTCTTCTGATGGAGGGATTAAGGTATAGACTAGATTCAGACCTTCTGAATCTAGCTCTGTTTATATAACTTAAGCACTAAACCAGGCCAAGCTTTGTTGAAGTGGGTTCCTCTGCAACCTAGTGGCAGGAGTGTGCAGTTAGAACTTGTCTGATTGAAGGTTGCTGGAACAGGGCTCAGTTTTGAGCTTTTTATTGGTTAATTTGTTTAGATCAGTTTGTGCTTGTTTGCTACAAAGCACCACATCTGTGCATCGCACACTGCCATGCAGCGATGGGCACTGTTGCTGGTTGTAGATGCAAACATTTTTCCCTGAAAATTTTCCCTTAGTACTCTGCTGGTGCTCCATCAGTGACTTCTCATGATTGTTCCTCACTGACAGGTGATACATTCAGCGAAGCTCCTGAGGTACCAATACAGATCCTACCCACTAGCCCTTCATATTTTTTGTCCACTTCTCCTGTCCTCTACGTCACCTTTTCCTTCCTGTACTCTCCCTGTTTTCTAACCACATCAATTTACCTAGCATTATGGACAGGCAATTTATCACAGTTTCTCCAGCCAGCTTGGTCAACATGGGTATCCTGAGTTAATGTAGCAATTGCCTCATGTACACTGACAACCCACTTCTTTTAGGCCAAAAATTCATTATGTGAGAGATGCATCTATATCAAGAACCTAGAATCTAGGCTCCTTCACTCACCAGTCAGTCCATCTGATACTAAGCAGGTTGTCAGAATGTGCACCTCACCTCTCGAACCTACCAGACAACACATAAATCTACATATGCAGAGGTCCTTACAAGAAGCTTACCTAAACATCAGAGACCTCCAAATCACAAGCACGCTTCACATAATACATCCTCTGAAACAGAGTAAGAAAGTCACAGAAAAACAATCAGTAAAAACTAAATGAAAACTCCAGCGAAGCTAGAACTTCCACTGAGTGATCTCTCAAATATCTTGTATCAGAGTCACATGGGATATATGCAAATGACCCTTATGAACATCTGGTGTTTCAGCTATATGTCAATTCTGAATGCCTATGACTTGCTTCTTTTTAAGTCATTTTAATAAACAATTTCAGGCCAATAAAGTCAAATCCCACTAGCTGTAGATATGCATACTTCAACCTTGTTATAACCTCATCATTACAGCATAAGCTGATGTCCATTACCATTAGGGTGACTGTAAAATAGCCCAACTGACAAACTAAAACAAAGAGTGAGAAGGTCACATAGAAAACCAATCAGTAAAACTATATGAAAACTCCATCCAAGCTAGAACTTCCACTGAGTGACCTCTCAAACCTCTTGTATCAGAGGCACATGGGATATATGCAAATGACCCTTATGAACATCAGGTGTTTCAGCTCTATGGTGATTCTGAATGCCCATTACTTGTTTCTTTATAAGTCATTTAATGGACAATTTCAGGCCAATAAAGCCAATCCCCACTAGCTGTGGATATGCATATCCTCTGCAGAGCATAGCACACATAATATATCACACACCAGTGTCTCACCAGTCAAGCCCCAAAGGCATAACACAAAAAAATATCTTAGTCATCAGTGACTCAATTGTGAGACACACAGATGTTCCTCTCACCAGGTTGGATAAGGAAAAGGTCACAGTCAGCTGTCTGTCAGGTGCCAGGATCCACCACATCACACATGCACTCAAGTCAGATTGGATAAGGAAAAGGTCATGGTCAGCTTTCAGGTGTCAGGATCCACCACATCACACACGCACTCAAGTCTCTCTACAACAGGCATTATTATGACTCCATCAGAGTCCATGTTGCTGTGAACAACTTGAGACGTACTTCACTGGACAATATGAAGAGGGACATGACTGAGCTCTCAGAATATGTGCCTCAGGCATGTATATTCCTAGCCTTAAGCAGCATTTTAACCTTCACCTAGAATGATACCTCAGTGCAAATGAAAAATGATTGCCTTCAACAACTGGCTTAGTTTCTGGTGTCATTCAAAGGGGATCCAGTATCTGTCAGCCTGGATGACATAGTCAACAGGCCTCAATGCTTTGCCAGAGATGGTCTTCATCTGTCATTCCTGGGATTTGAGTTACTGGTTAAGGCTCTTGCCATCCCCATAGTGCCTTTTTCTAGGCAATGTCACAAGAACCTTTTTGGGAAATGGTCAGTTAAAAGAGGGGGGAGGGCCTAGTAAGGAGATGAGAAGGAAGGTGAAAATGGATTGGATGGGGCCACTCAAACCCAGGGTAACAAGCAGAAAGAAAAGGGAGAATGAGTGAGGGAACCTGCACTGCAGCAGTGAATGGACATAAACATCTACATTTATGGCAAGTTCCTAATACAACTATTCATTGCTGCAAGCCTGACTTTGTGGGAAAATTCCCAAAACAAGAAAATAGTTGGTGGATGTCAGGAGAGTACTTCTTAGGACAATAAGCCATACAGGACACCAGAAGCAAATCCAACCCTAGCTTTTAAAGTGACCCCCAGATTGTAGAACCTAGAAAATGTGTAGACAGAGGGCCAGGTGGCAGCCTCTAGGATAGCTTGTGAACTGACCACTTGGGAAATGCTATAGTGGCTGCATATGCTGTAGTGGAATGATCTTTGACATGCCCGGAACAGATTTACTATAAGGTGAAAAGCAATAAGAAATATATTGAAAACCATTTGGAAAGAATTTGGTGATTAGTTTGTTTTCCTTTTACTTTTCCAAGTAAACAAATAGCTGGTCAGTCTTTCTGATCTAGACCTGCTTGCTATATACATGCAGGGAATGACCTTTTTTTTTCTTTTTTCCCCCCTTGTTTTGAGAGTTAGGAAGGAATGTTGGTAGATGAATGGCATAACTGAAGGATAACTCTGTGACCACCTTAAAAGATGTGCCAGAATGAAAGGATGGAAAACTAATACTGGTCTCTACACATCAATGCATGTAGTTCTGAAATACTTCTGACAGAAGTAACAGCTATTGAGAACAGTCTTTCAAAATAAACATTGCAGGTGTGCAGACATATCAGATTCAAAAGTGCAAGGGTCAGATTTTCTAGGGTATAATTAAAATCCCATGGTTTCTTTTCTTGAGGTCTAAGATGCAAAACCTCTTTTAGGAACTGCTCTGCTGAAGGCTTGGAGTACACAAAAGGGTCAGTGGGCTGCCAAGCTGAGATAGGAGCATGAACCTTTAAAGAATAAGAAAGGACAGTTTTATAATAGCCTGATTGTAATCCAGAGCCATTGCCACATATGCATTGTTTGGGTCCTGTCTTTAGATAGGCAGCAGAGAGAGAGAGAATCTTTTCCATTTAGCAAAATAGGATTTCCTTGTGCTTGATTTCCTAACATCCATTTTAATGTTTAGCATGTCTTCGTAATATGTGCGTCTGGCTGGGATTAATGCAGAATCATCCAAGATATCAGCTTGTGAGTGTCCTGGTTAGGGTGTAGAAGAAACAATTTGTTTTAAGAGAGGAAATACAGATGGTGAGACAGCACTTCTCATATTTTCCTTCAAGGCTTTGTAGGAGAGAGAACCAATATTACCTTAGCCAAAAGGGACCAAAACTATGATTTTTCAGCCTCTTCTGCTTGATTTTTAGCATTACACTACAGATCAAGTATATAGGAGAAAAATCACAGAGAAACAGACCTGCCCAGTTTGGGAAGAAGGCATGTATCTTCCAAGTTTCAGGAGTTGCTGTTCTGTGATCAGAACTTTTTCAGTTGCCTGTTTTGATATGAAGCAAAAATAACTATTTCTGCCACATCCCACATCCTGATTAGACCAAGGAAGACATCCATGTTCAACATCCATTCATAAGAGTCTATCTGAGATCTGCTCAGTCTTTCTGTTTTCTTATTTACTCTTGAAGGGATGTAGGCTGCTGTCAGAGTCATGCCTATGCCTTGGGCTATACTTTGCCTGCAGAGTAGATATGAGGGAGTTTGTCCCTGTTTGTTTATATACTATATTATAGTCACTCTGTCTGTCATGCTCTGTTGGACCCCTTGTGTCCATATCTTGATAAAGACCTTGAATGCCAGAGTGATAATCTTTTTGTTTTCCAGAATGTTTTAATCACAAGTTCTTAGAATCTGAAGTATGGGACCCTTAAGCTAAGCCTGAAGAAGCCATTTTGAGGGTCTTAGTAGGCTGCTCTGAATGGCACTCCAAGACTGAGCTGAAGCTATAATATCCACCATGAGATCCCCACCCTGATGCAAGTGAGGGGTGAATCTTGGT
Source organism: Protopterus annectens (assembly GCF_019279795.1). Taxonomy (NCBI): domain Eukaryota; kingdom Metazoa; phylum Chordata; order Ceratodontiformes; family Protopteridae; genus Protopterus; species Protopterus annectens. The sequence goes on along the minus strand of NC_056736.1, from coordinate 467,366,978 downwards.
CTACAGAACTTGACAGTGTGGACAACCTTTGTTTCTGATGTACAATTGGAGGTTTCTTAAATGAAGTTGGAACACTTGAACCATCAGTATGCAGGAGGCCATAAAGTTAAGCATTTAAAGGAACTATCCAGCTGATAATGACATCTGATGAATAACATTCTGAAAGGAAATGGTCAGAGAAAAGACCTTGTCCTCTGACAAGAAAGCTCTTCTGTCCACAGGAAGATCAGGCTCTTTGTGGAAGTGAGGCTGGATTTCTGTAGATTGCTCAAAAGACCCATGTCCCTGAAACAATTTAAGGTAAATCCAAAGCTGCACATAACCTCCTCAATGAGTCTGCCTGAATAAAACAGTTGTCTAATGAAGAGTATATGTGAATGACCTCTGCCTTTGGAAAGCTGTTACTGGAGTGAGGCATTTTGTAAAATCTCTGGTGCAAAACAAAGGACAAGGAAATTAATTGATACTGTCCGCCACTCCACTGAAACCCAAGGAACTTTCTGTTGTTCTTGGTAAAGGGGATATGGAAGTAATCATCCTTGAGGTCTAGCATTACCATCATGGCTTAAGGTGATAGCAATGGAAGGTGGCTTTGAGGAGTTAATATTATGAAATGTGGAATGATGATAGACTTGTTAACATGTGATAAGTCCAGTATGAGTCTACACATACCTTCCTTTCTTGGTAACAGAAACATTCTGGCTTTCCTCCTCAGGTCACATAACTTAAGCATCTCCAGTTTCATAGCCTTATCTCTGCTTTATCCCTCTTTTCCAACAGGAATTGCTGGAAGTAAAGTGAGTCTATCTGCATTTCAAAGCTCTAAAGCATGGGCCAGCAGATTTATGCACTTTCTTCACAAATAGGTCAAATGTCATATTCGCCCTTTCATTAGGAATAGAGCTCCAGAAGGAGTCAGAGTTAATCCTTAACTGGAAACCAGGGACACTGCAGCAGGATCAGCCAGATGATTCTTATAGAAGAATTTATAGGAAATTTCAACCCTCTAAAAGCAGTCAGGTTTACCAAAAGCAAAGGTGGGGTTGGGGGGGGGGTCCAAAGATCTTCTGTTGAACACATATTCTAGGACAACCATGACTGGAGAAACAAGTGTCCTATGCTCAGCCAGGCCAATGAAAGCTTTTGTATCTGAGCTGGGCCTCTGAGTACTCCTTTGCCTCCCACTGGAACTCTTCTTTCATCTTATGAAGGGTGTCTATGATGGAGAAGTCCCCTTATGGAAAAGCAGAAGGTCAAATGTCCTCAGTGCCAGATTAGAAGGGCTATGACCCCCATAGGTGAGTTCAACTGCTTCAGAATCAAGCTTATCAGAAGTGTCCACATTCTCTTTTTAAATGGGGCTCCATACAGCTCATAAATGTCCAGTGCTAGTTGCTTAAACTTCAGGAAGGCTATGATGTCCTGAGCCATTTGGAAAAGTTGCTAGCAAGAAGCATGGAAAAGAAAAAGACTGAGGCACTGCCTAATCTAGGTCAAGGTAAGCTGCCTCCAGTGTTTAGACTTTGGTGTTTTCTGTCCCATGCCTTCAGACAAAATAACCCTGAAGTCCTTCAGTTACTGGCAAATACAGAGCCCTCAAATCAGACATTGGGAACCTCCTTCCAAATAATTACTGTGGCTATACTGTCCTCTCCTTCAGTAACCATGATCAACAACAAGGCCGCCTTGTATCAGCAGGTATGGCAGAATCTGCTCTGGAAGGACACGTGAAATGCTGACAGTGTGATTTTCTACAAAACAGTCATACCAGAGGCCTCAGATGACAATGACTTCAGAGGTGGAAGCTGATCAAGTTTCTCATCATGTTCAGAGTCACCAGACCTAGGGAGATTAGAGTCATCTAGTAAGATATCCTCAGTCTACTGAGTGTTCCCATACTGCTGTTTTTATAATATTTCATATGCAAAAGGCTCCTGTAAGCCTTAGCAATGCCACAGATGCTTGGAACATTGAACATGCCACTTTTTCCACTGCAAACTCCCAAAGAGATTGTACTGTCCTATTGACTGGTATGGGAATGAAATTAGCCTAACTTAGACATTGTACTCTAGGAAAAGTCAGAGCAAACAAAGGCAGTGAAAGAAGAATTTACGAGTGACTTGCTTTCCTAACACAGTACAGTTCTTAACTTCTACAGAAGAATCACTATCAGAATCACAATCAGATGTTGCATATCAAAACACGATACAAAATAGACAAGAAAATCCCCCATGTGGTATTAATCTAGCTTTTGGAAGTAGACCTATCAATGAACTGATGATTCTGATATGACTTACTGCTAGCGAACTACTTGGCAAGAAAAATCTGAAGGCATCAGCTGACCCCAACCATGCCACCAACATTGTTATGGGGCAGTGGGAGGGTGATAAAGTATTTGGGGAAAGGTAGAGTTCTGGAGGATGAGCCAGTCTGATGGGATGCCTGTGTGCAGGATATTCCTAGAAGTCAGGATGGCAATAATGAATAGTACAATGAACATCTATGATTCTACACTGAAAATAGATCTCTACTCTCTTTTTAAAAGAAATCTGTGCTTTCTTTTGGTGACATTAGTAATAGTCACCTGGTAGCATGATTTGCCATCACAGCGATAACATGGAGTCTGAAGTGAGTCATTAGCATACCGTTAAATGAACATCTGGTTGGCGTAACTGCCCTGTAAACTCAAGTTTAAGGCATGGGAGCCTACCCTTATCCTGAGAGTGACTGGGAAGCTTTATACAAAAAAAAAAAAACAGAGGCAGGATGAGGAAAGCCAAAGTTCCATGAGAAAAGCATGGAGAAAAACAAAACTACTAGGAAAAATATATTATATATACATACAGTTTTCAAAGCACAACTATTCCTGCAAAACTGTTAACTAAAATAAATGTGCCACGCCTCCTTGAATGACTAATAACAGATACAAAGGCAAAAGAACTCTAATAAAGGGATTTGTGTTGGGAGACTGCTGTGCAGAGAATAGACAGAAAAGAAACTCTCCTCAGCAGTACAAACAGTTCATCCTAAAGGGATTGCATGTGGCAGCAGAGACATAAAAGACTACACTTATTTAAGTACTACATAACAAAATTAGTGTAAAGGTACACACAAGGGTAAAGTACTGCAACAGGTTTTAATTAAAGTGACAATGAAAAACAACAGTAACTTCAAATGGGCTAGAAGGAATACAACATTGCATTTGCTTGACAGCAGACAGAATGAATTATGCCTATCAAGGCTGACCTTTAAGTGAATTTAACAACCTACATTCTTTCTATTCCCAATCTTCCGACTCAACTCTCCTCCACAAGTCCCATGTCCTCTTGAATATATATTGGAATATTCTTCTCCACCACCCATTTTTGTAATTCATTGCATGGATTCAGAAAATCTTGTAGATACAGAATTACTAGCACAAATCAAGGAAGCAGTTGGTTCCAGTACTATACTGATCTGATGTCCCACCCCACCCCTTCTTCAATTCAGGATGACACTTTCACATGTCTATGATACGATCACATTCATCTATGCTTCCACTGTCTTTTTAGTCTCTTCATGTCTACACTTTGAATAGTCTTAGCTCCTGTTGTCGTTGTCTTCTCTGGTCAAATCCTTTCCCCTCCAACTCATGCAACCTTCTTTTTTTTCTCAAATATAATTTTATTGATTTTACAATACATGAATATCACACATAAATACAGTTTAACAATGAGCAGTGATACATAAGAGAACATAAAACTACTAACTATATACAAGATATACAATAGTGTTGCTTAAGACTAATATGACATCTAAGAGTAAACCTAATGTAAAATCTAGATGCAAAGGGACAATTACTATAAGTGAACGCAATGTATCGTCCATGTTTGAGATTTATAAGGGGGGTAAAGGAGAGGACATAATACTTATCTTGAGCCACCATACCGCCAGGGTAGGGAGAAATGGGGAAGAGAGAAGGATTTAAACACACCTGTGGGAAAATAATATATAGTAGCTTTGAACTACCTAAGTTTATATACACTTAATTGTCAGCTAAGTGCACAAATATAGTATTCCAAAATGTCAGGTAATAAGCATGCTTTCGAGAGTTTGTTATTAGAAGTTTTTGTGACATGATGTATTTAATAGCCAAACATCTAAACCCTCTCCAGGACATCTTAGTGCGATCCAATGTTTGGTAATGTAGAATTTGACTAATAAACAGAGTGTAATTAAGAAATTCAATCTTAGTTTTGACATTTTAAGGTTAGTAACATGTAACAATGCCGTTTCCCATGAGAGAGTTGATTTGTGGTATCCCATCTTGTCAAGTCTCACTTTGAGGGAGCACCATATACTGTGGTAGTATCTGCAAAACCATATGATATGTAGGATATCAGCCTGGGGGTAGGAGCAGCAGGGGCATGCAGTAGATACATTGGGGTTAAATTTATTTAGATGGACTGGAGTAAAGCATAAGTTATTGGTAATCATAAATTGTGTACAAGTAAGCTTCTTAAATGGGGAAAACATAAGCATGGATTTAATCGCTGCTAGCTTTTGATCTACTAATATATTCAATCCTAGCCCGCATAGTCCATTTTATCCTGGAACTGAACTGTGCTAATACATTTATAGGAGAGGGACAACATACCTTTCTTGCTAGCTAAGGTTTGTAGCAGGTTGGCAACCTGATTAAAGTCAGATTCATTAATGGTGTGACCTTGAAGTAGAGATGCAGTGATTTCCCTTATGTGCCTTAGAATTATGGTGTATTTTTTGGTAGGTTAAGGATACCACATACTTCTGTTAGTGATAAACTTCTATGTTTATGAAAATCCCATAGCGTATATTCTTTTATTAGAGGGTAGTCAATCAGATTGACCATGTTACAGTTCAACTTGATATTAGGATTGAGGTGAATGGGTTGAAACACAGGTAGCGCTTTTTCCAATTTCAGGGAATTAAAAATGTCTTGGAAAGACTTGATTTTAATCTTCAGGATATGATGAAACGTCATATTTTTGAGAGATAGTGGGCTTAAAAAGGGGAAAGCTTTAGGGTTCAAATTATTGCTCAGGGCATGATTATGCCATATATTTAACCAAAGGGGAGTCCATATTGCATGGTTTGG